>NW_026060260.1:1200000-1800000 GCF_024166365.1 Elephas maximus indicus
CTAACAACACAAAACACTAACACCTTAACAACAAACAACACTAACACCCTAACAACAAAAACGACTAAACCCCAACAAGAAACAACCCTAAACCCCTAACAACAAACACAAAGCCCCTAACAACAAACAACACTAAACCTCTAACAAGAAACTACCCTAACCCCGTAACAACAAACAACACTAACCCCGTAACAACAAACAACCCTAACCCCCAAACAACAAACAACCCTAACCCCCTAACAACAAACAATCCTAACCCCGGAACAACCAACAACACTAACGCCCTAACCACAATAAACACTAACACCCGAACAACAAAAACCACTAAACCCCAACAAGAAACAACCCTAAACCCCTAACAACAAAAAACACTAACCCCCTAACAACAAACAACCCTAACCAAACAACAAACAAACCTAATCCACTAACAACAAACAACACTAACACCCTAACGACAAACAACCCTAACTCCCTAAGAACAAACAACACTAACACCCTAACAACAAACAACCCTAACCCCCTAACAACAAACAACACTAACCCCCTAACAACAAACAACCCTAAACCCCTAACATCAAAGAACACTAACACCCTAACAACAAACAACCCTAGCCCCTTAACAACAAACAACACTAACCCCCTAACAACACAAAACACTAACACCCTAACAACAGACAACACTAACACCCTAACAACAAAAACCACTAAACCCCAACAAGAAACAACCCTAAACCCCTAACAACAAACAACACTAACCCCCTAACAAGAAACAACACTAACCCCCTAACAACAAACAACACTAACCCCCTAACAACAAACAACACTAACACCCTAACAACAACCAACCCTAAACCCCTAACATCAAAGAACACTAACACCCTAACAACAAACAACCCTAACCCCCTAACAACAAACACTAACCCCCAAACAACAAACAACCCTAACCCCTGAAAACCAAAAACACTAAACCACTAACAACAAACAACCCTAACCCACTAACAACAAACAACCCTAACACCCTAAAAACAAACAACACTAAACCCCTAACAACACAAAACACTAACACCCTAACAACAAACAACACTAACACCCTAACAACAAAAACCACTAAACCCCAACAAGAAACAACCCTAAACCCCTAACAACAAACAACACTAACCCCCTAACAACAAACAACCCTAACCCCTAAAAACCAAAAACACTAACCCACTAACAACAAACAACCCTAACCCACTAACAACAAACCACCCTAACACCCTAACCACAAACAACACTAACCCCCTAACAACAAACAACCCTAACCCCCTAACAACAAACAATCCTAACCCCCGAACAACCAACAACACTAACCCCCTAACCACAGTAAACACTAACACCCTAACAACAAAAACCACTAAACCCCAACAAGAAACAACCCTAAACCCCTAACAAAAAACAACACTAACCCCCTAACAACAAGCAACCCTAACCAAACAACAAAAAACCCTAACCCACTAACAACAAACAACACTAACACCCTAACAACAAACAACCCTAACCCCCTAACAACAAACAACACTAACCCCCTAACAACAAACAACCCTAACCCCCTAACAAGAAACAACACTAACCCCCTAACAACAAACAGCCCTAAACCCCTAACATCAAAGAACACTAACACCCTAACAACAAACAACCCTAACCCCCTACCAACAAACACTAACCCCCCAACAACAAACAACCCTAACCCCTGAAAACCAAAAACACTAACCCACTAACAACAAACAACCGTAACCCACTAACAACAAACAACCCTAACACCCTAACCACAAACAACACTAACCCCCTAACAACAAACAACCCTAACCCCCTAACAACAAACAATCCTAACCCCCGAACAACCAACAACACTAACCCCCTAACCACAGTAAACACTAACACCCTAACAACAAAAACCACCAAACCCCAACTAGAAACAACCCTAAACCCCTAACAACAAACAACACTAACCCCCTAACAACAAACAACCCTAACCAAACAACAAAAAACTCTAACCCACTAACAACAAACAACACTAACACCCTAAAAACAAACAACCCTAACCCCCTAACAACAAACAACACTAACACCCTAACAACAAACAACCCTAACCCCCTAACAACAAACAACCCTAAACCTCTAACATCAAAGAACACTAACACCCTAACAACAAACAACCCTAACCCCCTAACAACAAACACTAACCCCCAAACAACAAACAACCCTAACCCCTGAAAACCAAAAACACTAACCCACTAACAACAAACAACCCTAACCCACTAACAACAAACAACCCTAACACCCTAACAACAAACAACACTAACCCCCTAACAACAAACAACCCTAAACCCCTAACATCAAACAACACTAACCCCCTAACAACACAAAACACTAGCACCCTAACAACAACCAACCCTAACCCCTAAGAACAAACAACACTAACGCCCTAAGAACAAACAACTCTAACCCCCAGCAACGAACAATACTAAACCCCTAACAACACAAAACCTAACCCCTTATCAACAAACAACCCTAACCCACTAACAACACACAACCCTAACACCCTAACAACAAGCAACACTAACCCCCTAACAACAAACAACCCTAAACCACTAACATCAAACATCACTAACCCCCTAACAACACAAAACACTAACACCCTAACAACAAACAACACTAACACCCTAACAACAAAAACCACTAAACCCCAACAAGAAACAACCCTAAACCCCTAACAACAAACACTAACCCCCTAAAAACAAACAACACTAAACCCCTAACAAGAAACTACCCTAACCGCGTAACAACAAACAACCCTAACCCCCAAACAACAAACAACCCTAACCCCCTAACAACAAACAATCCTCACCCCCGAACAACCAACAACACTAACCCCCTAACCAAAATAAACACTAACACCCGAACAACAAAAACCACTAAACCCCAACAAGAAACAACCCTAAACCCCTAACAACAAAAAACACTAACCCCCTAACAACAAACAACCCTAACCAAACAACAAACAAACCTAACCCACTAACATGAAACAACACTAAGACCCTAACGACAAACAACCCTAACCCCCAAACAACAAACAACACTAACACCCTAACAACAAACAACCCTAACCCCCTAACAAACAACACTAACCCCCTAACAACAAACAACCCTAAACCCCTAACATCAAAGAACACTAACACCCTAACAACAAACAACACTAACACCCTAACAACAAACACTAACCCCCAAAAAACAAACAACCCTAACCCCTGAAAACCAAAAACACTAAACCACTAACAACACACAACCCTAACCCACTAACAACAAACAACCCTAACACCCTAAAAACAAACAACACTAAACCCCTAACAACACAAAACACTAACACCGTAACAACAAACAACACTAACACCCTAACAACAAAAACCACTAAACCCCAACAAGAAACAACCCTAACCCCCTAACAAGAAACAACACTAACCCCCTAACAACAAACAGCCCTAAACCCCTAACATCAAAGAACACTAACACCCTAACAACAAACAACCCTAACCCCCTACCAACAAACACTAACCCCCAAACAACAAACAACCCTAACCCCTGAAAACCAAAAACACTAACCCACTAACAACAAACAACCGTAACCCACTAACAACAAACAACCCTAACACCCTAACCACAAACAACACTAACCCCCTAACAACAAACAACCCTAACCCCCTAACAACAAACAATCCTAACCCCCGAACAACCAACAACACTAACCCCCTAACCACAGTAAACACTAACACCCTAACAACAAAAACCACCAAACCCCAACTAGAAACAACCCTAAACCCCTAACAACAAACAACACTAACCCCCTAACAACAAACAACCCTAACCAAACAACAAAAAACCCTAACCCACTAACAACAAACAACACTAACACCCTAAAAACAAACAACCCTAACCCCCTAACAACAAACAACACTAACACCCTAACAACAAACAACCCTAACCCCCTAACAACAAACAACCCTAAACCTCTAACATCAAAGAACACTAACACCCTAACAACAAACAACCCTAACCCCCTAACAACAAACACTAACCCCCAAACAACAAACAACCCTAACCCCTGAAAACCAAAAACACTAACCCACTAACAACAAACAACCCTAACCCACTAACAACAAACAACCCTAACACCCTAACAACAAACAACACTAACCCCCTAACAACAAACAACCCTAAACCCCTAACATCAAACAACACTAACCCCCTAACAACACAAAACACTAGCACCCTAACAACAACCAACCCTAACCCCTAAGAACAAACAACACTAACGCCCTAAGAACAAACAACTCTAACCCCCAGCAACGAACAATACTAAACCCCTAACAACACAAAACCTAACCCCTTATCAACAAACAACCCTAACCCACTAACAACACACAACCCTAACACCCTAACAACAAGCAACACTAACCCCCTAACAACAAACAACCCTAAACCACTAACATCAAACATCACTAACCCCCTAACAACACAAAACACTAACACCCTAACAACAAACAACACTAACACCCTAACAACAAAAACCACTAAACCCCAACAAGAAACAACCCTAAACCCCTAACAACAAACACTAACCCCCTAAAAACAAACAACACTAAACCCCTAACAAGAAACTACCCTAACCGCATAACAACAAACAACCCTAACCCCCAAACAACAAACAACCCTAACCCCCTAACAACAAACAATCCTCACCCCCGAACAACCAACAACACTAACCCCCTAACCAAAATAAACACTAACACCCGAACAACAAAAACCACTAAACCCCAACAAGAAACAACCCTAAACCCCTAACAACAAAAAACACTAACCCCCTAACAACAAACAACCCTAACCAAACAACAAACAAACCTAACCCACTAACATGAAACAACACTAAGACCCTAACGACAAACAACCCTAACCCCCAAACAACAAACAACACTAACACCCTAACAACAAACAACCCTAACCCCCTAACAAACAACACTAACCCCCTAACAACAAACAACCCTAAACCCCTAACATCAAAGAACACTAACACCCTAACAACAAACAACACTAACACCCTAACAACAAACACTAACCCCCAAAAAACAAACAACCCTAACCCCTGAAAACCAAAAACACTAAACCACTAACAACACACAACCCTAACCCACTAACAACAAACAACCCTAACACCCTAAAAACAAACAACACTAAACCCCTAACAACACAAAACACTAACACCCTAACAACAAACAACACTAACACCCTAACAACAAAAACCACTAAACCCCAACAAGAAACAACCCTAAACCCCTAACAACAAACAACACTAACCCCCTAACAACAAACAACCCTAACCCCTAAAAACCAAAAACACTAACCCACTAACAACAAACAACCCTAACACCCTAACCACAAACAACACTAACCCCCGAACAACAAACAACCCTAACCCCCTAACAACAAACAATCCTAACCCCCGAACAACCAACAACACTAAACCCCTAACCACAGTAAACACTAACACCCTAACAACAAAAACCACTAAACTCCAACAAGAAACAACCCTAAACCCCTAACAACAAACAACACTAACGCCCTAACAACAAACAACCCTAAGCAAACAACAAACAAACCTAACCCACTAACAACAAACAACACTAACACCCTAACAACAAACACCCCTAACCCCCTAACAACAAACAACACTAACCCCCTAACAACAAACAACCCTAAACTCCTAACATCAAAGAACACTAACACCCTAACAACAAACAACACTAACCCCCTAAAAACAAACACTAACCCCCAAACAACAAACAACCCTAACCCCTAAAAACCAAAAACACTAACCCACTAACAACAAACAACCCTAAACCACTAACAACAAACAACCCTAACAGCCTAACAACAAACAACACTAACCCCCTAACAACAAACAACCCTAAACCCCTAACATCAAACAACACTATCCCCCTAACAACAAACAACCCTAAACCCCTAACATCAAAGAACACTAACACCCTAACAACAAACAACCCTAACCCCCTAACAACAAACGCTAACCCCCAAACAACAAACAACCGTAACCCCTAAAAACCAAAAACACTAACCCACTAACAACAAACAACCCTAACCCACTAACAACAAACAACCCTAACACCCTAACCACAAACAACACTAACCCCCTAACAACAAACAACCCTAACCCCCAAAACAACAAACAATCCTAACCCCCGAACAACCAACAACACTAACCCCCTAACCACAGTAAACACTAACACCCTAACAACAAAAACCACTAAACCCCAACAAGAAACAACCCTAAACCCCTAACAAAAAACAACACTAACCCCCTAACAACAAGCAACCCTAACCAAACAACAAAAAACCCTAACACACTAACAACAAACAACACTAACACCCTAACAACAAACAACCCTAACCCCCTAACAACAAACAACACTAACACCCTAACAACAAACAACCCTAACCCCCTAACAAGAAACAACACTAACCCCCTAACAACAAACAGCCCTAAACCCCTAACATCAAAGAACACTAACACCCTAACAACAAACAACTCTAACCCCCTAAGAACAAACACTAACACCCAAACAACAAACAACCCTAACCCCTAAAAACCAAAAACACTAACCCACTAACAACAAACAAACCTAAACCACTAACAATAAACAACCCTAACACCCTAACAACAACCAACCCTAACCCCTAAGAACAAACAACACTAACGCCCTAAGAACAAACAACACTAACCCCCAGCAACGAACAATACTAAACCCCTAACAACACAAAACCTAACCCCCTGTCAACAAACAACCCTAACCCACTAACAACAAGCACCCCTAACACCCTAACAACAAACAACAATAACCCCCTAACAACAAACAACCCTAAACCACTAACATCAAACATCACTAACCCCCTAACAACACAAAACACTAACACCCTAACAACAAACAACCCTAGCCCCCTCACAACAAACACTAACCCCCAAACAACAAACCACCCTAACCCGTAAAAACCAAAAACACTAACCCACTAACAACAAACAACCCTAACCCACTAACAACAAACAACCCTAACCCCCTAACAACAAACAACCCTAAACCCCTAACATCAAACAACACTAACGCCCTAACAACACAAAACACTAACACCCTAACAACAAACAACACTAACACCCTAACAACAAAAACCACTAAACCCCAACAAGAAACAACCCTAAACCCCAACAACAAACACTAACCCCCTAACAAAAAACAACACTAAACCCCTAACAAGAAACTACCCTAACCCCGTAACAACAAACAACACTAACCCCGTAACAACAAACAACAGTAACCTCCAAACAACAAACAACCCTAACCCCCTAACAACAAACAATCCTAATCCCCGAACAACTAACAACACTAACCCCATAACCACAGTAAACACTAACACCCTAACAACAAAAACCACTAAACTCCAACAAGAAACAACCCTAAACCCCTAACAACAAACAACACTAACGCCCTAACAACAAACAACCCTAAGCAAACAACAAACAAACCTAACCCACTAACAACAAACAACACTAACACCCTAACAACAAACACCCCAACCCCCTAACAACAAACAACACTAACACCCTAACAACAAACAACCCTAACCCCTAAAAACCAAAAACACTAACCCACTAACAACAAACAACCCTAACCCACTAACAACAAACAACCGTAACCCCCTAACAACAAACAACCCTAAACCCCTAACATCAAACAACACTAACCCCCTAACAACACAAAACACTAACCCCCTAACAACAAACAACACTAACTCCCTAACAACAAACAATCCTAAACCCCTAACATCAAAGAACACTAACCCCCTAACAACAAACAACCCTAACCCACTAACAACAAACACTAACCCCCAAACAACAAACAACCCTAACCCCCTAACAACAAACAATCCTAACCCCCGAACAACCAACAACACTAACCCCCTAACCACAGTAAACACTAACACCCTAACAACAAAAACCACTAAACCCCAACAAGAAACAACCCTAAACCCCTAACAACAAACAACACTATACCCTAACAACAAACAACCCTAACCAAACAACAAAAAACCCTAACCCACTAACAACAAACAACACTAACACCCTAACAACAAACAACCCTAAACCCCTAACATCAAAGAACACTAACACCCTAACAACAAACAACCCTAACCCCCTAACAACAAACACTAACCCCCAAACAACAAACAACCCTAACCCCTGAAAACCAAAAACACTACACCACTAAAAACAAACAACCCTAACCCACTAACAACAAACAACCCTAACACCCTAACAACAAACAACACTAACCCCCTAACAACAAACAACCCTAAACCCCTAACATCAAACAACACTAAACCGCTAACAACACAAAACACTAACACCCTAACAACAAACAACACTAACACCCTAACAACAAAAACCACTAAACCCCAACAAGAAACAACCCTAAACCCCTAACAACAAACAACACTAACCCCCTAACAACAAACAACCCTAACCCCTAAAAACCAAAAACACTAACCCACTAACAACAAACAACCCTAACCCACTAACAACAAACCACCCTAACACCCTAACCACAAACAACACTAACCCCCTAACAACAAACAACCCTAACCCCCTAACAACAAACAATCCTAACCCCCGAACAACCAACAACACTAACCCCCTAACCACAGTAAACACTAACACCCTAACAACAAAAACCACTAAACCCCAACAAGAAACAACCCTAAACCCCTAACAAAAAACAACACTAACCCCCTAACAACAAGCAACCCTAACCAAACAACAAAAAACACTAACCCACTAACAACAAACAACACTAACACCCTAACAACAAACAACCCTAACCCCCTAACAACAAACAACACTAACACCCTAACAACAAACAACCCTAACCCCCTAACAAGAAACAACACTAACCCCCTAACAACAAACAGCCCTAAACCCCTAACATCAAAGAACACTAACACCCTAACAACAAACACCCCTAACCCCCTAACAACAAACAACACTAACCCCCTAACAACAAACAACCCTAAACTCCTAACATCAAAGAACACTAACACCCTAACAACAAACAACACTAACCCCCTAAAAACAAACACTAACCCCCAAACAACAAACAACCCTAACCCCTAAGAACCAAAAACACTCCCCCACTAACAACAAACAACCCTAAACCACTAACAACAAACAACCCTAACACCCTAACAACAAACAACACTAACCCCCTAACAACAAAGAACCCTAAACCCCTAACATCAAACAACACTAACCCCCTAACAACAAACAAACCTAAACCCCTAACATCAAAGAACACTAACACCCTAACAACAAACAACCCTAACCCCCTAACAACAAACGCTAACCCCCAAACAACAAACAACCCTAAACCCTAAAAACCAAAAACACTAACCCACTAACAACAAACAACCCTAACCCACTAACAACAAACAACCCTAACACCCTAACCACAAACAAAACTAACCCCCTAACAACAAACAACCCTAACCCCCTAACAACAAACAATCCTAACCCCCGAACAACCAACAACACTAACCCCCTAACCACAGTAAACACTAACACCATAACAACAAAAACCACTAAACCCCAACAAGAAACAACCCTAAACCCCTAACAACAAACAACACTAACCCCCTAACAACAAACAACCCTAACCCCCTAACAACAAACAACCCTAACCAAACAACAAAAAACCCTAACCCACTAACAACAAACAACACTAACACCCTAACAACAAACAACCCTAACACCCTAACAACAAACAACACTAACACCCTAACAACAAACAACCCTAACCCCCTAACAACAAACAACCCTAAACCCCTGACATCAAAGAACACTAACACCCTAACAACAAAAAACCCTAACCCCCTAACAACAAACACTAACCCCCAAACAACAAACAAACCTAACCCCTGAAAACCAAAAACACTAACCCACTAACAACAAACAACCCTAACCCACTAACAACAAACAACCCTAACACCCTAACAACAAAAAACACTAACCCAATAACAACAAACAACCCTAAACCCCTAACATCAAACAACACTACCCCCTAACAACACAAAACACTAACACCCTAACAACAACCAACCCTAACCCCTAAGAACAAACAACACTAACGCCTTAAGAACAAACAACACTAACCCCCAGCAACGAACAATACTAAACCCCTAAAAACACAAAACCTAACCCCTTTTCAACAAACAACCCTAACCCACTAACAACAAACAACCCTAACACCCTAACAACAAGCAACACTAACCCCCTAACAACAAACAACCCTAAACCACTAACATCAAACATCACTAACCCCCTAACAACACAAAACACTAACACCCTAACAACAAACAACACTAACACCCTAACAACAAAAACCACTAAACCCCAACAAGAAACAACCCTAAACCCCTAACAACAAACACAAACCCCCTAACAACAAACAACACTAAACCTCTAACAAGAAACTACCCTAACCCCGTAACAACAAACAACACTAACCCCGTAACAACAAACAACCCTAACCCCCAAACAACAAACAACCCTAACCCCCTAAGAACAAACAACACTAACACCCTAACAACAAACAACCCTAACCCCCTAACAACAAACAACACTAACCCCCTAACAACAAACAACCCTAAACCCCTAACATCAAAGAACACTAACACCCTAACAACAAACAACCCTAACCCCCTAACAACAAACACTAACCCCCAAACAACAAACAACCCTAACCCCTGAAAACCAAAAACACTACACCACTAAAAACAAACAACCCTAACCCACTAACAACAAACAACCCTAACACCCTAACAACAAACAACACTAACCCCCTAACAACAAACAACCCTAAACCCCTAACATCAAACAACACTAAACCCCTAACAACACAAAACACTAACACCCTAACAACAAACAACACTAACACCCTAACAACAAAAACCACTAAAACCCAACAAGAAACAACCCTGAACCCCTAACAACAAACACTAACCCCCTAACAACAAACAACACTAAACCCCTAACAAGAAACTACCCTAACCGCGTAACAACAAACAACCCTAACCCCCAAACAACAAACAACCCTAACCCCCTAACAACAAACAATCCTCACCCCCGAACAACCAACAACACTAACGCCCTAACCAAAATAAACACTAACACCCGAACAACAAAAACCACTAAACCCCAACAAGAAACAACCCTAAACCCCTAACAACAAAAAACACTAACCCCCTAACAACAAACAACCCTAACCAAACAACAAACAAACCTAACCCACTAACATGAAACAACACTAAGACCCTAACGACAAACAACCCTAACCCCCAAACAACAAACAACACTAAAACCCTAACAACAAACAACCCTAACCCCCTAACAAACAACACTAACCCCCTAACAACAAACAACCCTAAACCCCTAACATCAAAGAACACTAACACCCTAACAACAAACAACACTAACACCCTAACAACAAACACTAACCCCCAAAAAACAAACAACCCTAACCCCTGAAAACCAAAAACACTAAACCACTAACAACAAACAACCCTAACCCACTAACAACAAACAACCCTAACACCCTAAAAACAAACAACACTAAACCCCTAACAACAAAGAACCCTAAACCCCTAACATCAAACAACACTAACCCCCTAACAACAAACAAACCTAAACCCCTAATATCAAAGAACACTAACACCCTAACAACAAACAACCCTAACCCCCTAACAACAAACGCTAACCCCCAAACAACAAACAACCCTAACCCCTAAAAACCAAAAACACTAACCCACTAACAACAAACAACCCTAACCCACTAACAACAAACAACCCTAACACCCTAACCACAAACAAAACTAACCCCCTAACAACAAACAACCCTAACCCCCTAACAACAAACAATCCTAACCCCCGAACAACCAACAACACTAACCCCCTAACCACAGTAAACACTAACACCATAACAACAAAAACCACTAAACCCCAACAAGAAACAACCCTAAACCCCTAACAACAAACAACACTAACCCCCTAACAACAAACAACCCTAACCCCCTAACAACAAACAACCCTAACCAAACAACAAAAAACCCTAACCCACTAACAACAAACAACACTAACACCCTAACAACAAACAACCCTAACACCCTAACAACAAACAACACTAACACCCTAACAACAAACAACCCTAACCCCCTAACAACAAACAACCCTAAACCCCTGACATCAAAGAACACTAACACCCTAACAACAAACAACCCTAACCCCCTAACAACAAACACTAACCCCCAAACAACAAACAAACCTAACCCCTGAAAACCAAAAACACTAACCCACTAACAACAAACAACCCTAACCCACTAACAACAAACAACCCTAACACCCTAACAACAAAAAACACTAACCCAATAACAACAAACAACCCTAAACCCCTAACATCAAACAACACTACCCCCTAACAACACAAAACACTAACACCCTAACAACAACCAACCCTAACCCCTAAGAACAAACAACACTAACGCCTTAAGAACAAACAACACTAACCCCCAGCAACGAACAATACTAAACCCCTAACAACACAAAACCTAACCCCTTTTCAACAAACAACCCTAACCCACTAACAACAAACAACCCTAACACCCTAACAACAAGCAACACTAACCCCCTAACAACAAACAACCCTAAACCACTAACATCAAACATCACTAACCCCCTAACAACACAAAACACTAACACCCTAACAACAAACAACACTAACACCCTAACAACAAAAACCACTAAACCCCAACAAGAAACAACCCTAAACCCCTAACAACAAACACAAACCCCCTAACAACAAACAACACTAAACCTCTAACAAGAAACTACCCTAACCCCGTAACAACAAACAACACTAACCCCGTAACAACAAACAACCCTAACCCCCAAACAACAAACAACCCTAACCCCCTAAGAACAAACAACACTAACACCCTAACAACAAACAAACCTAACCCCCTAACAACAAACAACACTAACCCCCTAACAACAAACAACCCTAAACCCCTAACATCAAAGAACACTAACACCCTAACAACAAACAACCCTAACCCCCTAACAACAAACACTAACCCCCAAACAACAAACAACCCTAACCCCTGAAAACCAAAAACACTACACCACTAAAAACAAACAACCCTAACCCACTAACAACAAACAACCCTAACACCCTAACAACAAACAACACTAACCCCCTAACAACAAACAACCCTAAACCCCTAACATCAAACAACACTAAACCCCTAACAACACAAAACACTAACACCCTAACAACAAACAACACTAACACCCTAACAACAAAAACCACTAAAACCCAACAAGAAACAACCCTGAACCCCTAACAACAAACACTAACCCCCTAACAACAAACAACACTAAACCCCTAACAAGAAACTACCCTAACCGCGTAACAACAAACAACCCTAACCCCCAAACAACAAACAACCCTAACCCCCTAACAACAAACAATCCTCACCCCCGAACAACCAACAACACTAACGCCCTAACCACAATAAACACTAACACCCGAACAACAAAAACCACTAAACCCCAACAAGAAACAACCCTAAACCCCTAACAACAAAAAACACTAACCCCCTAACAACAAACGACCCTAACCAAACAACAAACAAACCTAACCCACTAACATGAAACAACACTAAGACCCTAACGACAAACAACCCTAACCCCCAAACAACAAACAACACTAACACCCTAACAACAAACAACCCTAACCCCCTAACAAACAACACTAACCCCCTAACAACAAACAACCCTAAACCCCTAACATCAAAGAACACTAACACCCTAACAACAAACAACACTAACACCCTAACAACAAACACTAACCCCCAAAAAACAAACAACCCTAACCCCTGAAAACCAAAAACACTAAACCACTAACAACAAACAACCCTAACCCACTAACAACAAACAACCCTAACACCCTAAAAACAAACAACACTAAACCCCTAACAACACAAAACACTAACACCCTAACAACAAACAACACTAACACCCTAACAACAAAAACCACTAAACCCCAACAAGAAACAACCCTAAACCCCTAACAACAAACAACACTAACCCCCTAACAACAAACAACCCTAACCCCTAAAAACCAAAAACACTAACCCACTAACAACAAACAACCCTAACCCACTAACAACAAACAACCCTAACACCCTAACCACAAACAACACTAACCCCCGAACAACAAACAACCCTAACCCCCTAACAACAAACAATCCTAACCCCCGAACAACCAACAACACTAAACCCCTAACCACAGTAAACACTAACACCCTAACAGCAAAAACCACTAAACTCCAACAAGAAACAACCCTAAACCCCTAACAACAAACAACACTAACGCCCTAACAACAAACAACCCTAAGCAAACAACAAACAAACCTAACCCACTAACAACAAACAACACTAACACCCTAACAACAAACACCCCTAACCCCCTAACAACAAACAACACTAACCCCCTAACAACAAACAACCCTAAACTCCTAACATCAAAGAACACTAACACCCTAACAACAAACAACACTAACCCCCTAAAAACAAACACTAACCCCCAAACAACAAACAACCCTAACCCCTAAAAACCAAAAACACTAACCCACTAACAACAAACAACCCTAAACCACTAACAACAAACAACCCTAACACCCTAACAACAAACAACACTAACCCCCTAACAACAAACAACCCTAAACCCCTAACATCAAACAACACTATCCCCCTAACAACAAACAACCCTAAACCCCTGACATCAAAGAACACTAACACCCTAACAACAAACAACCCTAAACCCCTAACAACAAACGCTAACCCCCAAACAACAAACAACCGTAACCCCTAAAAACCAAAAACACTAACCCACTAACAACAAACAACCCTAACCCACTAACAACAAACAACCCTAACACCCTAACCACAAACAACACTAACCCCCTAACAACAAACAACCCTAACACCCAACAACAAACAATCCTAACCCCCGAACAACCAACAACACTAACCCCCTAACCACAGTAAACACTAACACCCTAACAACAAAAACCACTAAACCCCAACAAGAAACAACCCTAAACCCCTAACAACAAACAACACTAACCCCCTAACAACAAACAACCCTAACCAAACAACAAAAAACCCTAACCCACTAACAACAAACAACACTAACACCCTAACAACAAACAACCCTAACACCCTAACAACAAACAACACTAACACCCTAACAACAAACAACCCTAACCCCCTAACAACAAACAACCCTAAACCCCTGACATCAAAGAACACTAACACCCTAACAACAAACAACCCTAACCCCCTAAAAACAAACACTAACCCCCAAACAACAAACAACCCTAACCCCTGAAAACCAAAAACACTAACCCACTAACAACGAACAACCCTAACCCACTAACAACAAACAACCCTAACACCCTAACAACAAACAACACTAACCCCCTAACAACAAACAACCCTAAACCCCTAACATCAAACAACACTACCCCCTAACAACACAAAACACTAACACCCTAACAACAACCAACCCTAACCCCTAAGAACAAACAACACTAACGCCCTAAGAACAAACAACACTAACCCCCAGCAACGAACAATACTAAACCCCTAACAACACAAAACCTAAACCCTTTTCAACAAACAACCCTAACCCACTAACAACAAACAACCCTAACACCCTAACAACAAGCAACACTAACCCCCTAACAACAAACAACCCTAAACCACTAACATCAAACATCACTAACCCCCTAACAACACAAAACACTAACACCCTAACAACAAACAACACTAACACCCTAACAACAAAAACCACTAAACCCCAACAAGAAACAACCCTAAACCCCTAACAACAAACACAAAGCCCCTAACAACAAACAACACTAAACCTCTAACAAGAAACTACCCTAACCCTGTAACAACAAACAACACTAACCCCGTAACAACAAACAACCCTAACCCCCAAACAACAAACAACCCTAACCCCCTAACAACAAACAATCCTAACCCCCGAACAACCAACAACACTAACGCCCTAACCACAATAAACACTAACACCCGAACAACAAAAACCACTAAACCCCAACAAGAAACAACCCTAAACCCCTAACAACAAAAAACACTAACCCCCTAACAACAAACAACCCTAACCAAACAACAAACAAACCTAATCCACTAACAACAAACAACACTAACACCCTAACGACAAACAACCCTAACTCCCTAAGAACAAACAACACTAACACCCTAACAACAAACAACCCTAACCCCCTAACAACAAACAACACTAACCCCCTAACAACAAACAACCCTAAACCCCTAACATCAAAGAACACTAAGACCCTAACAACAAACAACCCTAGCCCCTTAACAACAAACAACACTAACCCCCTAACAACACAAAACACTAACACCCTAACAACAGACAACACTAACACCCTAACAACAAAAACCACTAAACCCCAACAAGAAACAACCCTAAACCCCTAACAACAAACAACACTAACCCCCTAACAAGAAACAACACTAACCCCCTAACAACAAACAACACTAACCCCCTAACAACAAACAACACTAACACCCTAACAACAACCAACCCTAAACCCCTAACATCAAAGAACACTAACACCCTAACAACAAACAACCCTAACCCCCTAACAACAAACACTAACCCCCAAACAACAAACAACCCTAACCCCTGAAAACCAAAAACACTAAACCACTAACAACAAACAACCCTAACCCACTAACAACAAACAACCCTAACACCCTAAAAACAAACAACACTAAACCCCTAACAACACAAAACACTAACACCCTAACAACAAACAACACTAACACCCTAACAACAAAAACCACTAAACCCCAACAAGAAACAACCCTAAACCCCTAACAACAAACAACACTAACCCCCTAACAACAAACAACCCTAACCCCTAAAAACCAAAAACACTAACCCACTAACAACAAACAACCCTAACCCACTAACAACAAACCACCCTAACACCCTAACCACAAACAACACTAACCCCCTAACAACAAACAACCCTAACCCCCTAACAACAAACAATCCTAACCCCCGAACAACCAACAACACTAACCCCCTAACCACAGTAAACACTAACACCCTAACAACAAAAACCACTAAACCCCAACAAGAAACAACCCTAAACCCCTAACAAAAAACAACACTAACCCCCTAACAACAAGCAACCCTAACCAAACAACAAAAAACCCTAACCCACTAACAACAAACAACACTAACACCCTAACAACAAACAACCCTAACCCCCTAACAACAAACAACATAACCCCCTAACAACAAACAACCCTAACCCCCTAACAAGAAACAACACTAACCCCCTAACAACAAACAGCCCTAAACCCCTAACATCAAAGAACACTAACACCCTAACAACAAACAACCCTAACCCCCTAACAACAAACACTAACCCCCAAACAACAAACAACCCTAACCCCTGAAAACCAAAAACACTAACCCACTAACAACAAACAACCGTAACCCACTAACAACAAACAACCCTAACACCCTAACCACAAACAACACTAACCCCCTAACAACAAACAACCCTAACCCCCTAACAACAAACAATCCTAACCCCCGAACAACCAACAACACTAACCCCCTAACCACAGTAAACACTAACACCCTAACAACAAAAACCACCAAACCCCAACAAGAAACAACCCTAAACCCCTAACAACAAACAACACTAACGCCCTAACAACAAACAACCCTAAGCAAACAACAAACAAACCTAACCCACTAACAACAAAAAACACTAACACCCTAACAACAAACACCCCTAACCCCCTAACAACAAACAACACTAACCCCCTAACAACAAACAACCCTAAACTCCTAACATCAAAGAACACTAACACCCTAACAACAAACAACACTAACCCCCTAAAAACAAACACTAACCCCCAAACAACAAACAACCCTAACCCCTAAAAACCAAAAACACTAACCCACTAACAACAAACAACCCTAAACCACTAACAACAAACAACCCTAACAGCCTAACAACAAACAACACTAACCCCCTAACAACAAACAACCCTAAACCCCTAACATCAAACAACACTATCCCCCTAACAACAAACAACCCTAAACCCCTAACATCAAAGAACACTAACACCCTAACAACAAACAACCCTAACCCCCTAACAACAAACGCTAACCCCCAAACAACAAACAACCCTAACCCCTAAAAACCAAAAACACTAACCCACTAACAACAAACAACCGTAACCCACTAACAACAAACAACCCTAACACCCTAACCACAAACAACACTAACCCCCTAACAACAAACAACCCTAACCCCCTAACAACAATCCTAACCCCCGAACAACCAACAACACTAACCCCCTAACCACAGTAAACACTAACACCATAACAACAAAAACCACTAAACCCCAACAAGAAACAACCCTAAACCCCTAACAACAAACAACACTAACCCCCTAACAACAAACAACCCTAACCCCCTAACAACAAACAACCCTAACCAAACAACAAAAAACCCTAACCCACTAACAACAAACAACACTAACACCCTAACAACAAACAACCCTAACACCCTAACAACAAACAACACTAACACCCTAACAACAAACAACCCTAACCCCCTAACAACAAACAACCCTAAACCCCTGACATCAAAGAACACTAACACCCTAACAACAAACAACCCTAACCCCCTAACAACAAACACTAACCCCCAAACAACAAACAAACCTAACCCCTGAAAACCAAAAACACTAACCCACTAACAACAAACAACCCTAACCCACTAACAACAAACAACCCTAACACCCTAACAACAAAAAACACTAACCCAATAACAACAAACAACCCTAAACCCCTAACATCAAACAACACTACCCCCTAACAACACAAAACACTAACACCCTAACAACAACCAACCCTAACCCCTAAGAACAATCAACACTAACGCCCTAAGAACAAACAACACTAACCCCCAGCAACGAACAATACTAAACCC
Organism: Elephas maximus indicus; assembly: GCF_024166365.1. Classification (NCBI taxonomy): domain Eukaryota; kingdom Metazoa; phylum Chordata; class Mammalia; order Proboscidea; family Elephantidae; genus Elephas; species Elephas maximus. Next base: position 1,219,288 of record NW_026060260.1, read on the forward strand.
CTAACAACACAAAACCTAACCCCTTTTCAACAAACAACCCTAACCCACTAACAACAAACAACCCTAACACCCTAACAACAAGCAACACTAACCCCCTAACAACAAACAACCCTAAACCACTAACATCAAACATCACTAACCCCCTAACAACACAAAACACTAACACCCTAACAACAAACAACACTAACACCCTAACAACAAAAACCACTAAACCCCAACAAGAAACAACCCTAAACCCCTAACAACAAACACAAACCCCCTAACAACAAACAACACTAAACCTCTAACAAGAAACTACCCTAACCCCGTAACAACAAACAACACTAACCCCGTAACAACAAACAACCCTAACCCCCAAACAACAAACAACCCTAACCCCCTAAGAACAAACAACACTAACACCCTAACAACAAACAACCCTAACCCCCTAACAACAAACAACACTAACCCCCTAACAACAAACAACCCTAAACCCATAACATCAAAGAACACTAACACCCTAACAACAAACAACCCTAACCCCCTAACAACAAACACTAACCCCCAAACAACAAACAACCCTAACCCCTGAAAACCAAAAACACTACACCACTAAAAACAAACAACCCTAACCCACTAACAACAAACAACCCTAACACCCTAACAACAAACAACACTAACCCCCTAACAACAAACAACCCTAAACCCCTAACATCAAACAACACTAAACCCCTAACAACACAAAACACTAACACCCTAACAACAAACAACACTAACACCCTAACAACAAAAACCACTAAACCCCAACAAGAAACAACCCTAAACCCCTAACAACAAACACTAACCCCCTAACAACAAACAACACTAAACCCCTAACAAGAAACTACCCTAACCGCGTAACAACAAACAACGCTAACCCCCAAACAACAAACAACCCTAACCCCCTAACAACAAACAATCCTCACCCCCGAACAACCAACAACACTAACCCCCTAACCAAAATAAACACTAACACCCGAACAACAAAAACCACTAAACCCCAACAAGAAACAACCCTAAACCCCTAACAACAAAAAACACTAACCCCCTAACAACAAACAACCCTAACCAAACAACAAACAAACCTAACCCACTAACATGAAACAACACTAAGACCCTAACGACAAACAACCCTAACCCCCAAACAACAAACAACACTAACACCCTAACAACAAACAACCCTAACCCCCTAACAAACAACACTAACCCCCTAACAACAAACAACCCTAAACCCCTAACATCAAAGAACACTAACACCCTAACAACAAACAACACTAACACCCTAACAACCAACACTAACCCCCAAAAAACAAACAACCCTAACCCCTGAAAACCAAAAACACTAAACCACTAACAACAAACAACCCTAACCCACTAACAACAAACAACCCTAACACCCTAAAAACAAACAACACTAAACCCCTAACAACACAAAACACTAACACCCTAACAACAAACAACACTAACACCCTAACAACAAAAACCACTAAACCCCAACAAGAAACAACCCTAAACCCCTAACAACAAACAACACTAACCCCCTAACAACAAACAACCCTAACCCCTAAAAACCAAAAACACTAACCCACTAACAACAAACAACCCTAACCCACTAACAACAAACAACCCTAACACCCTAACCACAAACAACACTAACCCCCTAACAACAAACAACCCTAACCCCCTAACAACAAACAACCCTAACCCCCTAACAACAAACAACCCTAAACCCCTGACATCAAAGAACACTAACACCCTAACAACAAAAAACCCTAACCCCCTAACAACAAACACTAACCCCCAAACAACAAACAAACCTAACCCCTGAAAACCAAAAACACTAACCCACTAACAACAAACAACCCTAACCCACTAACAACAAACAACCCTAACACCCTAACAACAAAAAACACTAACCCAATAACAACAAACAACCCTAAACCCCTAACATCAAACAACACTACCCCCTAACAACACAAAACACTAACACCCTAACAACAACCAACCCTAACCCCTAAGAACAAACAACACTAACGCCTTAAGAACAAACAACACTAACCCCCAGCAACGAACAATACTAAACCCCTAAAAACACAAAACCTAACCCCTTTTCAACAAACAACCCTAACCCACTAACAACAAACAACCCTAACACCCTAACAACAAGCAACACTAACCCCCTAACAACAAACAACCCTAAACCACTAACATCAAACATCACTAACCCCCTAACAACACAAAACACTAACACCCTAACAACAAACAACACTAACACCCTAACAACAAAAACCACTAAACCCCAACAAGAAACAACCCTAAACCCCTAACAACAAACACAAACCCCCTAACAACAAACAACACTAAACCTCTAACAAGAAACTACCCTAACCCCGTAACAACAAACAACACTAACCCCGTAACAACAAACAACCCTAACCCCCAAACAACAAACAACCCTAACCCCCTAAGAACAAACAACACTAACACCCTAACAACAAACAACCCTAACCCCCTAACAACAAACAACACTAACCCCCTAACAACAAACAACCCTAAACCCCTAACATCAAAGAACACTAACACCCTAACAACAAACAACCCTAACCCCCTAACAACAAACACTAACCCCCAAACAACAAACAACCCTAACCCCTGAAAACCAAAAACACTACACCACTAAAAACAAACAACCCTAACCCACTAACAACAAACAACCCTAACACCCTAACAACAAACAACACTAACCCCCTAACAACAAACAACCCTAAACCCCTAACATCAAACAACACTAAACCCCTAACAACACAAAACACTAACACCCTAACAACAAACAACACTAACACCCTAACAACAAAAACCACTAAAACCCAACAAGAAACAACCCTGAACCCCTAACAACAAACACTAACCCCCTAACAACAAACAACACTAAACCCCTAACAAGAAACTACCCTAACCGCGTAACAACAAACAACCCTAACCCCCAAACAACAAACAACCCTAACCCCCTAACAACAAACAATCCTCACCCCCGAACAACCAACAACACTAACGCCCTAACCAAAATAAACACTAACACCCGAACAACAAAAACCACTAAACCCCAACAAGAAACAACCCTAAACCCCTAACAACAAAAAACACTAACCCCCTAACAACAAACAACCCTAACCAAACAACAAACAAACCTAACCCACTAACATGAAACAACACTAAGACCCTAACGACAAACAACCCTAACCCCCAAACAACAAACAACACTAAAACCCTAACAACAAACAACCCTAACCCCCTAACAAACAACACTAACCCCCTAACAACAAACAACCCTAAACCCCTAACATCAAAGAACACTAACACCCTAACAACAAACAACACTAACACCCTAACAACAAACACTAACCCCCAAAAAACAAACAACCCTAACCCCTGAAAACCAAAAACACTAAACCACTAACAACAAACAACCCTAACCCACTAACAACAAACAACCCTAACACCCTAAAAACAAACAACACTAAACCCCTAACAACAAAGAACCCTAAACCCCTAACATCAAACAACACTAACCCCCTAACAACAAACAAACCTAAACCCCTAATATCAAAGAACACTAACACCCTAACAACAAACAACCCTAACCCCCTAACAACAAACGCTAACCCCCAAACAACAAACAACCCTAACCCCTAAAAACCAAAAACACTAACCCACTAACAACAAACAACCCTAACCCACTAACAACAAACAACCCTAACACCCTAACCACAAACAAAACTAACCCCCTAACAACAAACAACCCTAACCCCCTAACAACAAACAATCCTAACCCCCGAACAACCAACAACACTAACCCCCTAACCACAGTAAACACTAACACCATAACAACAAAAACCACTAAACCCCAACAAGAAACAACCCTAAACCCCTAACAACAAACAACACTAACCCCCTAACAACAAACAACCCTAACCCCCTAACAACAAACAACCCTAACCAAACAACAAAAAACCCTAACCCACTAACAACAAACAACACTAACACCCTAACAACAAACAACCCTAACACCCTAACAACAAACAACACTAACACCCTAACAACAAACAACCCTAACCCCCTAACAACAAACAACCCTAAACCCCTGACATCAAAGAACACTAACACCCTAACAACAAACAACCCTAACCCCCTAACAACAAACACTAACCCCCAAACAACAAACAAACCTAACCCCTGAAAACCAAAAACACTAACCCACTAACAACAAACAACCCTAACCCACTAACAACAAACAACCCTAACACCCTAACAACAAAAAACACTAACCCAATAACAACAAACAACCCTAAACCCCTAACATCAAACAACACTACCCCCTAACAACACAAAACACTAACACCCTAACAACAACCAACCCTAACCCCTAAGAACAAACAACACTAACGCCTTAAGAACAAACAACACTAACCCCCAGCAACGAACAATACTAAACCCCTAACAACACAAAACCTAACCCCTTTTCAACAAACAACCCTAACCCACTAACAACAAACAACCCTAACACCCTAACAACAAGCAACACTAACCCCCTAACAACAAACAACCCTAAACCACTAACATCAAACATCACTAACCCCCTAACAACACAAAACACTAACACCCTAACAACAAACAACACTAACACCCTAACAACAAAAACCACTAAACCCCAACAAGAAACAACCCTAAACCCCTAACAACAAACACAAACCCCCTAACAACAAACAACACTAAACCTCTAACAAGAAACTACCCTAACCCCGTAACAACAAACAACACTAACCCCGTAACAACAAACAACCCTAACCCCCAAACAACAAACAACCCTAACCCCCTAAGAACAAACAACACTAACACCCTAACAACAAACAAACCTAACCCCCTAACAACAAACAACACTAACCCCCTAACAACAAACAACCCTAAACCCCTAACATCAAAGAACACTAACACCCTAACAACAAACAACCCTAACCCCCTAACAACAAACACTAACCCCCAAACAACAAACAACCCTAACCCCTGAAAACCAAAAACACTACACCACTAAAAACAAACAACCCTAACCCACTAACAACAAACAACCCTAACACCCTAACAACAAACAACACTAACCCCCTAACAACAAACAACCCTAAACCCCTAACATCAAACAACACTAAACCCCTAACAACACAAAACACTAACACCCTAACAACAAACAACACTAACACCCTAACAACAAAAACCACTAAAACCCAACAAGAAACAACCCTGAACCCCTAACAACAAACACTAACCCCCTAACAACAAACAACACTAAACCCCTAACAAGAAACTACCCTAACCGCGTAACAACAAACAACCCTAACCCCCAAACAACAAACAACCCTAACCCCCTAACAACAAACAATCCTCACCCCCGAACAACCAACAACACTAACGCCCTAACCACAATAAACACTAACACCCGAACAACAAAAACCACTAAACCCCAACAAGAAACAACCCTAAACCCCTAACAACAAAAAACACTAACCCCCTAACAACAAACGACCCTAACCAAACAACAAACAAACCTAACCCACTAACATGAAACAACACTAAGACCCTAACGACAAACAACCCTAACCCCCAAACAACAAACAACACTAACACCCTAACAACAAACAACCCTAACCCCCTAACAAACAACACTAACCCCCTAACAACAAACAACCCTAAACCCCTAACATCAAAGAACACTAACACCCTAACAACAAACAACACTAACACCCTAACAACAAACACTAACCCCCAAAAAACAAACAACCCTAACCCCTGAAAACCAAAAACACTAAACCACTAACAACAAACAACCCTAACCCACTAACAACAAACAACCCTAACACCCTAAAAACAAACAACACTAAACCCCTAACAACACAAAACACTAACACCCTAACAACAAACAACACTAACACCCTAACAACAAAAACCACTAAACCCCAACAAGAAACAACCCTAAACCCCTAACAACAAACAACACTAACCCCCTAACAACAAACAACCCTAACCCCTAAAAACCAAAAACACTAACCCACTAACAACAAACAACCCTAACCCACTAACAACAAACAACCCTAACACCCTAACCACAAACAACACTAACCCCCGAACAACAAACAACCCTAACCCCCTAACAACAAACAATCCTAACCCCCGAACAACCAACAACACTAAACCCCTAACCACAGTAAACACTAACACCCTAACAGCAAAAACCACTAAACTCCAACAAGAAACAACCCTAAACCCCTAACAACAAACAACACTAACGCCCTAACAACAAACAACCCTAAGCAAACAACAAACAAACCTAACCCACTAACAACAAACAACACTAACACCCTAACAACAAACACCCCTAACCCCCTAACAACAAACAACACTAACCCCCTAACAACAAACAACCCTAAACTCCTAACATCAAAGAACACTAACACCCTAACAACAAACAACACTAACCCCCTAAAAACAAACACTAACCCCCAAACAACAAACAACCCTAACCCCTAAAAACCAAAAACACTAACCCACTAACAACAAACAACCCTAAACCACTAACAACAAACAACCCTAACACCCTAACAACAAACAACACTAACCCCCTAACAACAAACAACCCTAAACCCCTAACATCAAACAACACTATCCCCCTAACAACAAACAACCCTAAACCCCTGACATCAAAGAACACTAACACCCTAACAACAAACAACCCTAAACCCCTAACAACAAACGCTAACCCCCAAACAACAAACAACCGTAACCCCTAAAAACCAAAAACACTAACCCACTAACAACAAACAACCCTAACCCACTAACAACAAACAACCCTAACACCCTAACCACAAACAACACTAACCCCCTAACAACAAACAACCCTAACACCCAACAACAAACAATCCTAACCCCCGAACAACCAACAACACTAACCCCCTAACCACAGTAAACACTAACACCCTAACAACAAAAACCACTAAACCCCAACAAGAAACAACCCTAAACCCCTAACAACAAACAACACTAACCCCCTAACAACAAACAACCCTAACCAAACAACAAAAAACCCTAACCCACTAACAACAAACAACACTAACACCCTAACAACAAACAACCCTAACACCCTAACAACAAACAACACTAACACCCTAACAACAAACAACCCTAACCCCCTAACAACAAACAACCCTAAACCCCTGACATCAAAGAACACTAACACCCTAACAACAAACAACCCTAACCCCCTAAAAACAAACACTAACCCCCAAACAACAAACAACCCTAACCCCTGAAAACCAAAAACACTAACCCACTAACAACGAACAACCCTAACCCACTAACAACAAACAACCCTAACACCCTAACAACAAACAACACTAACCCCCTAACAACAAACAACCCTAAACCCCTAACATCAAACAACACTACCCCCTAACAACACAAAACACTAACACCCTAACAACAACCAACCCTAACCCCTAAGAACAAACAACACTAACGCCCTAAGAACAAACAACACTAACCCCCAGCAACGAACAATACTAAACCCCTAACAACACAAAACCTAAACCCTTTTCAACAAACAACCCTAACCCACTAACAACAAACAACCCTAACACCCTAACAACAAGCAACACTAACCCCCTAACAACAAACAACCCTAAACCACTAACATCAAACATCACTAACCCCCTAACAACACAAAACACTAACACCCTAACAACAAACAACACTAACACCCTAACAACAAAAACCACTAAACCCCAACAAGAAACAACCCTAAACCCCTAACAACAAACACAAAGCCCCTAACAACAAACAACACTAAACCTCTAACAAGAAACTACCCTAACCCTGTAACAACAAACAACACTAACCCCGTAACAACAAACAACCCTAACCCCCAAACAACAAACAACCCTAACCCCCTAACAACAAACAATCCTAACCCCCGAACAACCAACAACACTAACGCCCTAACCACAATAAACACTAACACCCGAACAACAAAAACCACTAAACCCCAACAAGAAACAACCCTAAACCCCTAACAACAAAAAACACTAACCCCCTAACAACAAACAACCCTAACCAAACAACAAACAAACCTAATCCACTAACAACAAACAACACTAACACCCTAACGACAAACAACCCTAACTCCCTAAGAACAAACAACACTAACACCCTAACAACAAACAACCCTAACCCCCTAACAACAAACAACACTAACCCCCTAACAACAAACAACCCTAAACCCCTAACATCAAAGAACACTAAGACCCTAACAACAAACAACCCTAGCCCCTTAACAACAAACAACACTAACCCCCTAACAACACAAAACACTAACACCCTAACAACAGACAACACTAACACCCTAACAACAAAAACCACTAAACCCCAACAAGAAACAACCCTAAACCCCTAACAACAAACAACACTAACCCCCTAACAAGAAACAACACTAACCCCCTAACAACAAACAACACTAACCCCCTAACAACAAACAACACTAACACCCTAACAACAACCAACCCTAAACCCCTAACATCAAAGAACACTAACACCCTAACAACAAACAACCCTAACCCCCTAACAACAAACACTAACCCCCAAACAACAAACAACCCTAACCCCTGAAAACCAAAAACACTAAACCACTAACAACAAACAACCCTAACCCACTAACAACAAACAACCCTAACACCCTAAAAACAAACAACACTAAACCCCTAACAACACAAAACACTAACACCCTAACAACAAACAACACTAACACCCTAACAACAAAAACCACTAAACCCCAACAAGAAACAACCCTAAACCCCTAACAACAAACAACACTAACCCCCTAACAACAAACAACCCTAACCCCTAAAAACCAAAAACACTAACCCACTAACAACAAACAACCCTAACCCACTAACAACAAACCACCCTAACACCCTAACCACAAACAACACTAACCCCCTAACAACAAACAACCCTAACCCCCTAACAACAAACAATCCTAACCCCCGAACAACCAACAACACTAACCCCCTAACCACAGTAAACACTAACACCCTAACAACAAAAACCACTAAACCCCAACAAGAAACAACCCTAAACCCCTAACAAAAAACAACACTAACCCCCTAACAACAAGCAACCCTAACCAAACAACAAAAAACCCTAACCCACTAACAACAAACAACACTAACACCCTAACAACAAACAACCCTAACCCCCTAACAACAAACAACATAACCCCCTAACAACAAACAACCCTAACCCCCTAACAAGAAACAACACTAACCCCCTAACAACAAACAGCCCTAAACCCCTAACATCAAAGAACACTAACACCCTAACAACAAACAACCCTAACCCCCTAACAACAAACACTAACCCCCAAACAACAAACAACCCTAACCCCTGAAAACCAAAAACACTAACCCACTAACAACAAACAACCGTAACCCACTAACAACAAACAACCCTAACACCCTAACCACAAACAACACTAACCCCCTAACAACAAACAACCCTAACCCCCTAACAACAAACAATCCTAACCCCCGAACAACCAACAACACTAACCCCCTAACCACAGTAAACACTAACACCCTAACAACAAAAACCACCAAACCCCAACAAGAAACAACCCTAAACCCCTAACAACAAACAACACTAACGCCCTAACAACAAACAACCCTAAGCAAACAACAAACAAACCTAACCCACTAACAACAAAAAACACTAACACCCTAACAACAAACACCCCTAACCCCCTAACAACAAACAACACTAACCCCCTAACAACAAACAACCCTAAACTCCTAACATCAAAGAACACTAACACCCTAACAACAAACAACACTAACCCCCTAAAAACAAACACTAACCCCCAAACAACAAACAACCCTAACCCCTAAAAACCAAAAACACTAACCCACTAACAACAAACAACCCTAAACCACTAACAACAAACAACCCTAACAGCCTAACAACAAACAACACTAACCCCCTAACAACAAACAACCCTAAACCCCTAACATCAAACAACACTATCCCCCTAACAACAAACAACCCTAAACCCCTAACATCAAAGAACACTAACACCCTAACAACAAACAACCCTAACCCCCTAACAACAAACGCTAACCCCCAAACAACAAACAACCCTAACCCCTAAAAACCAAAAACACTAACCCACTAACAACAAACAACCGTAACCCACTAACAACAAACAACCCTAACACCCTAACCACAAACAACACTAACCCCCTAACAACAAACAACCCTAACCCCCTAACAACAATCCTAACCCCCGAACAACCAACAACACTAACCCCCTAACCACAGTAAACACTAACACCATAACAACAAAAACCACTAAACCCCAACAAGAAACAACCCTAAACCCCTAACAACAAACAACACTAACCCCCTAACAACAAACAACCCTAACCCCCTAACAACAAACAACCCTAACCAAACAACAAAAAACCCTAACCCACTAACAACAAACAACACTAACACCCTAACAACAAACAACCCTAACACCCTAACAACAAACAACACTAACACCCTAACAACAAACAACCCTAACCCCCTAACAACAAACAACCCTAAACCCCTGACATCAAAGAACACTAACACCCTAACAACAAACAACCCTAACCCCCTAACAACAAACACTAACCCCCAAACAACAAACAAACCTAACCCCTGAAAACCAAAAACACTAACCCACTAACAACAAACAACCCTAACCCACTAACAACAAACAACCCTAACACCCTAACAACAAAAAACACTAACCCAATAACAACAAACAACCCTAAACCCCTAACATCAAACAACACTACCCCCTAACAACACAAAACACTAACACCCTAACAACAACCAACCCTAACCCCTAAGAACAATCAACACTAACGCCCTAAGAACAAACAACACTAACCCCCAGCAACGAACAATACTAAACCCCTAACAACACAAAACCTAACCCCTTTTCAACAAACAACCCTAACCCACTAACAACAAACAACCCTAACACCCTAACAACAAGCAACACTAACCCCCTAACAACAAACAACCCTAAACCACTAACATCAAACATCACTAACCCCCTAACAACACAAAACACTAACACCCTAACAACAAACAACACTAACACCCTAACAACAAAAACCACTAAACCCCAACAAGAAACAACCCTAAACCCCTAACAACAAACACAAACCCCCTAACAACAAACAACACTAAACCTCTAACAAGAAACTACCCTAACCCCGTAACAACAAACAACACTAACCCCGTAACAACAAACAACCCTAACCCCCAAACAACAAACAACCCTAACCCCCTAAGAACAAACAACACTAACACCCTAACAACAAACAACCCTAACCCCCTAACAACAAACAACACTAACCCCCTAACAACAAACAACCCTAAACCCATAACATCAAAGAACACTAACACCCTAACAACAAACAACCCTAACCCCCTAACAACAAACACTAACCCCCAAACAACAAACAACCCTAACCCCTGAAAACCAAAAACACTACACCACTAAAAACAAACAACCCTAACCCACTAACAACAAACAACCCTAACACCCTAACAACAAACAACACTAACCCCCTAACAACAAACAACCCTAAACCCCTAACATCAAACAACACTAAACCCCTAACAACACAAAACACTAACACCCTAACAACAAACAACACTAACACCCTAACAACAAAAACCACTAAACCCCAACAAGAAACAACCCTAAACCCCTAACAACAAACACTAACCCCCTAACAACAAACAACACTAAACCCCTAACAAGAAACTACCCTAACCGCGTAACAACAAACAACGCTAACCCCCAAACAACAAACAACCCTAACCCCCTAACAACAAACAATCCTCACCCCCGAACAACCAACAACACTAACCCCCTAACCAAAATAAACACTAACACCCGAACAACAAAAACCACTAAACCCCAACAAGAAACAACCCTAAACCCCTAACAACAAAAAACACTAACCCCCTAACAACAAACAACCCTAACCAAACAACAAACAAACCTAACCCACTAACATGAAACAACACTAAGACCCTAACGACAAACAACCCTAACCCCCAAACAACAAACAACACTAACACCCTAACAACAAACAACCCTAACCCCCTAACAAACAACACTAACCCCCTAACAACAAACAACCCTAAACCCCTAACATCAAAGAACACTAACACCCTAACAACAAACAACACTAACACCCTAACAACCAACACTAACCCCCAAAAAACAAACAACCCTAACCCCTGAAAACCAAAAACACTAAACCACTAACAACAAACAACCCTAACCCACTAACAACAAACAACCCTAACACCCTAAAAACAAACAACACTAAACCCCTAACAACACAAAACACTAACACCCTAACAACAAACAACACTAACACCCTAACAACAAAAACCACTAAACCCCAACAAGAAACAACCCTAAACCCCTAACAACAAACAACACTAACCCCCTAACAACAAACAACCCTAACCCCTAAAAACCAAAAACACTAACCCACTAACAACAAACAACCCTAACCCACTAACAACAAACAACCCTAACACCCTAACCACAAACAACACTAACCCCCTAACAACAAACAACCCTAACCCCCTAACAACAAACAATCCTAACCCCCGAACAACCAACAACACTAAACCCCTAACCACAGTAAACACTAACACCCTAACAACAAAAACCACTAAACTCCAACAAGAAACAACCCTAAACCCCTAACAACAAACAACACTAACGCCCTAACAACAAACAACCCTAAGCAAACAACAAACAAACCTAACCCACTAACAACAAACAACACTAACACCCTAACAACAAACACCCCTAACCCCCTAACAACAAACAACACTAACCCCCTAACAACAAACAACCCTAAACTCCTAACATCAAAGAACACTAACACCCTAACAACAAACAACACTAACCCCCTAAAAACAAACACTAACCCCCAAACAACAAACAACCCTAACCCCTGAAAACCAAAAACACTAACCCACTAACAACAAACAACCCTAAACCACTAACAACAAACAACCCTAACACCCTAACAACAAACAACACTAACCCCCTAACAACAAACAACCCTAAACCCCTAACATCAAACAACACTATGCCCCTAACAACAAACAACCCTAAACCCCTAACATCAAAGAACACTAACACCCTAACAACAAACAACCCTAAACCCCTAACAACAAACGCTAACCCCCAAACAACAAACAACCGTAACCCCTAAAAACCAAAAACACTAACCCACTAACAACAAACAACCCTAACCCACTAACAACAAACAACCCTAACACCCTAACCACAAACAACACTAACCCCCTAACAACAAACAACCCTAACACCCAACAACAAACAATCCTAACCCCCGAACAACCAACAACACTAACCCCCTAACCACAGTAAACACTAACACCCTAACAACAAAAACCACTAAACCCCAACAAGAAACAACCCTAAACCCCTAACAACAAACAACACTAACCCCCTAACAACAAACAACCCTAACCAAACAACAAAAAACCCTAACCCACTAACAACAAACAACACTAACACCCTAACAACAAACAACCCTAACACCCTAACAACAAACAACACTAACACCCTAACAACAAAAACCACTAAACCCCAACAAGAAACAACCCTAAACCCCTAACAACAAAAAACACTAACCCCCTAACAACAAACAACCCTAACCAAACAACAAAAAACCCTAACCCACTAACAACAAACAACACTAACACCCTAACGACAAACAACCGTAACTCCCTAAGAACAAACAACACTAACACCCTAACAACAAACAACCCTAACCCCCTAACAACAAACAAAACTAACCCCCTAACAACAAACAACCCTAAACCCCTAACATCAAAGAACACTAACACCCTAACAACAAACAACCCTAGCCCCTTAACAACAAACAACACTAACCCCCTAACAACACAAAACACTAACACCCTAACAACAGACAACACTAACACCCTAACAACAAAAACCACTAAACCCCAACAAGAAACAACCCTAAACCCCTCACAACAAACAACACTAACCCCCTAACAAGAAACAACACTAACCCCCTAACAACAAACAACACTAACCCCCTAACAACAAACAACACTAACACCCTAACAACAACCAACCCTAAACCCCTAACATCAAAGAACACTAACACCCTAACAACAAACAACCCTAACCCCCTAACAACAAACACTAACCCCCAAACAACAAACAACCCTAACCCCTGAAAACCAAAAACACTAAACCACTAACAACAAACAACCCTAACCCAGTAACAACAAACAACCCTAACACCCTAAAAACAAACAACACTAAACCCCTAACAACACAAAACACTAACACCCTAACAACAAACAACACTAACACCCTAACAACAAAAACCACTAAACCCCAACAAGAAACAACCCTAAAACCCTAACAACAAACAACACTAACCCCCTAACAACAAACAACCCTAACCCCTAAAAACCAAAAACACTAACCCACTAACAACAAACAACCCTAACCCACTAACAACAAACCACCCTAACACCCTAACCACAAACAACACTAACCCCCTAACAACAAACAACCCTAACCCCCTAACAACAAACAATCCTAACCCCCGAACAACCAACAACACTAACCCCCTAACCACAGTAAACACTAACACCCTAACAACAAAAACCACTAAACCCCAACAAGAAACAACCCTAAACCCCTAACAAAAAACAACACTAACCCCCTAACAACAAGCAACCCTAACCAAACAACAAAAAACCCTAACCCACTAACAACAAACAACACTAACACCCTAACAACAAACAACCCTAACCCCCTAACAACAAACAACATAACCCCCTAACAACAAACAACCCTAACCCCCTAACAAGAAACAACACTAACCCCCTAACAACAAACAGCCCTAAACCCCTAACATCAAAGAACACTAACACCCTAACAACAAACAACCCTAACCCCCTAACAACAAACACTAACCCCCAAACAACAAACAACCCTAACCCCTGAAAACCAAAAACACTAACCCACTAACAACAAACAACCGTAACCCACTAACAGCAAACAACCCTAACACCCTAACCACAAACAACAGTAACCCCCTAACAACAAACAACCCTAACCCCCTAACAACAAACAATCCTAACACCCGAAAAACCAACAACACTAACCCCCTAACCACAGTAAACACTAACACCCTAACAACAAAAACCACCAAACCCCAAGAAGAAACAACCCTAAACCCCTAACAACAAACAACACTAACCCCCTAACAACAAACAACCCTAACCAAACAACAAAAAACCCTAACCCACTAACAACAAACAACGCTAACACCCTAAAAACAAACAACCCTAACCCCCTAACAACAAACAACACTAACACCCTAACAACAAACAACCCTAACCCCCTAACAACAAACAACCCTAAACCTCTAACATCAAAGAACACTAACACCCTAACAACAAACAACCCTAACCCCCTAACAACAAACACTAACCCCCAAACAACAAACAACCCTAACCCCTGAAAACCAAAAACACTAACCCACTAACAACAAACAACCCTAACCCACTAACAACAAACAACCCTAACACCCTAACAACAAACAACACTAACCCCCTAACAACAAACAACCCTAAACCCCTAACATCAAACAACACTAACCCCCTAACAACACAAAACACTAGCACCCTAACAACAACCAACCCTAACCCCTAAGAACAAACAACACTAACGCCCTAAGAACAAACAACACTAACCCCCAGCAACGAACAATACTAAACCCCTAACAACACAAAACCTAACCCCTTTTCAACAAACAACCCTAACCCACTAACAACAAACAACCCTAACCCACTAACAACAAACAACCCTAACACCCTAACCACAAACAACACTAACCCCCTAACAACAAACAACCCTAACACCCAACAACAAACAATCCTAACCCCCGAACAACCAACAACACTAACCCCCTAACCACAGTAAACACTAACACCCTAACAACAAAAACCACTAAACCCCAACAAGAAAAAACCCTAAACCCCTAACAACAAACAACACTAACCCCCTAACAACAAACAACCCTAACCAAACAACAAAAAACCCTAACCCACTAACAACAAACAACACTAACACCCTAACAACAAACAACCCTAACACCCTAACAACAAACAACACTAACACCCTAACAACAAAAACCACTAAACCCCAACAAGAAACAACCCTAAACCCCTAACAACAAAAAACACTAACCCCCTAACAACAAACAACCCTAACCAAACAACAAAAAACCCTAACCCACTAACAACAAACAACACTAACACCCTAACGACAAACAACCCTAACTCCCTAAGAACAAACAACACTAACACCCTAACAACAAACAACCCTAACCCCCTAACAACAAACAAAACTAACCCCCTAACAACAAACAACCCTAAACCCCTAACATCAAAGAACACTAACACCCTAACAACAAACAACCCTAGCCCCTTAACAACAAACAACACTAACCCACTAACAACACAAAACACTAACACCCTAACAACAGACAACACTAACACCCTAACAACAAAAACCACTAAACCCCAACAAGAAACAACCCTAAACCCCTAACAACAAACAACACTAACCCCCTAACAACAAACAACACTAACCCCCTAACAACAAACAACACTAACACCCTAACAACAACCAACCCTAAACCCCTAACATCAAAGAACACTAACACCCTAACAACAAACAACCCTAACCCCCTAACAACAAACACTAACCCCCAAACAACAAACAACCCTAACCCCTGAAAACCAAAAACACTAAACCACTAACAACAAACAACCCTAACCCAGTAACAACAAACAACCCTAACACCCTAAAAAAAAACAACACTAAACCCCTAACAACACAAAACACTAACACCCTAACAACAAACAACACTAACACCCTAACAACAAAAACCACTAAACCCCAACAAGAAACAACCCTAAAACCCTAACAACAAACAACACTAACCCCCTAACAACAAACAACCCTAACCCCTAAAAACCAAAAACACTAACCCACTAACAACAAACAACCCTAACCCACTAACAACAAACCACCCTAACACCCTAACCACAAACAACACTAACCCCCTAACAACAAACAACCCTAACCCCCTAACAACAAACAATCCTAACCCCCGAACAACCAACAACACTAACCCCCTAACCACAGTAAACACTAACACCCTAACAACAAAAACCACTAAACCCCAACAAGAAACAACCCTAAACCCCTAACAAAAAACAACACTAACCCCCTAACAACAAGCAACCCTAACCAAACAACAAAAAACCCTAACCCACTAACAACAAACAACACTAACACCCTAACAACAAACAACCCTAACCCCCTAACAACAAACAACATAACCCCCTAACAACAAACAACCCTAACCCCCTAACAAGAAACAACACTAACCCCCTAACAACAAACAGCCCTAAACCCCTAACATCAAAGAACACTAACACCCTAACAACAAACAACCCTAACCCCCTAACAACAAACACTAACCCCCAAACAACAAACAACCCTAACCCCTGAAAACCAAAAACACTAACCCACTAACAACAAACAACCGTAACCCACTAACAGCAAACAACCCTAACACCCTAACCACAAACAACACTAACCCCCTAACAACAAACAACCCTAACCCCCTAACAACAAACAATCCTAACCCCCGAAAAACCAACAACACTAACCCCCTAACCACAGTAAACACTAACACCCTAACAACAAAAACCACCAAACCCCAAGAAGAAACAACCCTAAACCCCTAACAACAAACAACACTAACCCCCTAACAACAAACAACCCTAACCAAACAACAAAAAACCCTAACCCACTAACAACAAACAACGCTAACACCCTAAAAACAAACAACCCTAACCCCCTAACAACAAACAACACTAACACCCTAACAACAAACAACCCTAACCCCCTAACAACAAACAACCCTAAACCTCTAACATCAAAGAACACTAACACCCTAACAACAAACAACCCTAACCCCCTAACAACAAACACTAACCCCCAAACAACAAACAACCCTAACCCCTGAAAACCAAAAACACTAACCCACTAACAACAAACAACCCTAACCCACTAACAACAAACAACCCTAACACCCTAACAACAAACAACACTAACCCCCTAACAACAAACAACCCTAAACCCCTAACATCAAACAACACTAACCCCCTAACAACACAAAACACTAGCACCCTAACAACAACCAACCCTAACCCCTAAGAACAAACAACACTAACGCCCTAAGAACAAACAACACTAACCCCCAGCAACGAACAATACTAAACCCCTAACAACACAAAACCTAACCCCTTTTCAACAAACAACCCTAACCCACTAACAACAAACAACCCTAACACCCTAACAACAAGCAACACTAACCCCCTAACAACAAACAACCCTAAACCACTAACATCAAACATCACTAACCCCCTAACAACACAAAACACTAACACCCTAACAACAAACAACACTAACACCCTAACAACAAAAACCACTAAACCCCAACAAGAAACAACCCTAAACCCCTAACAACAAACACAAAGCCCCTAACAACAAACAACACTAAACCTCTAACAAGAAACTACCCTAACCCCGTAACAACAAACAACACTAACCCCGTAACAACAAACAACCCTAACCCCCAAACAACAAACAACCCTAACCCCCTAACAACAAACAATCCTCACCCCCGAACAACCAACAACACTAACCCCCTAACCAAAATAAACACTAACACCCGAACAACAAAAACCACTAAACCCCAACAAGAAACAACCCTAAACCCCTAACAACAAAAAACACTAACCCCCTAACAACAAACAACCCTAACCAAACAACAAACAAACCTAACCCACTAACATGAAACAACACTAAGACCCTAACGACAAACAACCCTAACCCCCAAACAACAAACAACACTAACACCCTAACAACAAACAACCCTAACCCCCTAACAAACAACACTAACCCCCTAACAACAAACAACCCTAAACCCCTAACATCAAAGAACACTAACACCCTAACAACAAACAACACTAACACCCTAACAACCAACACTAACCCCCAAAAAACAAACAACCCTAACCCCTGAAAACCAAAAACACTAAACCACTAACAACAAACAACCCTAACCCACTAACAACAAACAACCCTAACACCCTAAAAACAAACAACACTAAACCCCTAACAACACAAAACACTAACACCCTAACAACAAACAACACTAACACCCTAACAACAAAAACCACTAAACCCCAACAAGAAACAACCCTAAACCCCTAACAACAAACACTAACCCCCTAAAAACAAACAACACTAAACCCCTAACAAGAAACTACCCTAACCGCATAACAACAAACAACCCTAACCCCCAAACAACAAACAACCCTAACCCCCTAACAACAAACAATCCTCACCCCCGAACAACCAACAACACTAACCCCCTAACCAAAATAAACACTAACACCCGAACAACAAAAACCACTAAACCCCAACAAGAAACAACCCTAAACCCCTAACAACAAAAAACACTAACCCCCTAACAACAAACAACCCTAACCAAACAACAAACAAACCTAACCCACTAACATGAAACAACACTAAGACCCTAACGACAAACAACCCTAACCCCCAAACAACAAACAACACTAACACCCTAACAACAAACAACCCTAACCCCCTAACAAACAACACTAACCCCCTAACAACAAACAACCCTAAACCCCTAACATCAAAGAACACTAACACCCTAACAACAAACAACACTAACACCCTAACAACAAACACTAACCCCCAAAAAACAAACAACCCTAACCCCTGAAAACCAAAAACACTAAACCACTAACAACACACAACCCTAACCCACTAACAACAAACAACCCTAACACCCTAAAAACAAACAACACTAAACCCCTAACAACACAAAACACTAACACCCTAACAACAAACAACACTAACACCCTAACAACAAAAACCACTAAACCCCAACAAGAAACAACCCTAAACCCCTAACAACAAACAACACTAACCCCCTAACAAACAACCCTAACCCCTAAAAACCAAAAACACTAACCCACTAACAACAAACAACCCTAACACCCTAACCACAAACAACACTAACCCCCGAACAACAAACAACCCTAACCCCCTAACAACAAACAATCCTAACCCCCGAACAACCAACAACACTAAACCCCTAACCACAGTAAACACTAACACCCTAACAACAAAAACCACTAAACTCCAACAAGAAACAACCCTAAACCCCTAACAACAAACAACACTAACGCCCTAACAACAAACAACCCTAAGCAAACAACAAACAAACCTAACCCACTAACAACAAACAACACTAACACCCTAACAACAAACACCCCTAACCCCCTAACAACAAACAACACTAACCCCCTAACAACAAACAACCCTAAACTCCTAACATCAAAGAACACTAACACCCTAACAACAAACAACACTAACCCCCTAAAAACAAACACTAACCCCCAAACAACAAACAACCCTAACCCCTAAAAACCAAAAACACTAACCCACTAACAACAAACAACCCTAAACCACTAACAACAAACAACCCTAACAGCCTAACAACAAACAACACTAACCCCCTAACAACAAACAACCCTAAACCCCTAACATCAAACAACACTATCCCCCTAACAACAAACAACCCTAAACCCCTAACATCAAAGAACACTAACACCCTAACAACAAACAACCCTAACCCCCTAACAACAAACGCTAACCCCCAAACAACAAACAACCGTAACCCCTAAAAACCAAAAACACTAACCCACTAACAACAAACAACCCTAACCCACTAACAACAAACAACCCTAACACCCTAACCACAAACAACACTAACCCCCTAACAACAAACAACCCTAACCCCCAAAACAACAAACAATCCTAACCCCCGAACAACCAACAACACTAACCCCCTAACCACAGTAAACACTAACACCCTAACAACAAAAACCACTAAACCCCAACAAGAAACAACCCTAAACCCCTAACAAAAAACAACACTAACCCCCTAACAACAAGCAACCCTAACCAAACAACAAAAAACCCTAACACACTAACAACAAACAACACTAACACCCTAACAACAAACAACCCTAACCCCCTAACAACAAACAACACTAACACCCTAACAACAAACAACCCTAACCCCCTAACAAGAAACAACACTAACCCCCTAACAACAAACAGCCCTAAACCCCTAACATCAAAGAACACTAACACCCTAACAACAAACAACTCTAACCCCCTAAGAACAAACACTAACACCCAAACAACAAACAACCCTAACCCCTAAAAACCAAAAACACTAACCCACTAACAACAAACAAACCTAAACCACTAACAATAAACAACCCTAACACCCTAACAACAACCAACCCTAACCCCTAAGAACAAACAACACTAACGCCCTAAGAACAAACAACACTAACCCCCAGCAACGAACAATACTAAACCCCTAACAACACAAAACCTAACCCCCTGTCAACAAACAACCCTAACCCACTAACAACAAACACCCCTAACACCCTAACAACAAACAACAATAACCCCCTAACAACAAACAACCCTAAACCACTAACATCAAACATCACTAACCCCCTAACAACACAAAACACTAACACCCTAACAACAAACAACCCTAGCCCCCCACAACAAACACTAACCCCCAAACAACAAACCACCCTAACCCGTAAAAACCAAAAACACTAACCCACTAACAACAAACAACCCTAACCCACTAACAACAAACAACCCTAACCCCCTAACAACAAACAACCCTAAACCCCTAACATCAAACAACACTAACGCTCTAACAACACAAAACACTAACACCCTAACAACAAACAACACTAACACCCTAACAACAAAAACCACTAAACCCCAACAAGAAACAACCCTAAACCCCAACAACAAACACTAACCCCCTAACAAAAAACAACACTAAACCCCTAACAAGAAACTACCCTAACCCCGTAACAACAAACAACACTAACCCCGTAACAACAAACAACAGTAACCTCCAAACAACAAACAACCCTAACCCCCTAACAACAAACAATCCTAATCCCCGAACAACTAACAACACTAACCCCATAACCACAGTAAACACTAACACCCTAACAACAAAAACCACTAAACTCCAACAAGAAACAACCCTAAACCCCTAACAACAAACAACACTAACGCCCTAACAACAAACAACCCTAAGCAAACAACAAACAAACCTAACCCACTAACAACAAACAACACTAACACCCTAACAACAAACACCCCAACCCCCTAACAACAAACAACCCTAACCCACTAACAACAAACAACCCTAACCCCCTAACAACAAACACTAACCCCCAAACAACAATCAACCCTAACCCCTAAAAACCAAAAACACTAACCCACTAACAACAAACAACCCTAACCCACTAACAACAAACAACCGTAACCCCCTAACAACAAACAACCGTAAACCCCTAACATCAAACAACACTAACCCCCTAACAACACAAAACACTAACCCCCTAACAACAAACAACACTAACTCCCTAACAACAAACAATCCTAAACCCCTAACATCAAAGAACACTAACCCCCTAACAACAAACAACCCTAACCCACTAACAACAAACACTAACCCCCAAACAACAAACAACCCTAACCCCCTAACAACAAACAATCCTAACCCCCGAACAACCAACAACACTAACCCCCTAACCACAGTAAACACTAACACCCTAACAACAAAAACCACTAAACCCCAACAAGAAACAACCCTAAACCCCTAACAACAAACAACACTATACCCTAACAACAAACAACCCTAACCAAACAACAAAAAACCCTAACCCACTAACAACAAACAACACTAACACCCTAACAACAAACAACCCTAAACCCCTAACATCAAAGAACACTAACACCCTAACAACAAACAACCCTAACCCCCTAACAACAAACACTAACCCCCAAACAACAAACAACCCTAACCCCTGAAAACCAAAAACACTACACCACTAAAAACAAACAACCCTAACCCACTAACAACAAACAACCCTAACACCCTAACAACAAACAACACTAACCCCCTAACAACAAACAACCCTAAACCCCTAACATCAAACAACACTAAACCGCTAACAACACAAAACACTAACACCCTAACAACAAACAACACTAACACCCTAACAACAAAAACCACTAAACCCCAACAAGAAACAACCCTAAACCCCTAACAACAAACAACACTAACCCCCTAACAACAAACAACCCTAACCCCTAAAAACCAAAAACACTAACCCACTAACAACAAACAACCCTAACCCACTAACAACAAACCACCCTAACACCCTAACCACAAACAACACTAACCCCCTAACAACAAACAACCCTAACCCCCTAACAACAAACAATCCTAACCCCCGAACAACCAACAACACTAACCCCCTAACCACAGTAAACACTAACACCCTAACAACAAAAACCACTAAACCCCAACAAGAAACAACCCTAAACCCCTAACAAAAAACAACACTAACCCCCTAACAACAAGCAACCCTAACCAAACAACAAAAAACACTAACCCACTAACAACAAACAACACTAACACCCTAACAACAAACAACCCTAACCCCCTAACAACAAACAACACTAACACCCTAACAACAAACAACCCTAACCCCCTAACAAGAAACAACACTAACCCCCTAACAACAAACAGCCCTAAACCCCTAACATCAAAGAACACTAACACCCTAACAACAAACACCCCTAACCCCCTAACAACAAACAACACTAACCCCCTAACAACAAACAACCCTAAACTCCTAACATCAAAGAACACTAACACCCTAACAACAAACAACACTAACCCCCTAAAAACAAACACTAACCCCCAAACAACAAACAACCCTAACCCCTAAGAACCAAAAACACTCCCCCACTAACAACAAACAACCCTAAACCACTAACAACAAACAACCCTAACACCCTAACAACAAACAACACTAACCCCCTAACAACAAAGAACCCTAAACCCCTAACATCAAACAACACTAACCCCCTAACAACAAACAAACCTAAACCCCTAACATCAAAGAACACTAACACCCTAACAACAAACAACCCTAACCCCCTAACAACAAACGCTAACCCCCAAACAACAAACAACCCTAAACCCTAAAAACCAAAAACACTAACCCACTAACAACAAACAACCCTAACCCACTAACAACAAACAACCCTAACACCCTAACCACAAACAAAACTAACCCCCTAACAACAAACAACCCTAACCCCCTAACAACAAACAATCCTAACCCCCGAACAACCAACAACACTAACCCCCTAACCACAGTAAACACTAACACCATAACAACAAAAACCACTAAACCCCAACAAGAAACAACCCTAAACCCCTAACAACAAACAACACTAACCCCCTAACAACAAACAACCCTAACCCCCTAACAACAAACAACCCTAACCAAACAACAAAAAACCCTAACCCACTAACAACAAACAACACTAACACCCTAACAACAAACAACCCTAACACCCTAACAACAAACAACACTAACACCCTAACAACAAACAACCCTAACCCCCTAACAACAAACAACCCTAAACCCCTGACATCAAAGAACACTAACACCCTAACAACAAAAAACCCTAACCCCCTAACAACAAACACTAACCCCCAAACAACAAACAAACCTAACCCCTGAAAACCAAAAACACTAACCCACTAACAACAAACAACCCTAACCCACTAACAACAAACAACCCTAACACCCTAACAACAAAAAACACTAACCCAATAACAACAAACAACCCTAAACCCCTAACATCAAACAACACTACCCCCTAACAACACAAAACACTAACACCCTAACAACAACCAACCCTAACCCCTAAGAACAAACAACACTAACGCCTTAAGAACAAACAACACTAACCCCCAGCAACGAACAATACTAAACCCCTAAAAACACAAAACCTAACCCCTTTTCAACAAACAACCCTAACCCACTAACAACAAACAACCCTAACACCCTAACAACAAGCAACACTAACCCCCTAACAACAAACAACCCTAAACCACTAACATCAAACATCACTAACCCCCTAACAACACAAAACACTAACACCCTAACAACAAACAACACTAACACCCTAACAACAAAAACCACTAAACCCCAACAAGAAACAACCCTAAACCCCTAACAACAAACACAAACCCCCTAACAACAAACAACACTAAACCTCTAACAAGAAACTACCCTAGCCCCGTAACAACAAACAACACTAACCCCGTAACAACAAACAACCCTAACCCCCAAACAACAAACAACCCTAACCCCCTAAGAACAAACAACACTAACACCCTAACAACAAACAACCCTAACCCCCTAACAACAAACAACACTAACCCCCTAACAACAAACAACCCTAAACCCCTAACATCAAAGAACACTAACACCCTAACAACAAACAAACCTAACCCCCTAACAACAAACACTAACCCCCAAACAACAAACAACCCTAACCCCTGAAAACCAAAAACACTACACCACTAAAAACAAACAACCCTAACCCACTAACAACAAACAACCCTAACACCCTAACAACAAACAACACTAACCCCCTAACAACAAACAACCCTAAACCCCTAACATCAAACAACACTAAACCCCTAACAACACAAAACACTAACACCCTAACAACAAACAACACTAACACCCTAACAACAAAAACCACTAAAACCCAACAAGAAACAACCCTGAACCCCTAACAACAAACACTAACCCCCTAACAACAAACAACACTAAACCCCTAACAAGAAACTACCCTAACCGCGTAACAACAAACAACCCTAACCCCCAAACAACAAACAACCCTAACCCCCTAACAACAAACAATCCTCACCCCCGAACAACCAACAACACTAACCCCCTAACCAAAATAAACACTAACACCCGAACAACAAAAACCACTAAACCCCAACAAGAAACAACCCTAAACCCCTAACAACAAAAAACACTAACCCCCTAACAACAAACAACCCTAACCAAACAACAAACAAACCTAACCCACTAACATGAAACAACACTAAGACCCTAACGACAAACAACCCTAACCCCCAAACAACAAACAACACTAAAACCCTAACAACAAACAACCCTAACCCCCTAACAAACAACACTAACCCCCTAACAACAAACAACCCTAAACCCCTAACATCAAAGAACACTAACACCCTAACAACAAACAACACTAACACCCTAACAACAAACACTAACCCCCAAAAAACAAACAACCCTAACCCCTGAAAACCAAAAACACTAAACCACTAACAACAAACAACCCTAACCCACTAACAACAAACAACCCTAACACCCTAAAAACAAACAACACTGAACCCCTAACAACAAAGAACCCTAAACCCCTAACATCAAACAACACTAACCCCCTAACAACAAACAAACCTAAACCCCTAACATCAAAGAACACTAACACCCTAACAACAAACAACCCTAACCCCCTAACAACAAACGCTAACCCCCAAACAACAAACAACCCTAACCCCTAAAAACCAAAAACACTAACCCACTAACAACAAACAACACTAACCCACTAACAACAAACAACCCTAACACCCTAACCACAAACAAAACTAACCCCCTAACAACAAACAACCCTAACCCCCTAACAACAAACAATCCTAACCCCCGAACAACCAACAACACTAACCCCCTAACCACAGTAAACACTAACACCATAACAACAAAAACCACTAAACCCCAACAAGAAACAACCCTAAACCCCTAACAACAAACAACACTAACCCCCTAACAACAAACAACCCTAACCCCCTAACAACAAACAACCCTAACCAAACAACAAAAAACCCTAACCCACTAACAACAAACAACACTAACACCCTAACAACAAACAACCCTAACACCCTAACAACAAACAACACTAACACCCTAACAACAAACAACCCTAACCCCCTAACAACAAACAACCCTAAACCCCTGACATCAAAGAACACTAACACCCTAACAACAAACAACCCTAACCCCCTAACAACAAACGCTAACCCCCAAACAACAAACAAACCTAACCCCTGAAAACCAAAAACACTAACCCACTAACAACAAACAACCCTAACCCACTAACAACAAACAACCCTAACACCCTAACAACAAAAAACACTAACCCAATAACAACAAACAACCCTAAACCCCTAACATCAAACAACACTACCCCCTAACAACACAAAACACTAACACCCTAACAACAACCAACCCTAACCCCTAAGAACAAACAACACTAACGCCTTAAGAACAAACAACACTAACCCCCAGCAACGAACAATACTAAACCCCTAACAACACAAAACCTAACCCCTTTTCAACAAACAACCCTAACCCACTAACAACAAACAACCCTAACACCCTAACAACAAGCAACACTAACCCCCTAACAACAAACAACCCTAAACCACTAACATCAAACATCACTAACCCCCTAACAACACAAAACACTAACACCCTAACAACAAACAACACTAACACCCTAACAACAAAAACCACTAAACCCCAACAAGAAACAACCCTAAACCCCTAACAACAAACACAAACCCCCTAACAACAAACAACACTAAACCTCTAACAAGAAACTACCCTAACCCCGTAACAACAAACAACACTAACCCCGTAACAACAAACAACCCTAACCCCCAAACAACAAACAACCCTAACCCCCTAAGAACAAACAACACTAACACCCTAACAACAAACAAACCTAACCCCCTAACAACAAACAACACTAACCCCCTAACAACAAACAACCCTAAACCCCTAACATCAAAGAACACTAACACCCTAACAACAAACAACCCTAACCCCCTAACAACAAACACTAACCCCCAAACAACAAACAACCCTAACCCCTGAAAAACAAAAACACTACACCACTAAAAACAAACAACCCTAACCCACTAACAACAAACAACCCTAACACCCTAACAACAAACAACACTAACCCCCTAACAACAAACAACCCTAAACCCCTAACATCAAACAACACTAAACCCCTAACAACACAAAACACTAACACCCTAACAACAAACAACACTAACACCCTAACAACAAAAACCACTAAAACCCAACAAGAAACAACCCTGAACCCCTAACAACAAA
The DNA here is from genome assembly GCF_024166365.1 of Elephas maximus indicus. NCBI lineage: Eukaryota > Metazoa > Chordata > Mammalia > Proboscidea > Elephantidae > Elephas > Elephas maximus. Next base: position 1,247,797 of record NW_026060260.1, read on the forward strand.
CACTAACCCCCTAACAACAAACAACACTAAACCCCTAACAAGAAACTACCCTAACCGCGTAACAACAAACAACCCTAACCCCCAAACAACAAACAACCCTAACCCCCTAACAACAAACAATCCTCACCCCCGAACAACCAACAACACTAACGCCCTAACCACAATAAACACTAACACCCGAACAACAAAAACCACTAAACCCCAACAAGAAACAACCCTAAACCCCTAACAACAAAAAACACTAACCCCCTAACAACAAACGACCCTAACCAAACAACAAACAAACCTAACCCACTAACATGAAACAACACTAAGACCCTAACGACAAACAACCCTAACCCCCAAACAACAAACAACACTAACACCCTAACAACAAACAACCCTAACCCCCTAACAAACAACACTAACCCCCTAACAACAAACAACCCTAAACCCCTAACATCAAAGAACACTAACACCCTAACAACAAACAACACTAACACCCTAACAACAAACACTAACCCCCAAAAAACAAACAACCCTAACCCCTGAAAACCAAAAACACTAAACCACTAACAACAAACAACCCTAACCCACTAACAACAAACAACCCTAACACCCTAAAAACAAACAACACTAAACCCCTAACAACACAAAACACTAACACCCTAACAACAAACAACACTAACACCCTAACAACAAAAACCACTAAACCCCAACAAGAAACAACCCTAAACCCCTAACAACAAACAACACTAACCCCCTAACAACAAACAACCCTAACCCCTAAAAACCAAAAACACTAACCCACTAACAACAAACAACCCTAACCCACTAACAACAAACAACCCTAACACCCTAACCACAAACAACACTAACCCCCGAACAACAAACAACCCTAACCCCCTAACAACAAACAATCCTAACCCCCGAACAACCAACAACACTAAACCCCTAACCACAGTAAACACTAACACCCTAACAGCAAAAACCACTAAACTCCAACAAGAAACAACCCTAAACCCGTAACAACAAACAACACTAACGCCCTAACAACAAACAACCCTAAGCAAACAACAAACAAACCTAACCCACTAACAACAAACAACACTAACACCCTAACAACAAACACCCCTAACCCCCTAACAACAAACAACACTAACCCCCTAACAACAAACAACCCTAAACTCCTAACATCAAAGAACACTAACACCCTAACAACAAACAACACTAACCCCCTAAAAACAAACACTAACCCCCAAACAACAAACAACCCTAACCCCTAAAAACCAAAAACACTAACCCACTAACAACAAACAACCCTAAACCACTAACAACAAACAACCCTAACACCCTAACAACAAACAACACTAACCCCCTAACAACAAACAACCCTAAACCCCTAACATCAAACAACACTATCCCCCTAACAACAAACAACCCTAAACCCCTGACATCAAAGAACACTAACACCCTAACAACAAACAACCCTAAACCCCTAACAACAAACGCTAACCCCCAAACAACAAACAACCGTAACCCCTAAAAACCAAAAACACTAACCCACTAACAACAAACAACCCTAACCCACTAACAACAAACAACCCTAACACCCTAACCACAAACAACACTAACCCCCTAACAACAAACAACCCTAACACCCAACAACAAACAATCCTAACCCCCGAACAACCAACAACACTAACCCCCTAACCACAGTAAACACTAACACCCTAACAACAAAAACCACTAAACCCCAACAAGAAACAACCCTAAACCCCTAACAACAAACAACACTAACCCCCTAACAACAAACAACCCTAACCAAACAACAAAAAACCCTAACCCACTAACAACAAACAACACTAACACCCTAACAACAAACAACCCTAACACCCTAACAACAAACAACACTAACACCCTAACAACAAACAACCCTAACCCCCTAACAACAAACAACCCTAAACCCCTGACATCAAAGAACACTAACACCCTAACAACAAACAACCCTAACCCCCTAAAAACAAACACTAACCCCCAAACAACAAACAACCCTAACCCCTGAAAACCAAAAACACTAACCCACTAACAACGAACAACCCTAACCCACTAACAACAAACAACCCTAACACCCTAACAACAAACAACACTAACCCCCTAACAACAAACAACCCTAAACCCCTAACATCAAACAACACTACCCCCTAACAACACAAAACACTAACACCCTAACAACAACCAACCCTAACCCCTAAGAACAAACAACACTAACGCCCTAAGAACAAACAACACTAACCCCCAGCAACGAACAATACTAAACCCCTAACAACACAAAACCTAAACCCTTTTCAACAAACAACCCTAACCCACTAACAACAAACAACCCTAACACCCTAACAACAAGCAACACTAACCCCCTAACAACAAACAACCCTAAACCACTAACATCAAACATCACTAACCCCCTAACAACACAAAACACTAACACCCTAACAACAAACAACACTAACACCCTAACAACAAAAACCACTAAACCCCAACAAGAAACAACCCTAAACCCCTAACAACAAACACAAAGCCCCTAACAACAAACAACACTAAACCTCTAACAAGAAACTACCCTAACCCTGTAACAACAAACAACACTAACCCCGTAACAACAAACAACCCTAACCCCCAAACAACAAACAACCCTAACCCCCTAACAACAAACAATCCTAACCCCCGAACAACCAACAACACTAACGCCCTAACCACAATAAACACTAACACCCGAACAACAAAAACCACTAAACCCCAACAAGAAACAACCCTAAACCCCTAACAACAAAAAACACTAACCCCCTAACAACAAACAACCCTAACCAAACAACAAACAAACCTTATCCACTAACAACAAACAACACTAACACCCTAACGACAAACAACCCTAACTCCCTAAGAACAAACAACACTAACACCCTAACAACAAACAACCCTAACCCCCTAACAACAAACAACACTAACCCCCTAACAACAAACAACCCTAAACCCCTAACATCAAAGAACACTAACACCCTAACAACAAACAACCCTAGCCCCTTAACAACAAACAACACTAACCCCCTAACAACACAAAACACTAACACCCTAACAACAGACAACACTAACACCCTAACAACAAAAACCACTAAACCCCAACAAGAAACAACCCTAAACCCCTAACAACAAACAACACTAACCCCCTAACAAGAAACAACACTAACCCCCTAACAACAAACAACACTAACCCCCTAACAACAAACAACACTAACACCCTAACAACAACCAACCCTAAACCCCTAACATCAAAGAACACTAACACCCTAACAACAAACAACCCTAACCCCCTAACAACAAACACTAACCCCCAAACAACAAACAACCCTAACCCCTGAAAACCAAAAACACTAAACCACTAACAACAAACAACCCTAACCCACTAACAACAAACAACCCTAACACCCTAAAAACAAACAACACTAAACCCCTAACAACACAAAACACTAACACCCTAACAACAAACAACACTAACACCCTAACAACAAAAACCACTAAACCCCAACAAGAAACAACCCTAAACCCCTAACAACAAACAACACTAACCCCCTAACAACAAACAACCCTAACCCCTAAAAACCAAAAACACTAACCCACTAACAACAAACAACCCTAACCCACTAACAACAAACCACCCTAACACCCTAACCACAAACAACACTAACCCCCTAACAACAAACAACCCTAACCCCCTAACAACAAACAATCCTAACCCCCGAACAACCAACAACACTAACCCCCTAACCACAGTAAACACTAACACCCTAACAACAAAAACCACTAAACCCCAACAAGAAACAACCCTAAACCCCTAACAAAAAACAACACTAACCCCCTAACAACAAGCAACCCTAACCAAACAACAAAAAACCCTAACCCACTAACAACAAACAACACTAACACCCTAACAACAAACAACCCTAACCCCCTAACAACAAACAACATAACCCCCTAACAACAAACAACCCTAACCCCCTAACAAGAAACAACACTAACCCCCTAACAACAAACAGCCCTAAACCCCTAACATCAAAGAACACTAACACCCTAACAACAAACAACCCTAACCCCCTAACAACAAACACTAACCCCCAAACAACAAACAACCCTAACCCCTGAAAACCAAAAACACTAACCCACTAACAACAAACAACCGTAACCCACTAACAACAAACAACCCTAACACCCTAACCACAAACAACACTAACCCCCTAACAACAAACAACCCTAACCCCCTAACAACAAACAATCCTAACCCCCGAACAACCAACAACACTAACCCCCTAACCACAGTAAACACTAACACCCTAACAACAAAAACCACCAAACCCCAACAAGAAACAACCCTAAACCCCTAACAACAAACAACACTAACGCCCTAACAACAAACAACCCTAAGCAAACAACAAACAAACCTAACCCACTAACAACAAACAACACTAACACCCTAACAACAAACACCCCTAACCCCCTAACAACAAACAACACTAACCCCCTAACAACAAACAACCCTAAACTCCTAACATCAAAGAACACTAACACCCTAACAACAAACAACACTAACCCCCTAAAAACAAACACTAACCCCCAAACAACAAACAACCCTAACCCCTAAAAACCAAAAACACTAACCCACTAACAACAAACAACCCTAAACCACTAACAACAAACAACCCTAACAGCCTAACAACAAACAACACTAACCCCCTAACAACAAACAACCCTAAACCCCTAACATCAAACAACACTATCCCCCTAACAACAAACAACCCTAAACCCCTAACATCAAAGAACACTAACACCCTAACAACAAACAACCCTAACCCCCTAACAACAAACGCTAACCCCCAAACAACAAACAACCCTAACCCCTAAAAACCAAAAACACTAACCCACTAACAACAAACAACCGTAACCCACTAACAACAAACAACCCTAACACCCTAACCACAAACAACACTAACCCCCTAACAACAAACAACCCTAACCCCCTAACAACAATCCTAACCCCCGAACAACCAACAACACTAACCCCCTAACCACAGTAAACACTAACACCATAACAACAAAAACCACTAAACCCCAACAAGAAACAACCCTAAACCCCTAACAACAAACAACACTAACCCCCTAACAACAAACAACCCTAACCCCCTAACAACAAACAACCCTAACCAAACAACAAAAAACCCTAACCCACTAACAACAAACAACACTAACACCCTAACAACAAACAACCCTAACACCCTAACAACAAACAACACTAACACCCTAACAACAAACAACCCTAACCCCCTAACAACAAACAACCCTAAACCCCTGACATCAAAGAACACTAACACCCTAACAACAAACAACCCTAACCCCCTAACAACAAACACTAACCCCCAAACAACAAACAAACCTAACCCCTGAAAACCAAAAACACTAACCCACTAACAACAAACAACCCTAACCCACTAACAACAAACAACCCTAACACCCTAACAACAAAAAACACTAACCCAATAACAACAAACAACCCTAAACCCCTAACATCAAACAACACTACCCCCTAACAACACAAAACACTAACACCCTAACAACAACCAACCCTAACCCCTAAGAACAATCAACACTAACGCCCTAAGAACAAACAACACTAACCCCCAGCAACGAACAATACTAAACCCCTAACAACACAAAACCTAACCCCTTTTCAACAAACAACCCTAACCCACTAACAACAAACAACCCTAACACCCTAACAACAAGCAACACTAACCCCCTAACAACAAACAACCCTAAACCACTAACATCAAACATCACTAACCCCCTAACAACACAAAACACTAACACCCTAACAACAAACAACACTAACACCCTAACAACAAAAACCACTAAACCCCAACAAGAAACAACCCTAAACCCCTAACAACAAACACAAACCCCCTAACAACAAACAACACTAAACCTCTATCAAGAAACTACCCTAACCCCGTAACAACAAACAACACTAACCCCGTAACAACAAACAACCCTAACCCCCAAACAACAAACAACCCTAACCCCCTAAGAACAAACAACACTAACACCCTAACAACAAACAACCCTAACCCCCTAACAACAAACAACACTAACCCCCTAACAACAAACAACCCTAAACCCATAACATCAAAGAACACTAACACCCTAACAACAAACAACCCTAACCCCCTAACAACAAACACTAACCCCCAAACAACAAACAACCCTAACCCCTGAAAACCAAAAACACTACACCACTAAAAACAAACAACCCTAACCCACTAACAACAAACAACCCTAACACCCTAACAACAAACAACACTAACCCCCTAACAACAAACAACCCTAAACCCCTAACATCAAACAACACTAAACCCCTAACAACACAAAACACTAACACCCTAACAACAAACAACACTAACACCCTAACAACAAAAACCACTAAACCCCAACAAGAAACAACCCTAAACCCCTAACAACAAACACTAACCCCCTAACAACAAACAACACTAAACCCCTAACAAGAAACTACCCTAACCGCGTAACAACAAACAACGCTAACCCCCAAACAACAAACAACCCTAACCCCCTAACAACAAACAATCCTCACCCCCGAACAACCAACAACACTAACCCCCTAACCAAAATAAACACTAACACCCGAACAACAAAAACCACTAAACCCCAACAAGAAACAACCCTAAACCCCTAACAACAAAAAACACTAACCCCCTAACAACAAACAACCCTAACCAAACAACAAACAAACCTAACCCACTAACATGAAACAACACTAAGACCCTAACGACAAACAACCCTAACCCCCAAACAACAAACAACACTAACACCCTAACAACAAACAACCCTAACCCCCTAACAAACAACACTAACCCCCTAACAACAAACAACCCTAAACCCCTAACATCAAAGAACACTAACACCCTAACAACAAACAACACTAACACCCTAACAACCAACACTAACCCCCAAAAAACAAACAACCCTAACCCCTGAAAACCAAAAACACTAAACCACTAACAACAAACAACCCTAACCCACTAACAACAAACAACCCTAACACCCTAAAAACAAACAACACTAAACCCCTAACAACACAAAACACTAACACCCTAACAACAAACAACACTAACACCCTAACAACAAAAACCACTAAACCCCAACAAGAAACAACCCTAAACCCCTAACAACAAACAACACTAACCCCCTAACAACAAACAACCCTAACCCCTAAAAACCAAAAACACTAACCCACTAACAACAAACAACCCTAACCCACTAACAACAAACAACCCTAACACCCTAACCACAAACAACACTAACCCCCTAACAACAAACAACCCTAACCCCCTAACAACAAACAATCCTAACCCCCGAACAACCAACAACACTAAACCCCTAACCACAGTAAACACTAACACCCTAACAACAAAAACCACTAAACTCCAACAAGAAACAACCCTAAACCCCTAACAACAAACAACACTAACGCCCTAACAACAAACAACCCTAAGCAAACAACAAACAAACCTAACCCACTAACAACAAACAACACTAACACCCTAACAACAAACACCCCTAACCCCCTAACAACAAACAACACTAACCCCCTAACAACAAACAACCCTAAACTCCTAACATCAAAGAACACTAACACCCTAACAACAAACAACACTAACCCCCTAAAAACAAACACTAACCCCCAAACAACAAACAACCCTAACCCCTGAAAACCAAAAACACTAACCCACTAACAACAAACAACCCTAAACCACTAACAACAAACAACCCTAACACCCTAACAACAAACAACACTAACCCCCTAACAACAAACAACCCTAAACCCCTAACATCAAACAACACTATGCCCCTAACAACAAACAACCCTAAACCCCTAACATCAAAGAACACTAACACCCTAACAACAAACAACCCTAACCCCCTAACAACAAACGCTAACCCCCAAACAACAAACAACCGTAACCCCTAAAAACCAAAAACACTAACCCACTAACAACAAACAACCCTAACCCACTAACAACAAACAACCCTAACACCCTAACCACAAACAACACTAACCCCCTAACAACAAACAACCCTAACACCCAACAACAAACAATCCTAACCCCCGAACAACCAACAACACTAACCCCCTAACCACAGTAAACACTAACACCCTAACAACAAAAACCACTAAACCCCAACAAGAAAAAACCCTAAACCCCTAACAACAAACAACACTAACCCCCTAACAACAAACAACCCTAACCAAACAACAAAAAACCCTAACCCACTAACAACAAACAACACTAACACCCTAACAACAAACAACCCTAACACCCTAACAACAAACAACACTAACACCCTAACAACAAAAACCACTAAACCCCAACAAGAAACAACCCTAAACCCCTAACAACAAAAAACACTAACCCCCTAACAACAAACAACCCTAACCAAACAACAAAAAACCCTAACCCACTAACAACAAACAACACTAACACCCTAACGACAAACAACCCTAACTCCCTAAGAACAAACAACACTAACACCCTAACAACAAACAACCCTAACCCCCTAACAACAAACAAAACTAACCCCCTAACAACAAACAACCCTAAACCCCTAACATCAAAGAACACTAACACCCTAACAACAAACAACCCTAGCCCCTTAACAACAAACAACACTAACCCCCTAACAACACAAAACACTAACACCCTAACAACAGACAACACTAACACCCTAACAACAAAAACCACTAAACCCCAACAAGAAACAACCCTAAACCCCTAACAACAAACAACACTAACCCCCTAACAAGAAACAACACTAACCCCCTAACAACAAACAACACTAACCCCCTAACAACAAACAACACTAACACCCTAACAACAACCAACCCTAAACCCCTAACATCAAAGAACACTAACACCCTAACAACAAACAACCCTAACCCCCTAACAACAAACACTAACCCCCAAACAACAAACAACCCTAACCCCTGAAAACCAAAAACACTAAACCACTAACAACAAACAACCCTAACCCAGTAACAACAAACAACCCTAACACCCTAAAAACAAACAACACTAAACCCCTAACAACACAAAACACTAACACCCTAACAACAAACAACACTAACACCCTAACAACAAAAACCACTAAACCCCAACAAGAAACAACCCTAAAACCCTAACAACAAACAACACTAACCCCCTAACAACAAACAACCCTAACCCCTAAAAACCAAAAACACTAACCCACTAACAACAAACAACCCTAACCCACTAACAACAAACCACCCTAACACCCTAACCACAAACAACACTAACCCCCTAACAACAAACAACCCTAACCCCCTAACAACAAACAATCCTAACCCCCGAACAACCAACAACACTAACCCCCTAACCACAGTAAACACTAACACCCTAACAACAAAAACCACTAAACCCCAACAAGAAACAACCCTAAACCCCTAACAAAAAACAACACTAACCCCCTAACAACAAGCAACCCTAACCAAACAACAAAAAACCCTAACCCACTAACAACAAACAACACTAACACCCTAACAACAAACAACCCTAACCCCCTAACAACAAACAACATAACCCCCTAACAACAAACAACCCTAACCCCCTAACAAGAAACAACACTAACCCCCTAACAACAAACAGCCCTAAACCCCTAACATCAAAGAACACTAACACCCTAACAACAAACAACCCTAACCCCCTAACAACAAACACTAACCCCCAAACAACAAACAACCCTAACCCCTGAAAACCAAAAACACTAACCCACTAACAACAAGCAACCGTAACCCACTAACAGCAAACAACCCTAACAACCTAACCACAAACAACACTAACCCCCTAACAACAAACAACCCTAACCCCCTAACAACAAACAATCCTAACCCCCGAAAAACCAACAACACTAACCCCCTAACCACAGTAAACACTAACACCCTAACAACAAAAACCACCAAACCCCAAGAAGAAACAACCCTAAACCCCTAACAACAAACAACACTAACCCCCTAACAACAAACAACCCTAACCAAACAACAAAAAACCCTAACCCACTAACAACAAACAACGCTAACACCCTAAAAACAAACAACCCTAACCCCCTAACAACAAACAACACTAACACCCTAACAACAAACAACCCTAACCCCGTAACAACAAACAACCCTAAACCTCTAACATCAAAGAACACTAACACCCTAACAACAAACAACCCTAACCCCCTAACAACAAACACTAACCCCCAAACAACAAACAACCCTAACCCCTGAAAACCAAAAACACTAACCCACTAACAACAAACAACCCTAACCCACTAACAACAAACAACCCTAACACCCTAACAACAAACAACACTAACCCCCTAACAACAAACAACCCTAAACCCCTAACATCAAACAACACTAACCCCCTAACAACACAAAACACTAGCACCCTAACAACAACCAACCCTAACCCCTAAGAACAAACAACACTAACGCCCTAAGAACAAACAACACTAACCCCCAGCAACGAACAATACTAAACCCCTAACAACACAAAACCTAACCCCTTTTCAACAAACAACCCTAACCCACTAACAACAAACAACCCTAACACCCTAACAACAAGCAACACTAACCCCCTAACAACAAACAACCCTAAACCACTAACATCAAACATCACTAACCCCCTAACAACACAAAACACTAACACCCTAACAACAAACAACACTAACACCCTAACAACAAAAACCACTAAACCCCAACAAGAAACAACCCTAAACCCCTAACAACAAACACAAAGCCCCTAACAACAAACAACACTAAACCTCTAACAAGAAACTACCCTAACCCCGTAACAACAAACAACACTAACCCCGTAACAACAAACAACCCTAACCCCCAAACAACAAACAACCCTAACCCCCTAACAACAAACAATCCTCACCCCCGAACAACCAACAACACTAACCCCCTAACCAAAATAAACACTAACACCCGAACAACAAAAACCACTAAACCCCAACAAGAAACAACCCTAAACCCCTAACAACAAAAAACACTAACCCCCTAACAACAAACAACCCTAACCAAACAACAAACAAACCTAACCCACTAACATGAAACAACACTAAGACCCTAACGACAAACAACCCTAACCCCCAAACAACAAACAACACTAACACCCTAACAAGAAACAACCCTAACCCCCTAACAAACAACACTAACCCCCTAACAACAAACAACCCTAAACCCCTAACATCAAAGAACACTAACACCCTAACAACAAACAACACTAACACCCTAACAACCAACACTAACCCCCAAAAAACAAACAACCCTAACCCCTGAAAACCAAAAACACTAAACCACTAACAACAAACAACCCTAACCCACTAACAACAAACAACCCTAACACCCTAAAAACAAACAACACTAAACCCCTAACAACACAAAACACTAACACCCTAACAACAAACAACACTAACACCCTAACAACAAAAACCACTAAACCCCAACAAGAAACAACCCTAAACCCCTAACAACAAACAACACTAACCCCCTAACAACAAACAACCCTAACCCCTAAAAACCAAAAACACTAACCCACTAACAACAAACAACCCTAACCCACTAACAACAAACAACCCTAACACCCTAACCACAAACAACACTAACCCCCTAACAACAAACAACCCTAACCCCCTAACAACAAACAATCCTAACCCCCGAACAACCAACAACACTAAACCCCTAACCACAGTAAACACTAACACCCTAACAACAAAAACCACTAAACTCCAACAAGAAACAACCCTAAACCCCTAACAACAAACAACACTAACGCCCTAACAACAAACAACCCTAAGCAAACAACAAACAAACCTAACCCACTAACAACAAACAACACTAACACCCTAACAACAAACACCCCTAACCCCCTAACAACAAACAACACTAACCCCCTAACAACAAACAACCCTAAACTCCTAACATCAAAGAACACTAACACCCTAACAACAAACAACACTAACCCCCTAAAAACAAACACTAACCCCCAAACAACAAACAACCCTAACCCCTAAAAACCAAAAACACTAACCCACTAACAACAAACAACCCTAACCCACTAACAACAAACAACCCTAACACCCTAACCACAAACAACACTAACCCCCTAACAACAAACAACCCTAACACCCAACAACAAACAATCCTAACCCCCGAACAACCAACAACACTAACCCCCTAACCACAGTAAACACTAACACCCTAACAACAAAAACCACTAAACCCCAACAAGAAACAACCCTAAACCCCTAACAACAAACAACACTAACCCCCTAACAACAAACAACCCTAACCAAACAACAAAAAACCCTAACCCACTAACAACAAACAACACTAACACCCTAACAACAAACAACCCTAACACCCTAACAACAAACAACACTAACACCCTAACAACAAACAACCCTAACCCCCTAACAACAAACACTAACCCCCAAACAACAAACAACCCTAACCCCTGAAAACCAAAAACACTAACCCACTAACAACAAACAACCCTAACCCACTAACAACAAACAACCCTAACACCCTAACAACAAACAACACTAACCCCCTAACAACAAACAACCCTAAACCCCTAACATCAAACAACACTACCCCCTAACAACACAAAACACTAACACCCTAACAACAACCAACCCTAACCCCTAAGAACAAACAACACTAACGCCCTAAGAACAAACAACACTAACCCCCAGCAACGAACAATACTAAACCCCTAACAACACAAAACCTAACCCCTTTTCAACAAACAACCCTAACCCACTAAAAACAAACAACCCTAACACCCTAACAACAAGCAACACTAACCCCCTAACAACAAACAACCCTAAACCACTAACATCAAACATCACTAACCCCCTAACAACACAAAACACTAACACCCTAACAACAAACAACACTAACACCCTAACAACAAAAACCACTAAACCCCAACAAGAAACAACCCTAAACCCCTAACAACAAACACAAAGCCCCTAACAACAAACAACACTAAACCTCTAACAAGAAACTACCCTAACCCCGTAACAACAAACAACACTAACCCCGTAACAACAAACAACCCTAACCCCCAAACAACAAACAACCCTAACCCCCTAACAACAAACACTCCTAACCCCCGAACAACCAACAACACTAACGCCCTAACCACAATAAACACTAACACCCGAACAACAAAAACCACTAAACCCCAACAAGAAACAACCCTAAACCCCTAACAACAAAAAACACTAACCCCCTAACAACAAACAACCCTAACCAAACAACAAACAAACCTAATCCACTAACAACAAACAACACTAACACCCTAACGACAAACAACCCTAACTCCCTAAGAACAAACAACACTAACACCCTAACAACAAACAACCCTAACCCCCTAACAACAAACAACACTAACCCCCTAACAACAAACAACCCTAAACCCCTAACATCAAAGAACACTAACACCCTAACAACAAACAACCCTAGCCCCTTAACAACAAACAACACTAACCCCCTAACAACACAAAACACTAACACCCTAACAACAGACAACACTAACACCCTAACAACAAAAACCACTAAACCCCAACAAGAAACAACCCTAAACCCCTAACAACAAACAACACTAACCCCCTAACAAGAAACAACACTAACCCCCTAACAACAAACAACACTAACCCCCTAACAACAAACAACACTAACCCCCAAACAACAAACAACCCTAACCCCCTAACAACAAACAATCCTCACCCCCGAACAACCAACAACACTAACCCCCTAACCAAAATAAACACTAACACCCGAACAACAAAAACCACTAAACCCCAACAAGAAACAACCCTAAACCCCTAACAACAAAAAACACTAACCCCCTAACAACAAACAACCCTAACCAAACAACAAACAAACCTAACCCACTAACATGAAACAACACTAAGACCCTAACGACAAACAACCCTAACCCCCAAACAACAAACAACACTAACACCCTAACAACAAACAACCCTAACCCCCTAACAAACAACACTAACCCCCTAACAACAAACAACCCTAAACCCCTAACATCAAAGAACACTAACACCCTAACAACAAACAACACTAACACCCTAACAACCAACACTAACCCCCAAAAAACAAACAACCCTAACCCCTGAAAACCAAAAACAAAAAACCACTAACAACAAACAACCCTAACCCACTAACAACAAACAATCCTAACACCCTAACAACAAACAACACTAACACCCTAACAACAAAAACCACTAAACCTCAACAAGAAACAACCCTAAACCCCTAACAACAAACAACACTAACCCCCTAACAACAAACAACCCTAACCCCTAAAAACCAAAAACACTAACCCACTAACAACAAACAACCCTAACCCACTAACAACAAACAACCCTAACACCCTAACCACAAACAACACTAACCCCCTAACAACAAACAACCCTAACCCCCTAACAACAAACAATCCTAACCCCCGAACAACCAACAACACTAAACCCCTAACCACAGTAAACACTAACACCCTAACAACAAAAACTACTAAACTCCAACAAGAAACAACCCTAAACCCCTAACAACAAACAACACTAACGCCCTAACAACAAACAACCCTAAGCAAACAACAAACAAACCTAACCCACTAACAACAAACAACACTAACACCCTAACAACAAACACCCCTAACCCCCTAACAACAAACAACACTAACCCCCTAACAACAAACAACCCTAAACTCCTAACATCAAAGAACACTAACACCCTAACAACAAACAACACTAACCCCCTAAAAACAAACACTAACCCCCAAACAAAAAACAACCCTAACCCCTAAAAACCAAAAACACTAACCCACTAACAACAAACAACCCTAAACCACTAACAACAAAGAACCCTAACACCCTAACAACAAACAACACTAACCCCCTAACAACAAACAACCCTAAACCCCTAACATCAAACAACACTATCCCCCTAACAACAAACAACCCTAAACCCCTAACATCAAAGAACACTAACACCCTAACAACAAACAACCCTAAACCCCTAACAACAAACGCTAACCCCCAAACAACAAACAACCGTAACCCCTAAAAACCAAAAACACTAACCCACTAACAACAAACAACCCTAACCCACTAACAACAAACAACCCTAACACCCTAACCACAAACAACACTAACCCCCTAACAACAAACAACCCTAACACCCAACAACAAACAATCCTAACCCCCGAACAACCAACAACACTAACCCCCTAACCACAGTAAACACTAACACCCTAACAACAAAAACCACTAAACCCCAACAAGAAACAACCCTAAACCCCTAACAACAAACAACACTAACCCCCTAACAACAAACAACCCTAACCAAACAACAAAAAACCCTAACCCACTAACAACAAACAACACTAACACCCTAACAACAAACAACCCTAACACCCTAACAACAAACAACACTAACACCCTAACAACAAACAACCCTAACCCCCTAACAACAAACAACCCTAAACCCCTGACATCAAAGAACACTAACACCCTAACAACAAACAACCCTAACCCCCTAAAAACAAACACTAACCCCCAAACAACAAACAACCCTAACCCCTGAAAACCAAAAACACTAACCCACTAACAACGAACAACCCTAACCCACTAACAACAAACAACCCTAACACCCTAACAACAAACAACACTAACCCCCTAACAACAAACAACCCTAAACCCCTAACATCAAACAACACTACCCCCTAACAACACAAAACACTAACACCCTAACAACAACCAACCCTAACCCCTAAGAACAAACAACACTAACGCCCTAAGAACAAACAATACTAACCCCCAGCAACGAACAATACTAAACCCCTAACAACACAAAACCTAACCCCTTTTCAACAAACAACCCTAACCCACTAACAACAAACAACCCTAACACCCTAACAACAAGCAACACTAACCCCCTAACAACAAACAACCCTAAACCACTAACACCAAACATCACTAACCCCCTAACAACACAAAACACTAACACCCTAACAACAAACAACACTAACACCCTAACAACAAAAACCACTAAACCCCAACAAGAAACAACCCTAAACCCCTAACAACAAACACAAAGCCCCTAACAACAAACAACACTAAACCTCTAACAAGAAACTACCCTAACCCTGTAACAACAAACAACACTAACCCCGTAACAACAAACAACCCTAACCCCCAAACAACAAACAACCCTAACCCCCTAACAACAAACAATCCTAACCCCCGAACAACCAACAACACTAACGCCCTAACCACAATAAACACTAACACCCGAACAACAAAAACCACTAAACCCCAACAAGAAACAACCCTAAACCCCTAACAACAAAAAACACTAACCCCCTAACAACAAACAACCCTAACCAAACAACAAACAAACCTAATCCACTAACAACAAACAACACTAACACCCTAACGACAAACAACCCTAACTCCCTAAGAACAAACAACACTAACACGCTAACAACAAACAACCCTAACCCCCTAACAACAAACAACACTAACCCCCTAACAACAAACAACCCTAAACCCCTAACATCAAAGAACACTAACACCCTAACAACAAACAACCCTAGCCCCTTAACAACAAACAACACTAACCCCCTAACAACACAAAACACTAACACCCTAACAACAGACAACACTAACACCCTAACAACAAAAACCACTAAACCCCAACAAGAAACAACCCTAAACCCCTAACAACAAACAACACTAACCCCCTAACAAGAAACAACACTAACCCCCTAACAACAAACAACACTAACCCCCTAACAACAAACAACACTAACACCCTAACAACAACCAACACTAAACCCCTAACATCAAAGAACACTAACACCCTAACAACAAACAACCCTAACCCCCTAACAACAAACACTAACCCCCAAACAACAAACAACCCTAACCCCTGAAAACCAAAAACACTAAACCACTAACAACAAACAACCCTAACCCACTAACAACAAACAACCCTAACACCCTAAAAACAAACAACACTAAACACCTAACAACACAAAACACTAACACCCTAACAACAAACAACACTAACACCCTAACAACAAAAACCACTAAACCCCAACAAGAAACAACCCTAAAACCCTAACAACAAACAACACTAACCCCCTAACAACAAACAACCCTAACCCCTAAAAACCAAAAACACTAACCCACTAACAACAAACAACCCTAACCCACTAACAACAAACCACCCTAACACCCTAACCACAAACAACACTAACCCCCTAACAACAAACAACCCTAACCCCCTAACAACAAACAATCCTAACCCCCGAACAACCAACAACACTAACCCCCTAACCACAGTAAACACTAACACCCTAACAACAAAAACCACTAAACCCCAACAAGAAACAACCCTAAACCCCTAACAAAAAACAACACTAACCCCCTAACAACAAGCAACCCTAACCAAACAACAAAAAACCCTAACCCACTAACAACAAACAACACTAACACCCTAACAACAAACAACCCTAACCCCCTAACAACAAACAACATAACCCCCTAACAACAAACAACCCTAACCCCCTAACAAGAAACAACACTAACCCCCTAACAACAAACAGCCCTAAACCCCTAACATCAAAGAACACTAACACCCTAACAACAAACAACCCTAACCCCCTACCAACAAACACTAACCCCCAAACAACAAACAACCCTAACCCCTGAAAACCAAAAACACTAACCCACTAACAACAAACAACCGTAACCCACTAACAACAAACAACCCTAACACCCTAACCACAAACAACACTAACCCCCTAACAACAAACAACCCTAACCCCCTAACAACAAACAATCCTAACCCCCGAACAACCAACAACACTAACCCCCTAACCACAGTAAACACTAACACCCTAACAACAAAAACCACCAAACCCCAACTAGAAACAACCCTAAACCCCTAACAACAAACAACACTAACCCCCTAACAACAAACAACCCTAACCAAACAACAAAAAACCCTAACCCACTAACAACAAACAACACTAACACCCTAAAAACAAACAACCCTAACCCCCTAACAACAAACAACACTAACACCCTAACAACAAACAACCCTAACCCCCTAACAACAAACAACCCTAAACCTCTAACATCAAAGAACACTAACACCCTAACAACAAACAACCCTAACCCCCTAACAACAAACACTAACCCCCAAACAACAAACAACCCTAACCCCTGAAAACCAAAAACACTAACCCACTAACAACAAACAACCCTAACCCACTAACAACAAACAACCCTAACACCCTAACAACAAACAACACTAACCCCCTAACAACAAACAACCCTAAACCCCTAACATCAAACAACACTAACCCCCTAACAACACAAAACACTAGCACCCTAACAACAACCAACCCTAACCCCTAAGAACAAACAACACTAACGCCCTAAGAACAAACAACTCTAACCCCCAGCAACGAACAATACTAAACCCCTAACAACACAAAACCTAACCCCTTATCAACAAACAACCCTAACCCACTAACAACACACAACCCTAACACCCTAACAACAAGCAACACTAACCCCCTAACAACAAACAACCCTAAACCACTAACATCAAACATCACTAACCCCCTAACAACACAAAACACTAACACCCTAACAACAAACAACACTAACACCCTAACAACAAAAACCACTAAACCCCAACAAGAAACAATCCTAAACCCCTAACAACAAACACTAACCCCCTAAAAACAAACAACACTAAACCCCTAACAAGAAACTACCCTAACCGCGTAACAACAAACAACCCTAACCCCCAAACAACAAACAACCCTAACCCCCTAACAACAAACAATCCTCACCCCCGAACAACCAACAACACTAACCCCCTAACCAAAATAAACACTAACACCCGAACAACAAAAACCACTAAACCCCAACAAGAAACAACCCTAAACCCCTAACAACAAAAAACACTAACCCCCTAACAACAAACAACCCTAACCAAACAACAAACAAACCTAACCCACTAACATGAAACAACACTAAGACCCTAACGACAAACAACCCTAACCCCCAAACAACAAACAACACTAACACCCTAACAACAAACAACCCTAACCCCCTAACAAACAACACTAACCCCCTAACAACAAACAACCCTAAACCCCTAACATCAAAGAACACTAACACCCTAACAACAAACAACACTAACACCCTAACAACAAACACTAACCCCCAAAAAACAAACAACCCTAACCCCTGAAAACCAAAAACACTAAACCACTAACAACACACAACCCTAACCCACTAACAACAAACAACCCTAACACCCTAAAAACAAACAACACTAAACCCCTAACAACACAAAAAACTAACACCCTAACAACAAACAACACTAACACCCTAACAACAAAAACCACTAAACCCCAACAAGAAACAACCCTAACCCCCTAACAAGAAACAACACTAACCCCCTAACAACAAACAGCCCTAAACCCCTAACATCAAAGAACACTAACACCCTAACAACAAACAACCCTAACCCCCTACCAACAAACACTAACCCCCAAACAACAAACAACCCTAACCCCTGAAAACCAAAAACACTAACCCACTAACAACAAACAACCGTAACCCACTAACAACAAACAACCCTAACACCCTAACCACAAACAACACTAACCCCCTAACAACAAACAACCCTAACCCCCTAACAACAAACAATCCTAACCCCCGAACAACCAACAACACTAACCCCCTAACCACAGTAAACACTAACACCCTAACAACAAAAACCACCAAACCCCAACTAGAAACAACCCTAAACCCCTAACAACAAACAACACTAACCCCCTAACAACAAACAACCCTAACCAAACAACAAAAAACCCTAACCCACTAACAACAAACAACACTAACACCCTAAAAACAAACAACCCTAACCCCCTAACAACAAACAACACTAACACCCTAACAACAAACAACCCTAACCCCCTAACAACAAACAACCCTAAACCTCTAACATCAAAGAACACTAACACCCTAACAACAAACAACCCTAACCCCCTAACAACAAACACTAACCCCCAAACAACAAACAACCCTAACCCCTGAAAACCAAAAACACTAACCCACTAACAACAAACAACCCTAACCCACTAACAACAAACAACCCTAACACCCTAACAACAAACAACACTAACCCCCTAACAACAAACAACCCTAAACCCCTAACATCAAACAACACTAACCCCCTAACAACACAAAACACTAGCACCCTAACAACAACCAACCCTAACCCCTAAGAACAAACAACACTAACGCCCTAAGAACAAACAACTCTAACCCCCAGCAACGAACAATACTAAACCCCTAACAACACAAAACCTAACCCCTTATCAACAAACAACCCTAACCCACTAACAACACACAACCCTAACACCCTAACAACAAGCAACACTAACCCCCTAACAACAAACAACCCTAAACCACTAACATCAAACATCACTAACCCCCTAACAACACAAAACACTAACACCCTAACAACAAACAACACTAACACCCTAACAACAAAAACCACTAAACCCCAACAAGAAACAACCCTAAACCCCTAACAACAAACACTAACCCCCTAAAAACAAACAACACTAAACCCCTAACAAGAAACTACCCTAACCGCGTAACAACAAACAACCCTAACCCCCAAACAACAAACAACCCTAACCCCCTAACAACAAACAATCCTCACCCCCGAACAACCAACAACACTAACCCCCTAACCAAAATAAACACTAACACCCGAACAACAAAAACCACTAAACCCCAACAAGAAACAACCCTAAACCCCTAACAACAAAAAACACTAACCCCCTAACAACAAACAACCCTAACCAAACAACAAACAAACCTAACCCACTAACATGAAACAACACTAAGACCCTAACGACAAACAACCCTAACCCCCAAACAACAAACAACACTAACACCCTAACAACAAACAACCCTAACCCCCTAACAAACAACACTAACCCCCTAACAACAAACAACCCTAAACCCCTAACATCAAAGAACACTAACACCCTAACAACAAACAACACTAACACCCTAACAACAAACACTAACCCCCAAAAAACAAACAACCCTAACCCCTGAAAACCAAAAACACTAAACCA
Source organism: Elephas maximus indicus (assembly GCF_024166365.1). Taxonomy (NCBI): domain Eukaryota; kingdom Metazoa; phylum Chordata; class Mammalia; order Proboscidea; family Elephantidae; genus Elephas; species Elephas maximus. The sequence continues at coordinate 1,269,174 of NW_026060260.1, forward strand.
CTAACAACACACAACCCTAACCCACTAACAACAAACAACCCTAACACCCTAAAAACAAACAACACTAAACCCCTAACAACAAACAACCCTAAACCCCTATACATCAAAGAACAATAACACCCTAACAACAAACAACCCTAGCCCCCTAACAACAAACACTAACCCCCAAACAACAAACAACCCTAACCCGTAAAAACCAAAAACACTAACTCACTAACAACAAACAACCCTAACCCACTAACAACAAACAACCCAAACCCCCTAACAACAAACAACCCTAAACCCCTAACATCAAACAACACTAACCCCCTAACAACACAAAACACTAACACCCTAACAACAAACAACACTAACACCCTAACAACAAAAACCACTAAACCCCAACAAGAAAGAACCCTAAACCCCTAACAACAAACACTAACCCCCTAACAACAAACAACACTAAACCCCTAACAAGAAACTACCCTAACCCCGTAACAACAAACAACACTAACCCCGAAACAACAAACAACACTAACCTCCAAACAACAAACAACCCTAACCCCCTAACAACAAACAATCCTAACCCCCGAACAACCAACAACACTAACCCCCTAACCACAGTAAACACTAACACCCTAACAACAAAAACCACTAAACTCCAACAAGAAACAACCATAAACCCCTAACAACAAACAACACTAACGCCCTAACAACAAACAACCCTAAGCAAACAACAAACAAACCTAACCCACTAACAACAAACAACACTAACACCCTAACAACAAACACCTCAACCCCCTAACAACAAACAACACTAACACCCTAACAACAAACAACCCTAACCCCTAACAACAAACAACACTAACCCCCTAACAACAAACAACCCTAAACCCCTAACATCAAAGAACACTAACACCCTAACAACAAACAACCCTAACCCCCTAACAACAAACACTAACCCCCAAACAACAAACAACCCTAACCAATAAAAACCAAAAACACTAACCCACTAACAACAAACAACCCTAACCCACTAACAACAAACAACCCTAACACCCTAACCACAAACAACACTAACCCCCTAACAACAAAGAACCCTAACCCCCAAAACAACAAACAATCCTAACCCCCGAACAACCAACAACACTAACCCCCTACCCACAGTAAACACTAACACCCTAACAACAAAAACGACTAAACCCCAACAAGAAAAAACCCTAAACCCCTAACAACAAACACTAACCCCCTAACAACAAACAACACTAAACCCCTAACAAGAAACTACCCTAACCCCGTAACAACAAACAACACTAACCCCGTAACAACAAACAACCCTAACCCCCTAAAAACAAACACTAACCCCCAAACAAAAAACAACCCTAACCCCTAAAAACCAAAAACACTAACCCACTAACAACAAACAACCCTAAACCACTAACAACAAAGAACCCTAACACCCTAACAACAAACAACACTAACCCCCTAACAACAAACAACCCTAAACCCCTAACATCAAACAACACTATCCCCCTAACAACAAACAACCCTAAACCCCTAACATCAAAGAACACTAACACCCTAACAACAAACAACCCTAAACCCCTAACAACAAACGCTAACCCCCAAACAACAAACAACCGTAACCCCTAAAAACCAAAAACACTAACCCACTAACAACAAACAACCCTAACCCACTAACAACAAACAACCCTAACACCCTAACCACAAACAACACTAACCCCCTAACAACAAACAACCCTAACACCCAACAACAAACAATCCTAACCCCCGAACAACCAACAACACTAACCCCCTAACCACAGTAAACACTAACACCCTAACAACAAAAACCACTAAACCCCAACAAGAAACAACCCTAAACCCCTAACAACAAACAACACTAACCCCCTAACAACAAACAACCCTAACCAAACAACAAAAAACCCTAACCCACTAACAACAAACAACACTAACACCCTAACAACAAACAACCCTAACACCCTAACAACAAACAACACTAACACCCTAACAACAAACAACCCTAACCCCCTAACAACAAACAACCCTAAACCCCTGACATCAAAGAACACTAACACCCTAACAACAAACAACCCTAACCCCCTAAAAACAAACACTAACCCCCAAACAACAAACAACCCTAACCCCTGAAAACCAAAAACACTAACCCACTAACAACGAACAACCCTAACCCACTAACAACAAACAACCCTAACACCCTAACAACAAACAACACTAACCCCCTAACAACAAACAACCCTAAACCCCTAACATCAAACAACACTACCCCCTAACAACACAAAACACTAACACCCTAACAACAACCAACCCTAACCCCTAAGAACAAACAACACTAACGCCCTAAGAACAAACAATACTAACCCCCAGCAACGAACAATACTAAACCCCTAACAACACAAAACCTAACCCCTTTTCAACAAACAACCCTAACCCACTAACAACAAACAACCCTAACACCCTAACAACAAGCAACACTAACCCCCTAACAACAAACAACCCTAAACCACTAACACCAAACATCACTAACCCCCTAACAACACAAAACACTAACACCCTAACAACAAACAACACTAACACCCTAACAACAAAAACCACTAAACCCCAACAAGAAACAACCCTAAACCCCTAACAACAAACACAAAGCCCCTAACAACAAACAACACTAAACCTCTAACAAGAAACTACCCTAACCCTGTAACAACAAACAACACTAACCCCGTAACAACAAACAACCCTAACCCCCAAACAACAAACAACCCTAACCCCCTAACAACAAACAATCCTAACCCCCGAACAACCAACAACACTAACGCCCTAACCACAATAAACACTAACACCCGAACAACAAAAACCACTAAACCCCAACAAGAAACAACCCTAAACCCCTAACAACAAAAAACACTAACCCCCTAACAACAAACAACCCTAACCAAACAACAAACAAACCTAATCCACTAACAACAAACAACACTAACACCCTAACGACAAACAACCCTAACTCCCTAAGAACAAACAACACTAACACGCTAACAACAAACAACCCTAACCCCCTAACAACAAACAACACTAACCCCCTAACAACAAACAACCCTAAACCCCTAACATCAAAGAACACTAACACCCTAACAACAAACAACCCTAGCCCCTTAACAACAAACAACACTAACCCCCTAACAACACAAAACACTAACACCCTAACAACAGACAACACTAACACCCTAACAACAAAAACCACTAAACCCCAACAAGAAACAACCCTAAACCCCTAACAACAAACAACACTAACCCCCTAACAAGAAACAACACTAACCCCCTAACAACAAACAACACTAACCCCCTAACAACAAACAACACTAACACCCTAACAACAACCAACACTAAACCCCTAACATCAAAGAACACTAACACCCTAACAACAAACAACCCTAACCCCCTAACAACAAACACTAACCCCCAAACAACAAACAACCCTAACCCCTGAAAACCAAAAACACTAAACCACTAACAACAAACAACCCTAACCCACTAACAACAAACAACCCTAACACCCTAAAAACAAACAACACTAAACACCTAACAACACAAAACACTAACACCCTAACAACAAACAACACTAACACCCTAACAACAAAAACCACTAAACCCCAACAAGAAACAACCCTAAAACCCTAACAACAAACAACACTAACCCCCTAACAACAAACAACCCTAACCCCTAAAAACCAAAAACACTAACCCACTAACAACAAACAACCCTAACCCACTAACAACAAACCACCCTAACACCCTAACCACAAACAACACTAACCCCCTAACAACAAACAACCCTAACCCCCTAACAACAAACAATCCTAACCCCCGAACAACCAACAACACTAACCCCCTAACCACAGTAAACACTAACACCCTAACAACAAAAACCACTAAACCCCAACAAGAAACAACCCTAAACCCCTAACAAAAAACAACACTAACCCCCTAACAACAAGCAACCCTAACCAAACAACAAAAAACCCTAACCCACTAACAACAAACAACACTAACACCCTAACAACAAACAACCCTAACCCCCTAACAACAAACAACATAACCCCCTAACAACAAACAACCCTAACCCCCTAACAAGAAACAACACTAACCCCCTAACAACAAACAGCCCTAAACCCCTAACATCAAAGAACACTAACACCCTAACAACAAACAACCCTAACCCCCTACCAACAAACACTAACCCCCAAACAACAAACAACCCTAACCCCTGAAAACCAAAAACACTAACCCACTAACAACAAACAACCGTAACCCACTAACAACAAACAACCCTAACACCCTAACCACAAACAACACTAACCCCCTAACAACAAACAACCCTAACCCCCTAACAACAAACAATCCTAACCCCCGAACAACCAACAACACTAACCCCCTAACCACAGTAAACACTAACACCCTAACAACAAAAACCACCAAACCCCAACTAGAAACAACCCTAAACCCCTAACAACAAACAACACTAACCCCCTAACAACAAACAACCCTAACCAAACAACAAAAAACCCTAACCCACTAACAACAAACAACACTAACACCCTAAAAACAAACAACCCTAACCCCCTAACAACAAACAACACTAACACCCTAACAACAAACAACCCTAACCCCCTAACAACAAACAACCCTAAACCTCTAACATCAAAGAACACTAACACCCTAACAACAAACAACCCTAACCCCCTAACAACAAACACTAACCCCCAAACAACAAACAACCCTAACCCCTGAAAACCAAAAACACTAACCCACTAACAACAAACAACCCTAACCCACTAACAACAAACAACCCTAACACCCTAACAACAAACAACACTAACCCCCTAACAACAAACAACCCTAAACCCCTAACATCAAACAACACTAACCCCCTAACAACACAAAACACTAGCACCCTAACAACAACCAACCCTAACCCCTAAGAACAAACAACACTAACGCCCTAAGAACAAACAACTCTAACCCCCAGCAACGAACAATACTAAACCCCTAACAACACAAAACCTAACCCCTTATCAACAAACAACCCTAACCCACTAACAACACACAACCCTAACACCCTAACAACAAGCAACACTAACCCCCTAACAACAAACAACCCTAAACCACTAACATCAAACATCACTAACCCCCTAACAACACAAAACACTAACACCCTAACAACAAACAACACTAACACCCTAACAACAAAAACCACTAAACCCCAACAAGAAACAACCCTAAACCCCTAACAACAAACACTAACCCCCTAAAAACAAACAACACTAAACCCCTAACAAGAAACTACCCTAACCGCGTAACAACAAACAACCCTAACCCCCAAACAACAAACAACCCTAACCCCCTAACAACAAACAATCCTCACCCCCGAACAACCAACAACACTAACCCCCTAACCAAAATAAACACTAACACCCGAACAACAAAAACCACTAAACCCCAACAAGAAACAACCCTAAACCCCTAACAACAAAAAACACTAACCCCCTAACAACAAACAACCCTAACCAAACAACAAACAAACCTAACCCACTAACATGAAACAACACTAAGACCCTAACGACAAACAACCCTAACCCCCAAACAACAAACAACACTAACACCCTAACAACAAACAACCCTAACCCCCTAACAAACAACACTAACCCCCTAACAACAAACAACCCTAAACCCCTAACATCAAAGAACACTAACACCCTAACAACAAACAACACTAACACCCTAACAACAAACACTAACCCCCAAAAAACAAACAACCCTAACCCCTGAAAACCAAAAACACTAAACCACTAACAACACACAACCCTAACCCACTAACAACAAACAACCCTAACACCCTAAAAACAAACAACACTAAACCCCTAACAACAAACAACCCTAAACCCCTATACATCAAAGAACAATAACACCCTAACAACAAACAACCCTAGCCCCCTAACAACAAACACTAACCCCCAAACAACAAACAACCCTAACCCGTAAAAACCAAAAACACTAACTCACTAACAACAAACAACCCTAACCCACTAACAACAAACAACCCAAACCCCCTAACAACAAACAACCCTAAACCCCTAACATCAAACAACACTAACCCCCTAACAACACAAAACACTAACACCCTAACAACAAACAACACTAACACCCTAACAACAAAAACCACTAAACCCCAACAAGAAAGAACCCTAAACCCCTAACAACAAACACTAACCCCCTAACAACAAACAACACTAAACCCCTAACAAGAAACTACCCTAACCCCGTAACAACAAACAACACTAACCCCGAAACAACAAACAACACTAACCTCCAAACAACAAACAACCCTAACCCCCTAACAACAAACAATCCTAACCCCCGAACAACCAACAACACTAACCCCCTAACCACAGTAAACACTAACACCCTAACAACAAAAACCACTAAACTCCAACAAGAAACAACCATAAACCCCTAACAACAAACAACACTAACGCCCTAACAACAAACAACCCTAAGCAAACAACAAACAAACCTAACCCACTAACAACAAACAACACTAACACCCTAACAACAAACACCTCAACCCCCTAACAACAAACAACACTAACACCCTAACAACAAACAACCCTAACCCCTAACAACAAACAACACTAACCCCCTAACAACAAACAACCCTAAACCCCTAACATCAAAGAACACTAACACCCTAACAACAAACAACCCTAACCCCCTAACAACAAACACTAACCCCCAAACAACAAACAACCCTAACCAATAAAAACCAAAAACACTAACCCACTAACAACAAACAACCCTAACCCACTAACAACAAACAACCCTAACACCCTAACCACAAACAACACTAACCCCCTAACAACAAAGAACCCTAACCCCCAAAACAACAAACAATCCTAACCCCCGAACAACCAACAACACTAACCCCCTACCCACAGTAAACACTAACACCCTAACAACAAAAACGACTAAACCCCAACAAGAAAAAACCCTAAACCCCTAACAACAAACACTAACCCCCTAACAACAAACAACACTAAACCCCTAACAAGAAACTACCCTAACCCCGTAACAACAAACAACACTAACCCCGTAACAACAAACAACCCTAACCCCCTAACAACGAACAACACTAACCGCCTAACAACAAACAACCCAAACCCCCTAACAACAAACACTAACCCCCAAACAACAAACAACCCTAAACCCCTAACATCAAACAACACTTACCCCCTAACAAAACAAAACACTAACACCCTAACAACAAACAATCCTAACCCCCGAACAACCAACAACACTAACCCCTTAACCACAATAAACGGTAACACCCGAACAACAAAAACCACTAAACCCCAACAACAAACAACCCTAAACCCCTAACATCAAACAACACTAACCCCCTAACAACACAAAACACTAACACCCTAACAACAACACTAACACCCTAACAACAAAAACCACTAAACCCCAACAAGAAACAAACCCTAAACCCCTAACAACAAACACTATCCCCCTAACAACAAACAACACTAAACCCCTAACAAGAAACTAACCTATCCCCATAACAACAAACACCACTAACCTCCTAACAACAAACAACCTTAACCCCCTAACAACAAACACCCCTAAACCCCTAACAACAAACAAGCCTAACCCTCTAACAACCTACAACAATAACCCCCAACCACAAACAACACTAATCCCGTAAGAACAAACAACACTAACCCCCTAACAAAAAACAACCCTAAACCCCTAACATCAAAGAACACTAACACCCTAACAACAAACAACCTTAGCCCCCTAACAACAAACACTAACCCCCAAACAACAAACAACACTAACCCCTAAAAACCAAAAACACTAACCCACTAACAACAAACAACCCTAACCCACTAACAACAAACAACCGTAACCCCCTAACAACAAACAACCCTAAACCCCTAACATCAAACAACACTAACCCCCTAACAACACAAAACACTAACCCCCTAACAACAAACAACACTAACTCCCTAACAACAAACAATCCTAAACCCCTAACATCAAAGAACACTAACCCCCTAACAACAAACAACCCTAACCCACTAACAACAAACACTAACCCCCAAACAACAAACAACCCTAACCCCCTAACAACAAACAATCCTAACCCCCGAACAACCAACAACACTAACCCCCTAACCACAGTAAACACTAACACCCTAACAACAAAAACCACTAAACCCCAACAAGAAACAACCCTAAACCCCTAACAACAAACAACACTATACCCTAACAACAAACAACCCTAACCAAACAACAAAAAACCCTAACCCACTAACAACAAACAACACTAACACCCTAACAACAAACAACCCTAACCCCCTAACAACAAACAACACTAACACCCTAACAACAAACAACCCTAACCCCCTAACAACAAACAAGCCTAAACCCCTGCCATCAAAGAACACTAACACCCTAACAACAAACAACCCTAACCCCCTAACAACAAACGCTAACCCCAAAAAACAAACAACCCTAACCCCTAAAAACCAAAAACACTAACCCACTAACAACAAACAACCCTAACACCCTAACCACAAACAACACTAACCCCCTAACAACAAACAACCCTAACCCCCTAACAACAAACAATCCTAACCCCCGAACAACCAACAACACTAACCCCCTAACCACAGTAAACACTAACACCCTAACAACAAAAACCACTAAACCCCAACAAGAAACAACCCTAAACCCCTAACAACAAACAACACTAACCCCCTAACAACAAACAACCCTAACCAAACAACAAAAAACCCTAACCCACTAACAACAAACAACACTAACACCCTAACAACAAACAACCCTAACCCCCTAACAACAAACAACACTAACACCCTAACAACAAACAACCCTAACCCCCTAACAACAAACAACCCTAAACCCCTGACATCAAAGAACACTAACACCCTAACAACAAACAACCCTAACCCCCTAACAACAAACACTAACCCCCAAACAACAAACAACCCTAACCCCTGAAAACCAAAAACACTAACCCACTAACAACAAACAACCCTAAACCACTAACAACAAACAACCCTAACACCCTAACCACAAACAACACTAACCCCCTAACAACAAACAACCCTAACCCCCTAACAACAAACGCTAACCCCAAAAAACAAACAACCCTAACCCCTAAAAACCAAAAACACTAACCCACTAACAACAAACAACCCTAACACCCTAACCACAAACAACACTAACCCCCTAACAACAAACAACCCTAACCCCCTAACAACAAACAATCCTAGCCCCCGAACAACCAACAACACTAACCCCCTAACCACAGTAAACACTAACACCCTAACAACAAAAACCACTAAACCCCAACAAGAAACAACCCTAAACCCCTAACAACAAACAACACTAACCCCCTACCAACAAACAACCCTAACCAAACAACAAAAAACCCTAACCCACTAACAACAAACAACACTAACACCCTAACAACAAACAGCCCTAACCCCCTAACAACAAACAACACTAACACCCTAACAACAAACAACCCTAACCCCCTAACAACAAACAACCCTAAACCTCTAACATCAAAGAACACTAACACCCTAACAACAAACAACCCTAACCCCCTAACAACAAACACTAACCCCCAAACAACAAACAACCCTAACCCCTGAAAACCAAAAACACTAACCCACTAACAACAAACAACCCTAACCCACTAACAACAAACAACCCTAACACCCTAACAACAAACAACACTAACCCCCTAACAACAAACAACCCTAAACCCCTAACATCAAACAACACTAACCCCCAGCAACGAACAATACTAAACCCCTAACAACACAAAACCTAACCCCTTAGCAACAAACAACCGTAACCCACTAACAACAAACAACCCTAACACGCTAACAACAAGCAACACTAACCCCCTAACAACAAACAACCCTAAACCACTAACATCAAACATCACTAACCCCCTAACAACACAAAACACTAAACCCTAACAACAAACAACACTAACACCCTAACAACAAAAACCACTAAACCCCAACAAGAAACAACCCTAAACCCCTAACAACAAACACTAACCCCCTAACAACAAACAACACTAAACCCCTAACAAGAAACTACCCTAACCCCGTAACAACAAACAACCCTAACCCCCAAACAACAAACAACCCTAACCCCCTAACAACAAACAATCCTAACCCCCGAACAACCAACAACACTAACCCCCTAACCAAAATAAACACTAACACCCGAACAACAAAAACCACTAAACCCCAACAAGAAACAACCCTAAACCCCTAACAACAAAAAACACTAACCCCCTAACAACAAACAACCCTAACCAAACAACAAACAAACCTAACCCACTAACTACAAACAACACTAAGACCCTAACGACAAACAACACTAACCCCCTAACAACAAACAACACTAACACCCTAACAACAAACAACCCTAACCCCCTAACAAACAACACTAACCCCCTAACAAACAACACTAACCCCCTAACAACAAACAACCCTAAACCCCTAACATCAAAGAACACTAACACCCTAACAACAAACAACCCTAACCCCCTAACAACAAACACTAACCCTCAAACAACAAACAACCCTAACCCCTGAAAACCAAAAACACTAAACCACTAACAACAAACAACCCTAACCCACTAACAACAAACAACCCTAACACCCTAAAAACAAACAACACTAAACCCCTAACAACACAAAACACTAACACCCTAACAACAAACAACACTAACACCCTAACAACAAAAACCACTAAACCCCAACAAGAAACAACCCTAAACCCCTAACAACAAACAACACTAACCCCCTAACAACAAACAACCCTAACCCCTAAAAACCAAAAACACTAACCCACTAACAACAAACAACCCTAACCCACTAACAACAAACAACCCTAACACCCTAACCACAAACAACACTAACCCCCTAACAACAAACAACCCTAACCCCCTAACAACAAACAATCCTAACCCCCGAACAACCAACAACACTAACCCCCTAACCACAGTAAACACTAACACCCTAACAACAAAAACCACTAAACCCCAACAAGAAACAATCCTAAACCCCTAACAAAAAACAACACTAACCCCCTAACAACAAACAACCCTAACCAAACAACAAAAAACCCTAACCCACTAACAACAAACAACACTAACACCCTAACAACAAACAACACAAACCCCCTAACAACAAACAACACTAACACCCTAACAACAACCAACCCTAACCCCTAAGAACAAACAACACTAACGCCCTAAGAACAAACAACACTAACCCCCAGCAACGAACAATACTAAACCCCTAACAACACAAAACCTAACCCCTTATCAACAAACAACCCTAACCCACTAACAACAAACCACCCTAACACCCTAACAACAAACAACACTAACCCCCTAACAACAAACAGCCATAAACCCCTATACATCAAAGAACACTAACACCCTAACAACAAACAACCCTAGCCCCCTAACAACAAACACTAACCCCCAAACAACAAACAACCCTAACCCCTAAAAACCAAAAACACTAAGCCACTAACAACAAACAACCCTAACCCCCTAACAACAAACAACCCTAACCCCCTAAGAACAAACAACCCTAAACCCCTAACACCAAACAACACTAACCCCCTAACAACACAAAACACTAACACCCTAACAACAAACAACACTAACACCCTAACAACAAAAACCACTAAACCCCAACAAGAAACAACCCTAAACCCCTAACAACAAACACTAACCCCCAACAACAAACAACACTAAACCCCTAACAAGAAACTACCCTAACCCCGTAACAACAAACAACACTAACCCTGTAACAACAAACAACACTGACCCCCAAACAACAAACAACCCTAACCCCCTAACAACAAACAATCCTAACCCCCGAACAACCAACAACACTAACCCCCTAACCACAGTAAACACTAACACCCTAACAACAAAAACCACTAAACTCCAACAAGAAACAACCCTAAACCCCTAACAACAAACAACACTAACGCCCTAACAACAAACAACCCTAAGCAAACAACAAACAAACCTAACCCACTAACAACAAACAACACTAACACCCTAACAACAAACACCCCTAACCCCCTAACAACAAACAACACTAACCCCCTAACAACAAACAACCCTAAACTCCTAACATCAAAGAACACTAACACCCTAACAACAAACAACACTAACCCCCTAAAAACAAACACTAACCCCCAAACAACGAACAACCCTAACCCCTAAAAACCAAAAACACTAACTCACTAACAACAAACAACCCTAAACCACTAACAACAAACAACCCTAACACCCTAACAACAAACAACACTAACCCCCTAACAACAAAGAACCCTAAACCCCTAACATCAAACAACACTAACCCCCTAACAACAAACAAACCTAAACCCCTAACATCAAAGAACACTAACACCCTAACAACAAACAACCCTAACCCCCTAACAACATACGCTAACCCCCAAACAACAAACAACCCTAACCCCTAAAAACCAAAAACACTAACCCACTAACAACAAACAACCCTAACACCCTAACCACAAACAAAACTAACCCCCTAACAACAAACAACCCTAACCTCCTAACAACAAACAATCCTAACCCCCGAACAACCAAGAACACTAACCCCCTAACCACAGTAAACACTAACACCATAACAACAAAAACCACTAAACCCCAACAAGAAACAACCCTAAACCCCTAACAACAAACAACACTAACCCCCTAACAACAAACAACCCTAACCAAACAACAAAAAACCCTAACCCACTAACAACAAACAACACTAACACCCTAACAACAAACAACCCTAACACCCTAACAACAAACAACACTAACACCCTAACAACAAACAACCCTAACCCCCTAACAACAAACAACCCTAAACCCCTGACATCAAAGAACACTAACACCCTAACAACAAACAACCCTAACCCCCTAACAACAAACACTAACCCCCAAACAACAAACAAACCTAACCCCTGAAAACCAAAAACACTAACCCACTAACAACAAACAACCCTAACCCACTAACAACAAACAACCCTAACACCCTAACAACAAAAAACACTAACCCAATAACAACAAACAACCCTAAACCCCTAACATCAAACAACACTACCCCCTAACAACACAAAACACTAACACCCTAACAACAACCAACCCTAACCCCTAAGAACAAACAACACTAACGCCCTAAGAACAAACAACACTAACCCCCGGCAACGAACAATACTAAACCCCTAACAACACAAAACCTACCCCTTTTCAACAAACAACCCTAACCCACTAACAACAAACAACCCTAACACCCTAACAACAAGCAACACTAACCCCCTAACAACAAACAACCCTAAACCACTAACATCAAACATCACTAACCCCCTAACAACACAAAACACTAACACCCTAACAACAAACAACACTAACACCCTAACAACAAAAACCACTAAACCCCAACAAGAAACAACCCTAAACCCCTAACAACAAACACAAACCCCCTAACAACAAACAACACTAAACCTCTAACAAGAAACTACCCTAACCCCGTAACAACAAACAACACTAACCCCGTAACAACAAACAACCCTAACCCCCAAACAACAAACAACCCTAACCCCCTAACAACAAACAATCCTAACCCCCGAACAACCAACAACACTAACGCCCTAACCACAATAAACACTAACACCCGAACAACAAAAACCAGTAAACCCCAACAAGAAACAACCCTAAACCCCTAACAACAAAAAACACTAACCCCCTAACAACAAACAACCCTAACCAAACAACAAACAAACCTAATCCACTAACAACAAACAACACTAACACCTTAACGACAAACAACCCTAACCCCCTAAGAACAAACAACACTAACACCCTAACAACAAACAACCCTAACCCCCTAACAACAAACAACACTAACCCCCAACAACAAACAACCCTAAACCCCTAACATCAAAGAACACTAACACCCTAACAACAAACAACCCTAACCCCCTAACAACAAACACTAACCCCCAAACAACAAACAACCCTAACCCCTGAAAACCAAAAACACTACACCACTAAAAACAAACAACCCTAACCCACTAACAACAAAAAACCCTAACACCCTAACAACAAACAACACTAACCCCCTAACAACAAACAACCCTAAACCCCTAACATCAAACAACACTAAACCCCTAACAACACAAAACACTAACACCCTAACAACAAACAACACTAACACCCTAACAACAAAAACCACTAAACCCCAACAAGAAACAACCCTAAACCCCTAACAACAAACAACACTAACCCCCTAACAACAAACAACCCTAACCCCTAAAAACCAAAAACACTAACCCACTAACAACAAACAACCCTAACCCACTAACAACAAACAACCCTAACACCCTAACCACAAACAACACTAACCCCCTAACAACAAACAACCCTAACCCCCTAACAACAAACAATCCTAACCCCCGAACAACCAACAACACTAACCCCCTAACCACAGTAAACACTAACACCCTAACAACAAAAACCACTAAACCCCAACAAGAAACAACCCTAAACCCCTAACAAAAAACAACACTAACCCCCTAACAACAAGCAACCCTAACCAAACAACAAAAAACCCTAACCCACTAACAACAAACAACACTAACACCCTAACAACAAACAACCCTAACCCCCTAACAACAAACAACACTAACACCCTAACAACAAACAACCCTAACCCCCTAACAAGAAACAACACTAACCCCCTAACAACAAACAGCCCTAAACCCCTAACATCAAAGAACACTAACACCCTAACAACAAACACCCCTAACCCCCTAACAACAAACAACACTAACCCCCTAACAACAAACAACCCTAAACTCCTAACATCAAAGAACACTAACACCCTAACAACAAACATCACTAACCCCCTAAAAACAAACACTAACCCCCAAACAACAAACAACCCTAACCCCTAAGAACCAAAAACACTCCCCCACTAACAACAAACAACCCTAAACCACTAACAACAAACAACCCTAACACCATAACAACAAACAACACTAACCCCCTAACAACAAAGAACCCTAAACCCCTAACATCAAACAACACTAACCCCCTAACAACAAACAAACCTAAACCCCTAACATCAAAGAACACTAACACCCTAACAACAAACAACCCTAACCCCCTAACAACAAACGCTAACCCCCAAACAACAAACAACCCTAACCCCTAAAAACCAAAAACACTAACCCACTAACAACAAACAACCCTAACCCACTAACAACAAACAACCCTAACACCCTAACCACAAACAAAACTAACCACCTAACAACAAACAACCCTAACCCCCTAACAACAAACAATCCTAACCCCCGAACAACCAACAACACTAACCCCCTAACCACAGTAAACACTAACACCATAACAACAAAAACCACTAAACCCCAACAAGAAACAACCCTAAACCCCTAACAACAAACAACACTAACCCCCTAACAACAAACAACCCTAACCCCCTAACAACAAACAACCCTAACCAAACAACAAAAAACCCTAACCCACTAACAACAAACAACACTAACACCCTAACAACAAACAACCCTAACACCCTAACAACAAACAACACTAACACCCTAACAACAAACAACCCTAACCCCCTAACAACAAACAACCCTAAACCCCTGACATCAAAGAACACTAACACCCTAACAACAAAAAACCCTAACCCCCTAACAACAAACACTAACCCCCAAACAACAAACAAACCTAACCCCTGAAAACCAAAAACACTAACCCACTAACAACAAACAACCCTAACCCACTAACAACAAACAACCCTAACACCCTAACAACAAAAAACACTAACCCAATAACAACAAACAACCCTAAACCCCTAACATCAAACAACACTACCCCCTAACAACACAAAACACTAACACCCTAACAACAACCAACCCTAACCCCTAAGAACAAACAACACTAACGCCTTAAGAACAAACAACACTAACCCCCAGCAACGAACAATACTAAACCCCTAAAAACACAAAACCTAACCCCTTTTCAACAAACAACCCTAACCCACTAACAACAAACAACCCTAACACCCTAACAACAAGCAACACTAACCCCCTAACAACAAACAACCCTAAACCACTAACATCAAACATCACTAACCCCCTAACAACACAAAACACTAACACCCTAACAACAAACAACACTAACACCCTAAAAACAAAAACCACTAAACCCCAACAAGAAACAACCCTAAACCCCTAACAACAAACACAAACCCCCTAACAACAAACAACACTAAACCTCTAACAAGAAACTACCCTAACCCCGTAACAACAAACAACACTAACCCCGTAACAACAAACAACCCTAACCCCCAAACAACAAACAACCCTAACCCCCTAAGAACAAACAACACTAACACCCTAACAACAAACAACCCTAACCCCCTAACAACAAACAACACTAACCCCCTAACAACAAACAACCCTAAACCCCTAACATCAAAGAACACTAACACCCTAACAACAAACAACCCTAACCCCCTAACAACAAACACTAACCCCCAAACAACAAACAACCCTAACCCCTGAAAACCAAAAACACTACACCACTAAAAACAAACAACCCTAACCCACTAACAACAAACAACCCTAACACCCTAACAACAAACAACACTAACCCCCTAACAACAAACAACCCTAAACCCCTAACATCAAACAACACTAAACCCCTAACAACACAAAACACTAACACCCTAACAACAAACAACACTAACACCCTAACAACAAAAACCACTAAAACCCAACAAGAAACAACCCTGAACCCCTAACAACAAACACTAACCCCCTAACAACAAACAACACTAAACCCCTAACAAGAAACTACCCTAACCGCGTAACAACAAACAACCCTAACCCCCAAACAACAAACAACCCTAACCCCCTAACAACAAACAATCCTCACCCCCGAACAACCAACAACACTAACCCCCTAACCAAAATAAACACTAACACCCGAACAACAAAAACCACTAAACCCCAACAAGAAACAACCCTAAACCCCTAACAACAAAAAACACTAACCCCCTAACAACAAACAACCCTAACCAAACAACAAACAAACCTAACCCACTAACATGAAACAACACTAAGACCCTAACGACAAACAACCCTAACCCCCAAAAAAAAACAACACTAAAACCCTAACAACAAACAACCCTAACCCCCTAACAAACAACACTAACCCCCTAACAACAAACAACCCTAAACCCCTAACATCAAAGAACACTAACACCCTAACAACAAACAACACTAACACCCTAACAACGAACACTAACCCCCAAAAAACAAACAACCCTAACCCCTGAAAACCAAAAACACTAAACCACTAACAACAAACAACCCTAACCCACTAACAACAAACAACCCTAACACCCTAAAAACAAACAACACTAAACCCCTAACAACAAAGAACCCTAAACCCCTAACATCAAACAACACTAACCCCCTAACAACAAACAAACCTAAACCCCTAACATCAAAGAACACTAACACCCTAACAACAAACAACCCTAACCCCCTAACAACAAACGCTAACCCCCAAACAACAAACAACCCTAACCCCTAAAAACCAAAAACACTAACCCACTAACAACAAACAACCCTAACCCACTAACAACAAACAACCCTAACACCCTAACCACAAACAAAACTAACCCCCTAACAACAAACAACCCTAACCCCCTAACAACAAACAATCCTAACCCCCGAACAACCAACAACACTAACCCCCTAACCACAGTAAACACTAACACCATAACAACAAAAACCACTAAACCCCAACAAGAAACAACCCTAAACCCCTAACAACAAACAACACTAACCCCCTAACAACAAACAACCCTAACCCACTAACAACAAACAACCCTAACCAAACAACAAAAAACCCTAACCCACTAACAACAAACAACACTAACACCCTAACAACAAACAACCCTAACACCCTAACAACAAACAACACTAACACCCTAACAACAAACAACCCTAACCCCCTAACAACAAACAACCCTAAACCCCTGACATCAAAGAACACTAACACCCTAACAACAAACAACCCTAACCCCCTAACAACAAACACTAACCCCCAAACAACAAACAAACCTAACCCCTGAAAACCAAAAACACTAACCCACTAACAACAAACAACCCTAACCCACTAACAACAAACAACCCTAACACCCTAACAACAAAAAACACTAACCCAATAACAACAAACAACCCTAAACCCCTAACATCAAACAACACTACCCCCTAACAACACAAAACACTAACACCCTAACAACAACCAACCCTAACACCTAAGAACAAACAACACTAACGCCTTAAGAACAAACAACACTAACCCCCAGCAACGAACAATACTAAACCCCTAACAACACAAAACCTAACCCCTTTTCAACAAACAACCCTAACCCACTAACAACAAACAACCCTAACACCCTAACAACAAGCAACACTAACCCCCTAACAACAAACAACCCTAAACCACTAACATCAAACATCACTAACCCCCTAACAACACAAAACACTAACACCCTAACAACAAACAACACTAACACCCTAACAACAAAAACCACTAAACCCCAACAAGAAACAACCCTAAACCCCTAACAACAAACACAAACCCCCTAACAACAAACAACACTAAACCTCTAACAAGAAACTACCCTAACCCCGTAACAACAAACAACACTAACCCCGTAACAACAAACAACGCTAACCCCCAAACAACAAACAACCCTAACCCCCTAAGAACAAACAACACTAACACCCTAACAACAAACAAACCTAACCCCCTAACAACAAACAACACTAACCCCCTAACAACAAACAACCCTAAACCCCTAACATCAAAGAACACTAACACCCTAACAACAAACAACCCTAACCCCCTAACAACAAACACTAACCCCCAAACAACAAACAACCCTAACCCCTGAAAACCAAAAACACTACACCACTAAGAACAAACAACCCTAACCCACTAACAACAAACAACCCTAACACCCTAACAACAAACAACACTAACCCCCTAACAACAAACAACCCTAAACCCCTAACATCAAACAACACTAAACCCCTAACAACACAAAACACTAACACCCTAACAACAAACAACACTAACACCCTAACAACAAAAACCACTAAAACCCAACAAGAAACAACCCTGAACCCCTAACAACAAACACTAACCCCCTAACAACAAACAACACTAAACCCCTAACAAGAAACTACCCTAACCGCGTAACAACAAACAACCCTAACCCCCAAACAACAAACAACCCTAACCCCCTAACAACAAACAATCCTCACCCCCGAACAACCAACAACACTAACCCCCTAACCAAAATAAACACTAACACCCGAACAACAAAAACCACTAAACCCCAACAAGAAACAACCCTAAACCCCTAACAACAAAAAACACTAACCCCCTAACAACAAACAACCCTAACCAAACAACAAACAAACCTAACCCACTAACATGAAACAACACTAAGACCCTAACGACAAACAACCCTAACCCCCAAACAACAAACAACACTAACACCCTAACAACAAACAACCCTAACCCCCTAACAAACAACACTAACCCCCTAACAACAAACAACCCTAAACCCCTAACATCAAAGAACACTAACACCCTAACAACAAACAACACTAACACCCTAACAACAAACACTAACCCCCAAAAAACAAACAACCCTAACCCCTGAAAACCAAAAACACTAAACCACTAACAACAAACAACCCTAACCCACTAACAACAAACAACCCTAACACCCTAAAAACAAACAACACTAAACCCCTAACAACACAAAACACTAACACCCTAACAACAAACAACACTAACACCCTAACAACAAAAACCACTAAACCCCAACAAGAAACAACCCTAAACCCCTAACAACAAACAACACTAACCCCCTAACAACAAACAACCCTAACCCCTAAAAACCAAAAACACTAGCCCACTAACAACAAACAACCCTAACCCACTAACAACAAACAACCCTAACACCCTAACCACAAACAACACTAACCCCCGAACAACAAACAACCCTAACCCCCTAACAACAAACAATCCTAACCCCCGAACAACCAACAACACTAAACCCCTAACCACAGTAAACACTAACACCCTAACAACAAAAACCTCTAAACTCCAACAAGAAACAACCCTAAACCCCTAACAACAAACAACACTAACGCCCTAACAACAAACAACCCTAAGCAAACAACAAACAAACCTAACCCACTAACAACAAACAACACTAACACCCTAACAACAAACACCCCTAACCCCCTAACAACAAACAACACTAACCCCCTAACAACAAACAACCCTAAACTCCTAACATCAAAGAACACTAACACCCTAACAACAAACAACACTAACCCCCTAAAAACAAACACTAACCCCCAAACAACAAACAACCCTAACCCCTAAAAACCAAAAACACTAACCCACTAACAACAAACAACCCTAAACCACTAACAACAAACAACCCTAACACCCTAACAACAAACAACACTAACCCCCTAACAACAAACAACCCTAAACCCCTAACATCAAACAACACTATCCCCCTAACAACAAACAACCCTAAACCCCTGACATCAAAGAACACTAACACCCTAACAACAAACAACCCTAACCCCCTAACAACAAACGCTAACCCCCAAACAACAAACAACCGTAACCCCTAAAAACCAAAAACACTAAGCCACTAACAACAAACAACCCTAACCCACTAACAACAAACAACCCTAACACCCTAACCACAAACAACACTAACCCCCTAACAACAAACAACCCTAACACCCAACAACAAACAATCCTAACCCCCGAACAACCAACAACACTAACCCCCTAACCACAGTAAACACTAACACCCTAACAATAAAAACCACTAAACCCCAACAAGAAACAACCCTAAACCCCTAACAACAAACAACACTAACCCCCTAACAACAAACAACCCTAACCAAACAACAAAAAACCCTAACCCACTAACAACAAACAACACTAACACCCTAACAACAAACAACCCTAACACCCTAACAACAAACAACACTAACACCCTAACAACAAAGAACACTAACCCCCTAACAACAAACAACCCTAAACCCCTGACATCAAAGAACACTTACACCCTAACAACAAACAACCCTAACCCCCTAAAAACAAACACTAACCCCCAAACAACAAACAACCCTAACCCCTGAAAACCAAAAACACTAACCCACTAACAACAAACAACCCTAACCCACTAACAACAAACAACCCTAACACCCTAACAACAAACAACACTAACCCCCTAACAACAAACAACCCTAAACCCCTAACATCAAACAACACTACCCCCTAACAACACAAAACACTAACACCCTAACAACAACCAACCCTAACCCCTAAGAACAAACAACACTAACGCCCTAAGAACAAACAACACTAACCCCCAGCAACGAACAATACTAAACCCCTAACAACACAAAACCTAACCCCTTTTCAACAAACAACCCTAACCCACTAACAACAAACAACCCTAACACCCTAACAACAAGCAACACTAACCCCCTAACAACAAACAACCCTAAACCACTAACATCAAACATCACTAACCCCCTAACAACACAAAACACTAACACCTTAACAACAAAAAACACTAACACCCTAACAACAAAAACCACTAAACCCCAACAAGAAACAACCCTAAACCCCTAACAACAAACACAAAGCCCCTAACAACAAACAACACTAAACCTCTAACAAGAAACTACCCTAACCCCGTAACAACAAACAACCCTAACCCCCTAACAACAAACAATCCTAACCCCCGAACAACCAACAACACTAACGCCCTAACCACAATAAACACTAACACCCGAACAACAAAAACCACTAAACCCCAACAAGAAACAACCCTAAACCCCTAACAACAAAAAACACTAACCCCCTAACAACAAACAACCCTAACCAAACAACAAACAAACCTAATCCACTAACAACAAACAACACTAACACCCTAACGACAAACAACCCTAACTCCCTAAGAACAAACAACACTAACACCCTAACAACAAACAACCCTAACCCCCTAACAACAAACAACACTAACCCCCTAACAACAAACAACCCTAAACCCCTAACATCAAAGAACACTAACACCCTAACAACAAACAACCCTAGCCCCTTAACAACAAACAACACTAACCCCCTAACAACACAAAACACTAACACCCTAACAACAGACAACACTAACACCCTAACAACAAAAACCACTAAACCCCAACAAGAAACAACCCTAAACCCCTAACAACAAACAACACTAACCCCCTAACAAGAAACAACACTAACCCCCTAACAACAAACAACACTAACCCCCTAACAACAAACAACACTAACACCCTAACAACAACCAACCGTAAACCCCTAACATCAAAGAACACTAACACCCTAACAACAAACAACCCTAACCCCCTAACAACAAACACTAACCCCCAAACAACAAACAACCCTAACCCCTGAAAACCAAAAACACTAAACCACTAACAACAAACAACCCTAACCCACTAACAACAAACAACCCTAACACCCTAAAAACAAACAACACTAAACCCCTAACAACACAAAACACTAACACCCTAACAACAAACAACACTAACACCCTAACAACAAAAACCACTAAACCCCAACAAGAAACAACCCTAAACCCCTAACAACAAACAACACTAACCCCCTAACAACAAACCACCCTAACCCCTAAAAACCAAAAACACTAACCCACTAACAACAAACAACCCTAACCCACTAACAACAAACCACCCTAACACCCTAACCACAAACAACACTAACCCCCTAACAACAAACAACCCTAACCCCCTAACAACAAACAATCCTAACCCCCGAACAACCAACAACACTAACCCCCTAACCACAGTAAACACTAACACCCTAACAACAAAAACCACTAAACCCCAACAAGAAACAACCCTAAACCCCTAACAAAAAACAACACTAACCCCCTAACAACAAGCAACCCTAACCAAACAACAAAAAACCCTAACCCACTAACAACAAACAACACTAACACCCTAACAACAAACAACCCTAACCCCCTAACAACAAACAACACTAACCCCCTAACAACAAACAACCCTAACCCCCTAACAACAAACAACACTAACCCCCTAACAACAAACAGCCCTAAACCCCTAACATCAAAGAACACTAACACCCTAACAACAAACAACCCTAACCCCCTAACAACAAACACTAACCCCCAAACAACAAACAACCCTAACCCCTGAAAACCAAAAACACTAACCCACTAACAACAAACAACCGTAACCCACTAACAACAAACAACCCTAACACCCTAACCACAAACAACACTAACCCCCTAACAACAAACAACCCTAACCCCCTAACAACAAACAATCCTAACCCCCGAACAACCAACAACACTAACCCCCTAACCACAGTAAACACTAACACCCTAACAACAAAAACCACCAAACCCCAACAAGAAACAACCCTAAACCCCTAACAACAAACAACACTAACCCCCTAACAACAAACAACCCTAACCAAACAACAAAAAACCCTAACCCACTAACAACAAACAACACTAACACCCTAAAAAGAAACAACCCTAACCCCCTAACAACAAACAACACTAACACCCTAACAACAAACAACCCTAACCCCCTAACAACAAACAACCCTAAACCTCTAACATCAAAGAACACTAACACCCTAACAACAAACAACCCTAACCCCCTAACAACAAACACTAACCCCCAAACAACAAACAACCCTAACCCCTGAAAACCAAAAACACTAACCCACTAACAACAAACAACCCTAACCCACTAACAACAAACAACCCTAACACCCTAACAACAAACAACACTAACCCCCTAACAACAAACAACCCTAAACCCCTAACATCAAACACTAACCCCCTAACAACACAAAACACTAGCACCCTAACAACAACCAACCCTAACCCCTAAGAACAAACAACACTAACGCCCTAAGAACAAACAACTCTAACCCCCAGCAATGAACAATACTAAACCCCTAACAACACAAAACCTAACCCCTTATCAACAAACAACCCTAACCCACTAACAACACACAACCCTAACACCCTAACAACAAGCAACACTAACCCCCTAACAACAAACAACCCTAAACCACTAACATCAAACATCACTAGCCCCCTAACAACACAAAACACTAACACCCTAACAACAAACAACACTAACACCCTAACAACAAAAACCACTAAACCCCAACAAGAAACAACCCTAAACCCCTAACAACAAACACTAACCCCCTAACAACAAACAACACTAAACCCCTAACAAGAAACTACCCTAACCGCGTAACAACAAACAACCCTAACCCCCAAACAACAAACAACCCTAACCCCCTAACAACAAACAATCCTCACCCCCGAACAACCAACAACACTAACCCCCTAACCAAAATAAACACTAACACCCGAACAACAAAAACCACTAAACCCCAACAAGAAACAACCCTAAACCCCTAACAACAAAAAACACTAACCCCCTAACAACAAACAACCCTAACCAAACAACAAACAAACCTAACCCACTAACATGAAACAACACTAAGACCCTAACGACAAACAACCCTAACCCCCAAACAACAAACAACACTAACACCCTAACAACAAACAACCCTAACCCCCTAACAACAAACAACCCTAAACCCCTAACATCAAAGAACACTAACACCCTAACAACAAACAACACTAACACCCTAACAACAAACACTAACCCCCAAAAAACAAACAACCCTAACCCCTGAAAACCAAAAACACTAAACCACTAACAACACACAACCCTAACCCACTAACAACAAACAACCCTAACACCCTGAAAACAAACAACACTAAACCCCTAACAACACAAAACACTAACACCCTAACAACAAACAACACTAACACCCTAACAACAAAAACCACTAAACCCCAACAAGAAACAACCCTAAACCCCTAACAACAAACAACACTAACCCCCTAACAACAAACAACCCTAACCCCTAAAAACCAAAAACACTAACCCACTAACAACAAACAACCCTAACCCACTAACAACAAACAACCCTAACACCCTAACCACAAACAACACTAACCCCCGAACAACAAACAACCCTAACCCCCTAACAACAAACAATCCTAACCCCCGAACAACCAACAACACTAAACCCCTAACCACAGTAAACACTAACACCCTAACAACAAAAACCACTAAACTCCAACAAGAAACAACCCTACACCCCTAACAACAAACAACACTAACGCCCTAACAACAAACAACCCTAAGCAAACAACAAACAAACCTAACCCACTAACAACAAACAACACTAACACCCTAACAACAAACACCCCTAACCCCCTAACAACAAACAACACTAACCCCCTAACAACAAACAACCCTAAACTCCTAACATCAAAGAACACTAACACCCTAACAACAAACAACACTAACCCCCTAACAACAAACAACCCTAACCAAACAACAAACAAACCTAACCCACTAACTACAAACAACACTAAGACCCTAACGACAAACAACACTAACCCCCTAACAACAAACAACACTAACACCCTAACAACAAACAACCCTAACCCCCTAACAAACAACACTAACCCCCTAACAAACAACACTAACCCCCTAACAACAAACAACCCTAAACCCCTAACATCAAAGAACACTAACACCCTAACAACAAACAACCCTAACCCCCTAACAACAAACACTAACCCTCAAACAACAAACAACCCTAACCCCTGAAAACCAAAAACACTAAACCACTAACAACAAACAACCCTAACCCACTAACAACAAACAACCCTAACACCCTAAAAACAAACAACACTAAACCCCTAACAACACAAAACACTAACACCCTAACAACAAACAACACTAACACCCTAACAACAAAAACCACTAAACCCCAACAAGAAACAACCCTAAACCCCTAACAACAAACAACACTAACCCCCTAACAACAAACAACCCTAACCCCTAAAAACCAAAAACACTAACCCACTAACAACAAACAACCCTAACCCACTAACAACAAACAACCCTAACACCCTAACCACAAACAACACTAACCCCCTAACAACAAACAACCCTAACCCCCTAACAACAAACAATCCTAACCCCCGAACAACCAACAACACTAACCCCCTAACCACAGTAAACACTAACACCCTAACAACAAAAACCACTAAACCCCAACAAGAAACAATCCTAAACCCCTAACAAAAAACAACACTAACCCCCTAACAACAAACAACCCTAACCAAACAACAAAAAACCCTAACCCACTAACAACAAACAACACTAACACCCTAACAACAAACAACACAAACCCCCTAACAACAAACAACACTAACACCCTAACAACAACCAACCCTAACCCCTAAGAACAAACAACACTAACGCCCTAAGAACAAACAACACTAACCCCCAGCAACGAACAATACTAAACCCCTAACAACACAAAACCTAACCCCTTATCAACAAACAACCCTAACCCACTAACAACAAACCACCCTAACACCCTAACAACAAACAACACTAACCCCCTAACAACAAACAGCCATAAACCCCTATACATCAAAGAACACTAACACCCTAACAACAAACAACCCTAGCCCCCTAACAACAAACACTAACCCCCAAACAACAAACAACCCTAACCCCTAAAAACCAAAAACACTAAGCCACTAACAACAAACAACCCTAACCCCCTAACAACAAACAACCCTAACCCCCTAAGAACAAACAACCCTAAACCCCTAACACCAAACAACACTAACCCCCTAACAACACAAAACACTAACACCCTAACAACAAACAACACTAACACCCTAACAACAAAAACCACTAAACCCCAACAAGAAACAACCCTAAACCCCTAACAACAAACACTAACCCCCAACAACAAACAACACTAAACCCCTAACAAGAAACTACCCTAACCCCGTAACAACAAACAACACTAACCCTGTAACAACAAACAACACTGACCCCCAAACAACAAACAACCCTAACCCCCTAACAACAAACAATCCTAACCCCCGAACAACCAACAACACTAACCCCCTAACCACAGTAAACACTAACACCCTAACAACAAAAACCACTAAACTCCAACAAGAAACAACCCTAAACCCCTAACAACAAACAACACTAACGCCCTAACAACAAACAACCCTAAGCAAACAACAAACAAACCTAACCCACTAACAACAAACAACACTAACACCCTAACAACAAACACCCCTAACCCCCTAACAACAAACAACACTAACCCCCTAACAACAAACAACCCTAAACTCCTAACATCAAAGAACACTAACACCCTAACAACAAACAACACTAACCCCCTAAAAACAAACACTAACCCCCAAACAACGAACAACCCTAACCCCTAAAAACCAAAAACACTAACTCACTAACAACAAACAACCCTAAACCACTAACAACAAACAACCCTAACACCCTAACAACAAACAACACTAACCCCCTAACAACAAAGAACCCTAAACCCCTAACATCAAACAACACTAACCCCCTAAAAACAAACAAACCTAAACCCCTAACATCAAAGAACACTAACACCCTAACAACAAACAACCCTAACCCCCTAACAACATACGCTAACCCCCAAACAACAAACAACCCTAACCCCTAAAAACCAAAAACACTAACCCACTAACAACAAACAACCCTAACACCCTAACCACAAACAAAACTAACCCCCTAACAACAAACAACCCTAACCCCCTAACAACAAACAATCCTAACCCCCGAACAACCAAGAACACTAACCCCCTAACCACAGTAAACACTAACACTATAACAACAAAAACCACTAAACCCCAACAAGAAACAACCCTAAACCCCTAACAACAAACAACACTAACCCCCTAACAACAAACAACCCTAACCAAACAACAAAAAACCCTAACCCACTAACAACAAACAACACTAACACCCTAACAACAAACAACCCTAACACCCTAACAACAAACAACACTAACACCCTAACAACAAACAACCCTAACCCCCTAACAACAAACAACCCTAAACCCCTGACATCAAAGAACACTAACACCCTAACAACAAACAACCCTAACCCCCTAACAACAAACACTAACCCCCAAACAACAAACAAACCTAACCCCTGAAAACCAAAAACACTAACCCACTAACAACAAACAACCCTAACCCACTAACAACAAACAACCCTAACACCCTAACAACAAAAAACACTAACCCAATAACAACAAACAACCCTAAACCCCTAACATCAAACAACACTACCCCCTAACAACACAAAACACTAACACCCTAACAACAACCAACCCTAACCCCTAAGAACAAACAACACTAACGCCCTAAGAACAAACAACACTAACCCCCGGCAACGAACAATACTAAACCCCTAACAACACAAAACCTACCCCTTTTCAACAAACAACCCTAACCCACTAACAACAAACAACCCTAACACCCTAACAACAAGCAACACTAACCCCCTAACAACAAACAACCCTAAACCACTAACATCAAACATCACTAACCCCCTAACAACACAAAACACTAACACCCTAACAACAAACAACACTAACACCCTAACAACAAAAACCACTAAACCCCAACAAGAAACAACCCTAAACCCCTAACAACAAACACAAACCCCCTAACAACAAACAACACTAAACCTCTAACAAGAAACTACCCTAACCCCGTAACAACAAACAACACTAACCCCGTAACAACAAACAACACTAACCCCCAAACAACAAACAACCCTAACCCCCTAACAACAAACAATCCTAACCCCCGAACAACCAACAACACTAACGCCCTAACCACAATAAACACTAACACCCGAACAACAAAAACCAGTAAACCCCAACAAGAAACAACCCTAAACCCCTAACAACAAAAAACACTAACCCCCTAACAACAAACAACCCTAACCAAACAACAAACAAACCTAATCCACTAACAACAAACAACACTAACACCTTAACGACAAACAACCCTAACCCCCTAAGAACAAACAACACTAACACCCTAACAACAAACAACCCTAACCCCCTAACAACAAACAACACTAACCCCCAACAACAAACAACCCTAAACCCCTAACATCAAAGAACACTAACACCCTAACAACAAACAACCCTAACCCCCTAACAACAAACACTAACCCCCAAACAACAAACAACCCTAACCCCTGAAAACCAAAAACACTACACCACTAAAAACAAACAACCCTAACCCACTAACAACAAACAACCCTAACACCCTAACAACAAACAACACTAACCCCCTAACAACAAACAACCCTAAACCCCTAACATCAAACAACACTAAACCCCTAACAACACAAAACACTAACACCCTAACAACAAACAACACTAACACCCTAACAACAAAAACCACTAAACCCCAACAAGAAACAACCCTAAACCCCTAACAACAAACAACACTAACCCCCTAACAACAAACAACCCTAACCCCTAAAAACCAAAAACACTAACCCACTAACAACAAACAACCCTAACCCACTAACAACAAACAACCCTAACACCCTAACCACAAACAACACTAACCCCCTAACAACAAACAACCCTAACCCCCTAACAACAAACAATCCTAACCCCCGAACAACCAACAACACTAACCCCCTAACCACAGTAAACACTAACACCCTAACAACAAAAACCACTAAACCCCAACAAGAAACAACCCTAAACCCCTAACAAAAAACAACACTAACCCCCTAACAACAAGCAACCCTAACCAAACAACAAAAAACCCTAACCCACTAACAACAAACAACACTAACACCCTAACAACAAACAACCCTAACCCCCTAACAACAAACAACACTAACACCCTAACAACAAACAACCCTAACCCCCTAACAAGAAACAACACTAACCCCCTAACAACAAACAGCCCTAAACCCCTAACATCAAAGAACACTAACACCCTAACAACAAACACCCCTAACCCCCTAACAACAAACAACACTAACCCCCTAACAACAAACAACCCTAAACTCCTAACATCAAAGAACACTAACACCCTAACAACAAACATCACTAACCCCCTAAAAACAAACACTAACCCCCAAACAACAAACAACCCTAACCCCTAAGAACCAAAAACACTCCCCCACTAACAACAAACAACCCTAAACCACTAACAACAAACAACCCTAACACCATAACAACAAACAACACTAACCCCCTAACAACAAAGAACCCTAAACCCCTAACATCAAACAACACTAACCCCCTAACAACAAACAAACCTAAACCCCTAACATCAAAGAACACTAACACCCTAACAACAAACAACCCTAACCCCCTAACAACAAACGCTAACCCCCAAACAACAAACAACCCTAACCCCTAAAAACCAAAAACACTAACCCACTAACAACAAACAACCCTAACCCACTAACAACAAACAACCCTAACACCCTAACCACAAACAAAACTAACCACCTAACAACAAACAACCCTAACCCCCTAACAACAAACAATCCTAACCCCCGAACAACCAACAACACTAACCCCCTAACCACAGTAAACACTAACACCATAACAACAAAAACCACTAAACCCCAACAAGAAACAACCCTAAACCCCTAACAACAAACAACACTAACCCCCTAACAACAAACAACCCTAACCCCCTAACAACAAACAACCCTAACCAAACAACAAAAAACCCTAACCCACTAACAACAAACAACACTAACACCCTAACAACAAACAACCCTAACACCCTAACAACAAACAACACTAACACCCTAACAACAAACAACCCTAACCCCCTAACAACAAACAACCCTAAACCCCTGACATCAAAGAACACTAACACCCTAACAACAAAAAACCCTAACCCCCTAACAACAAACACTAACCCCCAAACAACAAACAAACCTAACCCCTGAAAACCAAAAACACTAACCCACTAACAACAAACAACCCTAACCCACTAACAACAAACAACCCTAACACCCTAACAACAAAAAACACTAACCCA
Organism: Elephas maximus indicus; assembly: GCF_024166365.1. NCBI lineage: Eukaryota > Metazoa > Chordata > Mammalia > Proboscidea > Elephantidae > Elephas > Elephas maximus. The sequence continues at coordinate 1,300,524 of NW_026060260.1, forward strand.
ATAACAACAAACAACCCTAAACCCCTAACATCAAACAACACTACCCCCTAACAACACAAAACACTAACACCCTAACAACAACCAACCCTAACCCCTAAGAACAAACAACACTAACGCCTTAAGAACAAACAACACTAACCCCCAGCAACGAACAATACTAAACCCCTAAAAACACAAAACCTAACCCCTTTTCAACAAACAACCCTAACCCACTAACAACAAACAACCCTAACACCCTAACAACAAGCAACACTAACCCCCTAACAACAAACAACCCTAAACCACTAACATCAAACATCACTAACCCCCTAACAACACAAAACACTAACACCCTAACAACAAACAACACTAACACCCTAACAACAAAAACCACTAAACCCCAACAAGAAACAACCCTAAACCCCTAACAACAAACACAAACCCCCTAACAACAAACAACACTAAACCTCTAACAAGAAACTACCCTAACCCCGTAACAACAAACAACACTAACCCCGTAACAACAAACAACCCTAACCCCCAAACAACAAACAACCCTAACCCCCTAAGAACAAACAACACTAACACCCTAACAACAAACAACCCTAACCCCCTAACAACAAACAACACTAACCCCCTAACAACAAACAACCCTAAACCCCTAACATCAAAGAACACTAACACCCTAACAACAAACAACCCTAACCCCCTAACAACAAACACTAACCCCCAAACAACAAACAACCCTAACCCCTGAAAACCAAAAACACTACACCACTAAAAACAAACAACCCTAACCCACTAACAACAAACAACCCTAACACCCTAACAACAAACAACACTAACCCCCTAACAACAAACAACCCTAAACCCCTAACATCAAACAACACTAAACCCCTAACAACACAAAACACTAACACCCTAACAACAAACAACACTAACACCCTAACAACAAAAACCACTAAAACCCAACAAGAAACAACCCTGAACCCCTAACAACAAACACTAACCCCCTAACAACAAACAACACTAAACCCCTAACAAGAAACTACCCTAACCGCGTAACAACAAACAACCCTAACCCCCAAACAACAAACAACCCTAACCCCCTAACAACAAACAATCCTCACCCCCGAACAACCAACAACACTAACCCCCTAACCAAAATAAACACTAACACCCGAACAACAAAAACCACTAAACCCCAACAAGAAACAACCCTAAACCCCTAACAACAAAAAACACTAACCCCCTAACAACAAACAACCCTAACCAAACAACAAACAAACCTAACCCACTAACATGAAACAACACTAAGACCCTAACGACAAACAACCCTAACCCCCAAAAAAAAACAACACTAAAACCCTAACAACAAACAACCCTAACCCCCTAACAAACAACACTAACCCCCTAACAACAAACAACCCTAAACCCCTAACATCAAAGAACACTAACACCCTAACAACAAACAACACTAACACCCTAACAACGAACACTAACCCCCAAAAAACAAACAACCCTAACCCCTGAAAACCAAAAACACTAAACCACTAACAACAAACAACCCTAACCCACTAACAACAAACAACCCTAACACCCTAAAAACAAACAACACTAAACCCCTAACAACAAAGAACCCTAAACCCCTAACATCAAACAACACTAACCCCCTAACAACAAACAAACCTAAACCCCTAACATCAAAGAACACTAACACCCTAACAACAAACAACCCTAACCCCCTAACAACAAACGCTAACCCCCAAACAACAAACAACCCTAACCCCTAAAAACCAAAAACACTAACCCACTAACAACAAACAACCCTAACCCACTAACAACAAACAACCCTAACACCCTAACCACAAACAAAACTAACCCCCTAACAACAAACAACCCTAACCCCCTAACAACAAACAATCCTAACCCCCGAACAACCAACAACACTAACCCCCTAACCACAGTAAACACTAACACCATAACAACAAAAACCACTAAACCCCAACAAGAAACAACCCTAAACCCCTAACAACAAACAACACTAACCCCCTAACAACAAACAACCCTAACCCACTAACAACAAACAACCCTAACCAAACAACAAAAAACCCTAACCCACTAACAACAAACAACACTAACACCCTAACAACAAACAACCCTAACACCCTAACAACAAACAACACTAACACCCTAACAACAAACAACCCTAACCCCCTAACAACAAACAACCCTAAACCCCTGACATCAAAGAACACTAACACCCTAACAACAAACAACCCTAACCCCCTAACAACAAACACTAACCCCCAAACAACAAACAAACCTAACCCCTGAAAACCAAAAACACTAACCCACTAACAACAAACAACCCTAACCCACTAACAACAAACAACCCTAACACCCTAACAACAAAAAACACTAACCCAATAACAACAAACAACCCTAAACCCCTAACATCAAACAACACTACCCCCTAACAACACAAAACACTAACACCCTAACAACAACCAACCCTAACCCCTAAGAACAAACAACACTAACGCCTTAAGAACAAACAACACTAACCCCCAGCAACGAACAATACTAAACCCCTAACAACACAAAACCTAACCCCTTTTCAACAAACAACCCTAACCCACTAACAACAAACAACCCTAACACCCTAACAACAAGCAACACTAACCCCCTAACAACAAACAACCCTAAACCACTAACATCAAACATCACTAACCCCCTAACAACACAAAACACTAACACCCTAACAACAAACAACACTAACACCCTAACAACAAAAACCACTAAACCCCAACAAGAAACAACCCTAAACCCCTAACAACAAACACAAACCCCCTAACAACAAACAACACTAAACCTCTAACAAGAAACTACCCTAACCCCGTAACAACAAACAACACTAACCCCGTAACAACAAACAACGCTAACCCCCAAACAACAAACAACCCTAACCCCCTAAGAACAAACAACACTAACACCCTAACAACAAACAAACCTAACCCCCTAACAACAAACAACACTAACCCCCTAACAACAAACAACCCTAAACCCCTAACATCAAAGAACACTAACACCCTAACAACAAACAACCCTAACCCCCTAACAACAAACACTAACCCCCAAACAACAAACAACCCTAACCCCTGAAAACCAAAAACACTACACCACTAAGAACAAACAACCCTAACCCACTAACAACAAACAACCCTAACACCCTAACAACAAACAACACTAACCCCCTAACAACAAACAACCCTAAACCCCTAACATCAAACAACACTAAACCCCTAACAACACAAAACACTAACACCCTAACAACAAACAACACTAACACCCTAACAACAAAAACCACTAAAACCCAACAAGAAACAACCCTGAACCCCTAACAACAAACACTAACCCCCTAACAACAAACAACACTAAACCCCTAACAAGAAACTACCCTAACCGCGTAACAACAAACAACCCTAACCCCCAAACAACAAACAACCCTAACCCCCTAACAACAAACAATCCTCACCCCCGAACAACCAACAACACTAACCCCCTAACCAAAATAAACACTAACACCCGAACAACAAAAACCACTAAACCCCAACAAGAAACAACCCTAAACCCCTAACAACAAAAAACACTAACCCCCTAACAACAAACAACCCTAACCAAACAACAAACAAACCTAACCCACTAACATGAAACAACACTAAGACCCTAACGACAAACAACCCTAACCCCCAAACAACAAACAACACTAACACCCTAACAACAAACAACCCTAACCCCCTAACAAACAACACTAACCCCCTAACAACAAACAACCCTAAACCCCTAACATCAAAGAACACTAACACCCTAACAACAAACAACACTAACACCCTAACAACAAACACTAACCCCCAAAAAACAAACAACCCTAACCCCTGAAAACCAAAAACACTAAACCACTAACAACAAACAACCCTAACCCACTAACAACAAACAACCCTAACACCCTAAAAACAAACAACACTAAACCCCTAACAACACAAAACACTAACACCCTAACAACAAACAACACTAACACCCTAACAACAAAAACCACTAAACCCCAACAAGAAACAACCCTAAACCCCTAACAACAAACAACACTAACCCCCTAACAACAAACAACCCTAACCCCTAAAAACCAAAAACACTAGCCCACTAACAACAAACAACCCTAACCCACTAACAACAAACAACCCTAACACCCTAACCACAAACAACACTAACCCCCGAACAACAAACAACCCTAACCCCCTAACAACAAACAATCCTAACCCCCGAACAACCAACAACACTAAACCCCTAACCACAGTAAACACTAACACCCTAACAACAAAAACCTCTAAACTCCAACAAGAAACAACCCTAAACCCCTAACAACAAACAACACTAACGCCCTAACAACAAACAACCCTAAGCAAACAACAAACAAACCTAACCCACTAACAACAAACAACACTAACACCCTAACAACAAACACCCCTAACCCCCTAACAACAAACAACACTAACCCCCTAACAACAAACAACCCTAAACTCCTAACATCAAAGAACACTAACACCCTAACAACAAACAACACTAACCCCCTAAAAACAAACACTAACCCCCAAACAACAAACAACCCTAACCCCTAAAAACCAAAAACACTAACCCACTAACAACAAACAACCCTAAACCACTAACAACAAACAACCCTAACACCCTAACAACAAACAACACTAACCCCCTAACAACAAACAACCCTAAACCCCTAACATCAAACAACACTATCCCCCTAACAACAAACAACCCTAAACCCCTGACATCAAAGAACACTAACACCCTAACAACAAACAACCCTAACCCCCTAACAACAAACGCTAACCCCCAAACAACAAACAACCGTAACCCCTAAAAACCAAAAACACTAACCCACTAACAACAAACAACCCTAACCCACTAACAACAAACAACCCTAACACCCTAACCACAAACAACACTAACCCCCTAACAACAAACAACCCTAACACCCAACAACAAACAATCCTAACCCCCGAACAACCAACAACACTAACCCCCTAACCACAGTAAACACTAACACCCTAACAATAAAAACCACTAAACCCCAACAAGAAACAACCCTAAACCCCTAACAACAAACAACACTAACCCCCTAACAACAAACAACCCTAACCAAACAACAAAAAACCCTAACCCACTAACAACAAACAACACTAACACCCTAAAAACAAACAACCCTAACACCCTAACAACAAACAACACTAACACCCTAACAACAAAGAACACTAACCCCCTAACAACAAACAACCCTAAACCCCTGACATCAAAGAACACTTACACCCTAACAACAAACAACCCTAACCCCCTAAAAACAAACACTAACCCCCAAACAACAAACAACCCTAACCCCTGAAAACCAAAAACACTAACCCACTAACAACAAACAACCCTAACCCACTAACAACAAACAACCCTAACACCCTAACAACAAACAACACTAACCCCCTAACAACAAACAACCCTAAACCCCTAACATCAAACAACACTACCCCCTAACAACACAAAACACTAACACCCTAACAACAACCAACCCTAACCCCTAAGAACAAACAACACTAACGCCCTAAGAACAAACAACACTAACCCCCAGCAACGAACAATACTAAACCCCTAACAACACAAAACCTAACCCCTTTTCAACAAAAAACCCTAACCCACTAACAACAAACAACCCTAACACCCTAACAACAAGCAACACTAACCCCCTAACAACAAACAACCCTAAACCACTAACATCAAACATCACTAACCCCCTAACAACACAAAACACTAACACCTTAACAACAAACAACACTAACACCCTAACAACAAAAACCACTAAACCCCAACAAGAAACAACCCTAAACCCCTAACAACAAACACAAAGCCCCTAACAACAAACAACACTAAACCTCTAACAAGAAACTACCCTAACCCCGTAACAACAAACAACCCTAACCCCCTAACAACAAACAATCCTAACCCCCGAACAACCAACAACACTAACGCCCTAACCACAATAAACACTAACACCCGAACAACAAAAACCACTAAACCCCAACAAGAAACAACCCTAAACCCCTAACAACAAAAAACACTAACCCCCTAACAACAAACAACCCTAACCAAACAACAAACAAACCTAATCCACTAACAACAAACAACACTAACACCCTAACGACAAACAACCCTAACTCCCTAAGAACAAACAACACTAACACCCTAACAACAAACAACCCTAACCCCCTAACAACAAACAACACTAACCCCCTAACAACAAACAACCCTAAACCCCTAACATCAAAGAACACTAACACCCTAACAACAAACAACCCTAGCCCCTTAACAACAAACAACACTAACCCCCTAACAACACAAAACACTAACACCCTAACAACAGACAACACTAACACCCTAACAACAAAAACCACTAAACCCCAACAAGAAACAACCCTAAACCCCTAACAACAAACAACACTAACCCCCTAACAAGAAACAACACTAACCCCCTAACAACAAACAACACTAACCCCCTAACAACAAACAACACTAACACCCTAACAACAACCAACCGTAAACCCCTAACATCAAAGAACACTAACACCCTAACCACAAACAACCCTAACCCCCTAACAACAAACACTAACCCCCAAACAACAAACAACCCTAACCCCTGAAAACCAAAAACACTAAACCACTAACAACAAACAACCCTAACCCACTAACAACAAACAACCCTAACACCCTAAAAACAAACAACACTAAACCCCTAACAACACAAAACACTAACACCCTAACAACAAACAACACTAACACCCTAACAACAAAAACCACTAAACCCCAACAAGAAACAACCCTAAACCCCTAACAACAAACAACACTAACCCCCTAACAACAAACCACCCTAACCCCTAAAAACCAAAAACACTAACCCACTAACAACAAACAACCCTAACCCACTAACAACAAACCACCCTAACACCCTAACCACAAACAACACTAACCCCCTAACAACAAACAACCCTAACCCCCTAACAACAAACAATCCTAACCCCCGAACAACCAACAACACTAACCCCCTAACCACAGTAAACACTAACACCCTAACAACAAAAACCACTAAACCCCAACAAGAAACAACCCTAAACCCCTAACAAAAAACAACACTAACCCCCTAACAACAAGCAACCCTAACCAAACAACAAAAAACCCTAACCCACTAACAACAAACAACACTAACACCCTAACAACAAACAACCCTAACCCCCTAACAACAAACAACACTAACCCCCTAACAACAAACAACCCTAACCCCCTAACAACAAACAACACTAACCCCCTAACAACAAACAGCCCTAAACCCCTAACATCAAAGAACACTAACACCCTAACAACAAACAACCCTAACCCCCTAACAACAAACACTAACCCCCAAACAACAAACAACCCTAACCCCTGAAAACCAAAAACACTAACCCACTAACAACAAACAACCGTAACCCACTAACAACAAACAACCCTAACACCCTAACCACAAACAACACTAACCCCCTAACAACAAACAACCCTAACCCCCTAACAACAAACAATCCTAACCCCCGAACAACCAACAACACTAACCCCCTAACCACAGTAAACACTAACACCCTAACAACAAAAACCACCAAACCCCAACAAGAAACAACCCTAAACCCCTAACAACAAACAACACTAACCCCCTAACAACAAACAACCCTAACCAAACAACAAAAAACCCTAACCCACTAACAACAAACAACACTAACACCCTAAAAAGAAACAACCCTAACCCCCTAACAACAAACAACACTAACACCCTAACAACAAACAACCCTAACCCCCTAACAACAAACAACCCTAAACCTCTAACATCAAAGAACACTAACACCCTAACAACAAACAACCCTAACCCCCTAACAACAAACACTAACCCCCAAACAACAAACAACCCTAACCCCTGAAAACCAAAAACACTAACCCACTAACAACAAACAACCCTAACCCACTAACAACAAACAACCCTAACACCCTAACAACAAACAACACTAACCCCCTAACAACAAACAACCCTAAACCCCTAACATCAAACAACACTAACCCCCTAACAACACAAAACACTAGCACCCTAACAACAACCAACCCTAACCCCTAAGAACAAACAACACTAACGCCCTAAGAACAAACAACTCTAACCCCCAGCAATGAACAATACTAAACCCCTAACAACACAAAACCTAACCCCTTATCAACAAACAACCCTAACCCACTAACAACACACAACCCTAACACCCTAACAACAAGCAACACTAACCCCCTAACAACAAACAACCCTAAACCACTAACATCAAACATCACTAACCCCCTAACAACACAAAACACTAACACCCTAACAACAAACAACACTAACACCCTAACAACAAAAACCACTAAACCCCAACAAGAAACAACCCTAAACCCCTAACAACAAACACTAACCCCCTAACAACAAACAACACTAAACCCCTAACAAGAAACTACCCTAACCGCGTAACAACAAACAACCCTAACCCCCAAACAACAAACAACCCTAACCCCCTAACAACAAACAATCCTCACCCCCGAACAACCAACAACACTAACCCCCTAACCAAAATAAACACTAACACCCGAACAACAAAAACCACTAAACCCCAACAAGAAACAACCCTAAACCCCTAACAACAAAAAACACTAACCCCCTAACAACAAACAACCCTAACCAAACAACAAACAAACCTAACCCACTAACATGAAACAACACTAAGACCCTAACGACAAACAACCCTAACCCCCAAACAACAAACAACACTAACACCCTAACAACAAACAACCCTAACCCCCTAACAACAAACAACCCTAAACCCCTAACATCAAAGAACACTAACACCCTAACAACAAACAACACTAACACCCTAACAACAAACACTAACCCCCAAAAAACAAACAACCCTAACCCCTGAAAACCAAAAACACTAAACCACTAACAACACACAACCCTAACCCACTAACAACAAACAACCCTAACACCCTGAAAACAAACAACACTAAACCCCTAACAACACAAAACACTAACACCCTAACAACAAACAACACTAACACCCTAACAACAAAAACCACTAAACCCCAACAAGAAACAACCCTAAACCCCTAACAACAAACAACACTAACCCCCTAACAACAAACAACCCTAACCCCTAAAAACCAAAAACACTAACCCACTAACAACAAACAACCCTAACCCACTAACAACAAACAACCCTAACACCCTAACCACAAACAACACTAACCCCCGAACAACAAACAACCCTAACCCCCTAACAACAAACAATCCTAACCCCCGAACAACCAACAACACTAAACCCCTAACCACAGTAAACACTAACACCCTAACAACAAAAACCACTAAACTCCAACAAGAAACAACCCTACACCCCTAACAACAAACAACACTAACGCCCTAACAACAAACAACCCTAAGCAAACAACAAACAAACCTAACCCACTAACAACAAACAACACTAACACCCTAACAACAAACACCCCTAACCCCCTAACAACAAACAACACTAACCCCCTAACAACAAACAACCCTAAACTCCTAACATCAAAGAACACTAACACCCTAACAACAAACAACACTAACCCCCTAAAAACAAACACTAACCCCCAAACAACAAACAACCCTAACCCCTAAAAACCAAAAACACTAACCCACTAACAACAAACAACCCTAAACCACTAACAACAAACAACCCTAACAGCCTAACAACAAACAACACTAACCCCCTAACAACAAACAACCCTAAACCCCTAACATCAAACAACACTATCCCCCTAACAACAAACAACCCTAAACCCCTAACATCAAAGAACACTAACACCCTAACAACAAACAACCCTAAACCCCTAACAACAAACGCTAACCCCCAAACAACAAACAACCGTAACCCCTAAAAACCAAAAACACTAACCCACTAACAACAAACAACCCTAACCCACTAACAACAAACAACCCTAACACCCTAACCACAAACAACACTAACCCCCTAACAACAAACAACCCTAACACCCAACAACAAACAATCCTAACCCCCGAACAACCAACAACACTAACCCCCTAACCACAGTAAACACTAACACCCTAACAACAAAAACCACTAAACCCCAACAAGAAACAACCCTAAACCCCTAACAACAAACAACACTAACCCCCTAACAACAAACAACCCTAACCAAACAACAAAAAACCCTAACCCACTAACAACAAACAACACTAACACCCTAACAACAAACAACCCTAACACCCTAACAACAAACAAAACTAACACCCTAACAACAAACAACCCTAACCCCCTAAGAACAAACAACACTAACACCCTAACAACAAACAACCCTAACCCCCTAACAACAAACAACACTAACCCCCTAACAACAAACAACCCTAAACCCCTAACATCAAAGAACACTAACACCCTAACAACAAACAACCCTAACCCCCTAACAACAAACACTAACCCCCAAACAACAAACAACCCTAACCCCTGAAAACCAAAAACACTACACCACTAAAAACAAACAACCCTAACCCACTAACAACAAACAACCCTAACACCCTAACAACAAACAACACTAACCCCCTAACAACAAACAACCCTAAACCCCTAACATCAAACAACACTAAACCCCTAACAACACAAAACACTAACACCCTAACAACAAACAACACTAACACCCTAACAACAAAAACCACTAAAACCCAACAAGAAACAACCCTGAACCCCTAACAACAAACACTAACCCCCTAACAACAAACAACACTAAACCCCTAACAAGAAACTACCCTAACCGCGTAACAACAAACAACCCTAACCCCCTAACAACAAACAATCCTCACCCCCGAACAACCAACAACACTAACGCCCTAACCAAAATAAACACTAACACCCGAACAACAAAAACCACTAAACCCCAACAAGAAACAACCCTAAACCCCTAACAACAAAAAACACTAACCCCCTAACAACAAACAACCCTAACCAAACAACAAACAAACCTAACCCACTAACATGAAACAACACTAAGACCCTAACGACAAACAACCCTAACCCCCAAACAACAAACAACACTAAAACCCTAACAACAAACAACCCTAACCCCCTAACAAACAACACTAACCCCCTAACAACAAACAACCCTAAACCCCTAACATCAAAGAACACTAACACCCTAACAACAAACAACACTAACACCCTAACAACAAACACTAACCCCCAAAAAACAAACAACCCTAACCCCTGAAAACCAAAAACACTAAACCACTAACAACAAACAACCCTAACCCACTAACAACAAACAACCCTAACACCCTAAAAACAAACAACACTAAACCCCTAACAACAAAGAACCCTAAACCCCTAACATCAAACAACACTAACCCCCTAACAACAAACAAACCTAAACCCCTAATATCAAAGAACACTAACACCCTAACAACAAACAACCCTAACCCCCTAACAACAAACGCTAACCCCCAAACAACAAACAACCCTAACCCCTAAAAACCAAAAACACTAACCCACTAACAACAAACAACCCTAACCCACTAACAACAAACAACCCTAACACCCTAACCACAAACAAAACTAACCCCCTAACAACAAACAACCCTAACCCCCTAACAACAAACAATCCTAACCCCCGAACAACCAACAACACTAACCCCCTAACCACAGTAAACACTAACACCATAACAACAAAAACCACTAAACCCCAACAAGAAACAACCCTAAACCCCTAACAACAAACAACACTAACCCCCTAACAACAAACAACCCTAACCCCCTAACAACAAACAACCCTAACCAAACAACAAAAAACCCTAACCCACTAACAACAAACAACACTAACACCCTAACAACAAACAACCCTAACACCCTAACAACAAACAACACTAACACCCTAACAACAAACAACCCTAACCCCCTAACAACAAACAACCCTAAACCCCTGACATCAAAGAACACTAACACCCTAACAACAAACAACCCTAACCCCCTAACAACAAACACTAACCCCCAAACAACAAACAAACCTAACCCCTGAAAACCAAAAACACTAACCCACTAACAACAAACAACCCTAACCCACTAACAACAAACAACCCTAACACCCTAACAACAAAAAACACTAACCCAATAACAACAAACAACCCTAAACCCCTAACATCAAACAACACTACCCCCTAACAACACAAAACACTAACACCCTAACAACAACCAACCCTAACCCCTAAGAACAAACAACACTAACGCCTTAAGAACAAACAACACTAACCCCCAGCAACGAACAATACTAAACCCCTAACAACACAAAACCTAACCCCTTTTCAACAAACAACCCTAACCCACTAACAACAAACAACCCTAACACCCTAACAACAAGCAACACTAACCCCCTAACAACAAACAACCCTAAACCACTAACATCAAACATCACTAACCCCCTAACAACACAAAACACTAACACCCTAACAACAAACAACACTAACACCCTAACAACAAAAACCACTAAACCCCAACAAGAAACAACCCTAAACCCCTAACAACAAACACAAACCCCCTAACAACAAACAACACTAAACCTCTAACAAGAAACTACCCTAACCCCGTAACAACAAACAACACTAACCCCGTAACAACAAACAACCCTAACCCCCAAACAACAAACAACCCTAACCCCCTAAGAACAAACAACACTAACACCCTAACAACAAACAAACCTAACCCCCTAACAACAAACAACACTAACCCCCTAACAACAAACAACCCTAAACCCCTAACATCAAAGAACACTAACACCCTAACAACAAACAACCCTAACCCCCTAACAACAAACACTAACCCCCAAACAACAAACAACCCTAACCCCTGAAAACCAAAAACACTACACCACTAAAAACAAACAACCCTAACCCACTAACAACAAACAACCCTAACACCCTAACAACAAACAACACTAACCCCCTAACAACAAACAACCCTAAACCCCTAACATCAAACAACACTAAACCCCTAACAACACAAAACACTAACACCCTAACAACAAACAACACTAACACCCTAACAACAAAAACCACTAAAACCCAACAAGAAACAACCCTGAACCCCTAACAACAAACACTAACCCCCTAACAACAAACAACACTAAACCCCTAACAAGAAACTACCCTAACCGCGTAACAACAAACAACCCTAACCCCCAAACAACAAACAACCCTAACCCCCTAACAACAAACAATCCTCACCCCCGAACAACCAACAACACTAACGCCCTAACCACAATAAACACTAACACCCGAACAACAAAAACCACTAAACCCCAACAAGAAACAACCCTAAACCCCTAACAACAAAAAACACTAACCCCCTAACAACAAACGACCCTAACCAAACAACAAACAAACCTAACCCACTAACATGAAACAACACTAAGACCCTAACGACAAACAACCCTAACCCCCAAACAACAAACAACACTAACACCCTAACAACAAACAACCCTAACCCCCTAACAAACAACACTAACCCCCTAACAACAAACAACCCTAAACCCCTAACATCAAAGAACACTAACACCCTAACAACAAACAACACTAACACCCTAACAACAAACACTAACCCCCAAAAAACAAACAACCCTAACCCCTGAAAACCAAAAACACTAAACCACTAACAACAAACAACCCTAACCCACTAACAACAAACAACCCTAACACCCTAAAAACAAACAACACTAAACCCCTAACAACACAAAACACTAACACCCTAACAACAAACAACACTAACACCCTAACAACAAAAACCACTAAACCCCAACAAGAAACAACCCTAAACCCCTAACAACAAACAACACTAACCCCCTAACAACAAACAACCCTAACCCCTAAAAACCAAAAACACTAACCCACTAACAACAAACAACCCTAACCCACTAACAACAAACAACCCTAACACCCTAACCACAAACAACACTAACCCCCGAACAACAAACAACCCTAACCCCCTAACAACAAACAATCCTAACCCCCGAACAACCAACAACACTAAACCCCTAACCACAGTAAACACTAACACCCTAACAGCAAAAACCACTAAACTCCAACAAGAAACAACCCTAAACCCCTAACAACAAACAACACTAACGCCCTAACAACAAACAACCCTAAGCAAACAACAAACAAACCTAACCCACTAACAACAAACAACACTAACACCCTAACAACAAACACCCCTAACCCCCTAACAACAAACAACACTAACCCCCTAACAACAAACAACCCTAAACTCCTAACATCAAAGAACACTAACACCCTAACAACAAACAACACTAACCCCCTAAAAACAAACACTAACCCCCAAACAACAAACAACCCTAACCCCTAAAAACCAAAAACACTAACCCACTAACAACAAACAACCCTAAACCACTAACAACAAACAACCCTAACACCTTAACAACAAACAACACTAACCCCCTAACAACAAACAACCCTAAACCCCTAACATCAAACAACACTATCCCCCTAACAACAAACAACCCTAAACCCCTGACAACAAAGAACACTAACACCCTAACAACAAACAACCCTAAACCCCTAACAACAAACGCTAACCCCCAAACAACAAACAACCGTAACCCCTAAAAACCAAAAACACTAACCCACTAACAACAAACAACCCTAACCCACTAACAACAAACAACCCTAACACCCTAACCACAAACAACACTAACCCCCTAACAACAAACAACCCTAACACCCAACAACAAACAATCCTAACCCCCGAACAACCAACAACACTAACCCCCTAACCACAGTAAACACTAACACCCTAACAACAAAAACCACTAAACCCCAACAAGAAACAACCCTAAACCCCTAACAACAAACAACACTAACCCCCTAACAACAAACAACCCTAACCAAACAACAAAAAACCCTAACCCACTAACAACAAACAACACTAACACCCTAACAACAAACAACCCTAACACCCTAACAACAAACAACACTAACACCCTAACAACAAACAACCCTAACCCCCTAACAACAAACAACCCTAAACCCCTGACATCAAAGAACACTAACACCCTAACAACAAACAACCCTAACCCCCTAAAAACAAACACTAACCCCCAAACAACAAACAACCCTAACCCCTGAAAACCAAAAACACTAACCCACTAACAACGAACAACCCTAACCCACTAACAACAAACAACCCTAACACCCTAACAACAAACAACACTAACCCCCTAACAACAAACAACCCTAAACCCCTAACATCAAACAACACTACCCCCTAACAACACAAAACACTAACACCCTAACAACAACCAACCCTAACCCCTAAGAACAAACAACACTAACGCCCTAAGAACAAACAACACTAACCCCCAGCAACGAACAATACTAAACCCCTAACAACACAAAACCTAAACCCTTTTCAACAAACAACCCTAACCCACTAACAACAAACAACCCTAACACCCTAACAACAAGCAACACTAACCCCCTAACAACAAACAACCCTAAACCACTAACATCAAACATCACTAACCCCCTAACAACACAAAACACTAACACCCTAACAACAAACAACACTAACACCCTAACAACAAAAACCACTAAACCCCAACAAGAAACAACCCTAAACCCCTAACAACAAACACAAAGCCCCTAACAACAAACAACACTAAACCTCTAACAAGAAACTACCCTAACCCTGTAACAACAAACAACACTAACCCCGTAACAACAAACAACCCTAACCCCCAAACAACAAACAACCCTAACCCCCTAACAACAAACAATCCTAACCCCCGAACAACCAACAACACTAACGCCCTAACCACAATAAACACTAACACCCGAACAACAAAAACCACTAAACCCCAACAAGAAACAACCCTAAACCCCTAACAACAAAAAACACTAACCCCCTAACAACAAACAACCCTAACCAAACAACAAACAAACCTAATCCACTAACAACAAACAACACTAACACCCTAACGACAAACAACCCTAACTCCCTAAGAACAAACAACACTAACACCCTAACAACAAACAACCCTAACCCCCTAACAACAAACAACACTAACCCCCTAACAACAAACAACCCTAAACCCCTAACATCAAAGAACACTAAGACCCTAACAACAAACAACCCTAGCCCCTTAACAACAAACAACACTAACCCCCTAACAACACAAAACACTAACACCCTAACAACAGACAACACTAACACCCTAACAACAAAAACCACTAAACCCCAACAAGAAACAACCCTAAACCCCTAACAACAAACAACACTAACCCCCTAACAAGAAACAACACTAACCCCCTAACAACAAACAACACTAACCCCCTAACAACAAACAACACTAACACCCTAACAACAACCAACCCTAAACCCCTAACATCAAAGAACACTAACACCCTAACAACAAACAACCCTAACCCCCTAACAACAAACACTAACCCCCAAACAACAAACAACCCTAACCCCTGAAAACCAAAAACACTAAACCACTAACAACAAACAACCCTAACCCACTAACAACAAACAACCCTAACACCCTAAAAACAAACAACACTAAACCCCTAACAACACAAAACACTAACACCCTAACAACAAACAACACTAACACCCTAACAACAAAAACCACTAAACCCCAACAAGAAACAACCCTAAACCCCTAACAACAAACAACACTAACCCCCTAACAACAAACAACCCTAACCCCTAAAAACCAAAAACACTAACCCACTAACAACAAACAACCCTAACCCACTAACAACAAACCACCCTAACACCCTAACCACAAACAACACTAACCCCCTAACAACAAACAACCCTAACCCCCTAACAACAAACAATCCTAACCCCCGAACAACCAACAACACTAACCCCCTAACCACAGTAAACACTAACACCCTAACAACAAAAACCACTAAACCCCAACAAGAAACAACCCTAAACCCCTAACAAAAAACAACACTAACCCCCTAACAACAAGCAACCCTAACCAAACAACAAAAAACCCTAACCCACTAACAACAAACAACACTAACACCCTAACAACAAACAACCCTAACCCCCTAACAACAAACAACATAACCCCCTAACAACAAACAACCCTAACCCCCTAACAAGAAACAACACTAACCCCCTAACAACAAACAGCCCTAAACCCCTAACATCAAAGAACACTAACACCCTAACAACAAACAACCCTAACCCCCTAACAACAAACACTAACCCCCAAACAACAAACAACCCTAACCCCTGAAAACCAAAAACACTAACCCACTAACAACAAACAACCGTAACCCACTAACAACAAACAACCCTAACACCCTAACCACAAACAACACTAACCCCCTAACAACAAACAACCCTAACCCCCTAACAACAAACAATCCTAACCCCCGAACAACCAACAACACTAACCCCCTAACCACAGTAAACACTAACACCCTAACAACAAAAACCACCAAACCCCAACAAGAAACAACCCTAAACCCCTAACAACAAACAACACTAACGCCCTAACAACAAACAACCCTAAGCAAACAACAAACAAACCTAACCCACTAACAACAAAAAACACTAACACCCTAACAACAAACACCCCTAACCCCCTAACAACAAACAACACTAACCCCCTAACAACAAACAACCCTAAACTCCTAACATCAAAGAACACTAACACCCTAACAACAAACAACACTAACCCCCTAAAAACAAACACTAACCCCCAAACAACAAACAACCCTAACCCCTAAAAACCAAAAACACTAACCCACTAACAACAAACAACCCTAAACCACTAACAACAAACAACCCTAACAGCCTAACAACAAACAACACTAACCCCCTAACAACAAACAACCCTAAACCCCTAACATCAAACAACACTATCCCCCTAACAACAAACAACCCTAAACCCCTAACATCAAAGAACACTAACACCCTAACAACAAACAACCCTAACCCCCTAACAACAAACGCTAACCCCCAAACAACAAACAACCCTAACCCCTAAAAACCAAAAACACTAACCCACTAACAACAAACAACCGTAACCCACTAACAACAAACAACCCTAACACCCTAACCACAAACAACACTAACCCCCTAACAACAAACAACCCTAACCCCCTAACAACAATCCTAACCCCCGAACAACCAACAACACTAACCCCCTAACCACAGTAAACACTAACACCATAACAACAAAAACCACTAAACCCCAACAAGAAACAACCCTAAACCCCTAACAACAAACAACACTAACCCCCTAACAACAAACAACCCTAACCCCCTAACAACAAACAACCCTAACCAAACAACAAAAAACCCTAACCCACTAACAACAAACAACACTAACACCCTAACAACAAACAACCCTAACACCCTAACAACAAACAACACTAACACCCTAACAACAAACAACCCTAACCCCCTAACAACAAACAACCCTAAACCCCTGACATCAAAGAACACTAACACCCTAACAACAAACAACCCTAACCCCCTAACAACAAACACTAACCCCCAAACAACAAACAAACCTAACCCCTGAAAACCAAAAACACTAACCCACTAACAACAAACAACCCTAACCCACTAACAACAAACAACCCTAACACCCTAACAACAAAAAACACTAACCCAATAACAACAAACAACCCTAAACCCCTAACATCAAACAACACTACCCCCTAACAACACAAAACACTAACACCCTAACAACAACCAACCCTAACCCCTAAGAACAATCAACACTAACGCCCTAAGAACAAACAACACTAACCCCCAGCAACGAACAATACTAAACCCCTAACAACACAAAACCTAACCCCTTTTCAACAAACAACCCTAACCCACTAACAACAAACAACCCTAACACCCTAACAACAAGCAACACTAACCCCCTAACAACAAACAACCCTAAACCACTAACATCAAACATCACTAACCCCCTAACAACACAAAACACTAACACCCTAACAACAAACAACACTAACACCCTAACAACAAAAACCACTAAACCCCAACAAGAAACAACCCTAAACCCCTAACAACAAACACAAACCCCCTAACAACAAACAACACTAAACCTCTAACAAGAAACTACCCTAACCCCGTAACAACAAACAACACTAACCCCGTAACAACAAACAACCCTAACCCCCAAACAACAAACAACCCTAACCCCCTAAGAACAAACAACACTAACACCCTAACAACAAACAACCCTAACCCCCTAACAACAAACAACACTAACCCCCTAACAACAAACAACCCTAAACCCATAACATCAAAGAACACTAACACCCTAACAACAAACAACCCTAACCCCCTAACAACAAACACTAACCCCCAAACAACAAACAACCCTAACCCCTGAAAACCAAAAACACTACACCACTAAAAACAAACAACCCTAACCCACTAACAACAAACAACCCTAACACCCTAACAACAAACAACACTAACCCCCTAACAACAAACAACCCTAAACCCCTAACATCAAACAACACTAAACCCCTAACAACACAAAACACTAACACCCTAACAACAAACAACACTAACACCCTAACAACAAAAACCACTAAACCCCAACAAGAAACAACCCTAAACCCCTAACAACAAACACTAACCCCCTAACAACAAACAACACTAAACCCCTAACAAGAAACTACCCTAACCGCGTAACAACAAACAACGCTAACCCCCAAACAACAAACAACCCTAACCCCCTAACAACAAACAATCCTCACCCCCGAACAACCAACAACACTAACCCCCTAACCAAAATAAACACTAACACCCGAACAACAAAAACCACTAAACCCCAACAAGAAACAACCCTAAACCCCTAACAACAAAAAACACTAACCCCCTAACAACAAACAACCCTAACCAAACAACAAACAAACCTAACCCACTAACATGAAACAACACTTAGACCCTAACGACAAACAACCCTAACCCCCAAACAACAAACAACACTAACACCCTAACAACAAACAACCCTAACCCCCTAACAAACAACACTAACCCCCTAACAACAAACAACCCTAAACCCCTAACATCAAAGAACACTAACACCCTAACAACAAACAACACTAACACCCTAACAACCAACACTAACCCCCAAAAAACAAACAACCCTAACCCCTGAAAACCAAAAACACTAAACCACTAACAACAAACAACCCTAACCCACTAACAACAAACAACCCTAACACCCTAAAAACAAACAACACTAAACCCCTAACAACACAAAACACTAACACCCTAACAACAAACAACACTAACACCCTAACAACAAAAACCACTAAACCCCAACAAGAAACAACCCTAAACCCCTAACAACAAACAACACTAACCCCCTAACAACAAACAACCCTAACCCCTAAAAACCAAAAACACTAACCCACTAACAACAAACAACCCTAACCCACTAACAACAAACAACCCTAACACCCTAACCACAAACAACACTAACCCCCTAACAACAAACAACCCTAACCCCCTAACAACAAACAATCCTAACCCCCGAACAACCAACAACACTAAACCCCTAACCACAGTAAACACTAACACCCTAACAACAAAAACCACTAAACTCCAACAAGAAACAACCCTAAACCCCTAACAACAAACAACACTAACGCCCTAACAACAAACAACCCTAAGCAAACAACAAACAAACCTAACCCACTAACAACAAACAACACTAACACCCTAACAACAAACACCCCTAACCCCCTAACAACAAACAACACTAACCCCCTAACAACAAACAACCCTAAACTCCTAACATCAAAGAACACTAACACCCTAACAACAAACAACACTAACCCCCTAAAAACAAACACTAACCCCCAAACAACAAACAACCCTAACCCCTGAAAACCAAAAACACTAACCCACTAACAACAAACAACCCTAAACCACTAACAACAAACAACCCTAACACCCTAACAACAAACAACACTAACCCCCTAACAACAAACAACCCTAAACCCCTAACATCAAACAACACTATGCCCCTAACAACAAACAACCCTAAACCCCTAACATCAAAGAACACTAACACCCTAACAACAAACAACCCTAAACCCCTAACAACAAACGCTAACCCCCAAACAACAAACAACCGTAACCCCTAAAAACCAAAAACACTAACCCACTAACAACAAACAACCCTAACCCACTAACAACAAACAACCCTAACACCCTAACCACAAACAACACTAACCCCCTAACAACAAACAACCCTAACACCCAACAACAAACAATCCTAACCCCCGAACAACCAACAACACTAACCCCCTAACCACAGTAAACACTAACACCCTAACAACAAAAACCACTAAACCCCAACAAGAAACAACCCTAAACCCCTAACAACAAACAACACTAACCCCCTAACAACAAACAACCCTAACCAAACAACAAAAAACCCTAACCCACTAACAACAAACAACACTAACACCCTAACAACAAACAACCCTAACACCCTAACAACAAACAACACTAACACCCTAACAACAAAAACCACTAAACCCCAACAAGAAACAACCCTAAACCCCTAACAACAAAAAACACTAACCCCCTAACAACAAACAACCCTAACCAAACAACAAAAAACCCTAACCCACTAACAACAAACAACACTAACACCCTAACGACAAACAACCGTAACTCCCTAAGAACAAACAACACTAACACCCTAACAACAAACAACCCTAACCCCCTAACAACAAACAAAACTAACCCCCTAACAACAAACAACCCTAAACCCCTAACATCAAAGAACACTAACACCCTAACAACAAACAACCCTAGCCCCTTAACAACAAACAACACTAACCCCCTAACAACACAAAACACTAACACCCTAACAACAGACAACACTAACACCCTAACAACAAAAACCACTAAACCCCAACAAGAAACAACCCTAAACCCCTCACAACAAACAACACTAACCCCCTAACAAGAAACAACACTAACCCCCTAACAACAAACAACACTAACCCCCTAACAACAAACAACACTAACACCCTAACAACAACCAACCCTAAACCCCTAACATCAAAGAACACTAACACCCTAACAACAAACAACCCTAACCCCCTAACAACAAACACTAACCCCCAAACAACAAACAACCCTAACCCCTGAAAACCAAAAACACTAAACCACTAACAACAAACAACCCTAACCCAGTAACAACAAACAACCCTAACACCCTAAAAACAAACAACACTAAACCCCTAACAACACAAAACACTAACACCCTAACAACAAACAACACTAACACCCTAACAACAAAAACCACTAAACCCCAACAAGAAACAACCCTAAAACCCTAACAACAAACAACACTAACCCCCTAACAACAAACAACCCTAACCCCTAAAAACCAAAAACACTAACCCACTAACAACAAACAACCCTAACCCACTAACAACAAACCACCCTAACACCCTAACCACAAACAACACTAACCCCCTAACAACAAACAACCCTAACCCCCTAACAACAAACAATCCTAACCCCCGAACAACCAACAACACTAACCCCCTAACCACAGTAAACACTAACACCCTAACAACAAAAACCACTAAACCCCAACAAGAAACAACCCTAAACCCCTAACAAAAAACAACACTAACCCCCTAACAACAAGCAACCCTAACCAAACAACAAAAAACCCTAACCCACTAACAACAAACAACACTAACACCCTAACAACAAACAACCCTAACCCCCTAACAACAAACAACATAACCCCCTAACAACAAACAACCCTAACCCCCTAACAAGAAACAACACTAACCCCCTAACAACAAACAGCCCTAAACCCCTAACATCAAAGAACACTAACACCCTAACAACAAACAACCCTAACCCCCTAACAACAAACACTAACCCCCAAACAACAAACAACCCTAACCCCTGAAAACCAAAAACACTAACCCACTAACAACAAACAACCGTAACCCACTAACAGCAAACAACCCTAACACCCTAACCACAAACAACACTAACCCCCTAACAACAAACAACCCTAACCCCCTAACAACAAACAATCCTAACCCCCGAAAAACCAACAACACTAACCCCCTAACCACAGTAAACACTAACACCCTAACAACAAAAACCACCAAACCCCAAGAAGAAACAACCCTAAACCCCTAACAACAAACAACACTAACCCCCTAACAACAAACAACCCTAACCAAACAACAAAAAACCCTAACCCACTAACAACAAACAACGCTAACACCCTAAAAACAAACAACCCTAACCCCCTAACAACAAACAACACTAACACCCTAACAACAAACAACCCTAACCCCCTAACAACAAACAACCCTAAACCTCTAACATCAAAGAACACTAACACCCTAACAACAAACAACCCTAACCCCCTAACAACAAACACTAACCCCCAAACAACAAACAACCCTAACCCCTGAAAACCAAAAACACTAACCCACTAACAACAAACAACCCTAACCCACTAACAACAAACAACCCTAACACCCTAACAACAAACAACACTAACCCCCTAACAACAAACAACCCTAAACCCCTAACATCAAACAACACTAACCCCCTAACAACACAAAACACTAGCACCCTAACAACAACCAACCCTAACCCCTAAGAACAAACAACACTAACGCCCTAAGAACAAACAACACTAACCCCCAGCAACGAACAATACTAAACCCCTAACAACACAAAACCTAACCCCTTTTCAACAAACAACCCTAACCCACTAACAACAAACAACCCTAACCCACTAACAACAAACAACCCTAACACCCTAACCACAAACAACACTAACCCCCTAACAACAAACAACCCTAACACCCAACAACAAACAATCCTAACCCCCGAACAACCAACAACACTAACCCCCTAACCACAGTAAACACTAACACCCTAACAACAAAAACCACTAAACCCCAACAAGAAAAAACCCTAAACCCCTAACAACAAACAACACTAACCCCCTAACAACAAACAACCCTAACCAAACAACAAAAAACCCTAACCCACTAACAACAAACAACACTAACACCCTAACAACAAACAACCCTAACACCCTAACAACAAACAACACTAACACCCTAACAACAAAAACCACTAAACCCCAACAAGAAACAACCCTAAACCCCTAACAACAAAAAACACTAACCCCCTAACAACAAACAACCCTAACCAAACAACAAAAAACCCTAACCCACTAACAACAAACAACACTAACACCCTAACGACAAACAACCCTAACTCCCTAAGAACAAACAACACTAACACCCTAACAACAAACAACCCTAACCCCCTAACAACAAACAAAACTAACCCCCTAACAACAAACAACCCTAAACCCCTAACATCAAAGAACACTAACACCCTAACAACAAACAACCCTAGCCCCTTAACAACAAACAACACTAACCCACTAACAACACAAAACACTAACACCCTAACAACAGACAACACTAACACCCTAACAACAAAAACCACTAAACCCCAACAAGAAACAACCCTAAACCCCTAACAACAAACAACACTAACCCCCTAACAACAAACAACACTAACCCCCTAACAACAAACAACACTAACACCCTAACAACAACCAACCCTAAACCCCTAACATCAAAGAACACTAACACCCTAACAACAAACAACCCTAACCCCCTAACAACAAACACTAACCCCCAAACAACAAACAACCCTAACCCCTGAAAACCAAAAACACTAAACCACTAACAACAAACAACCCTAACCCAGTAACAACAAACAACCCTAACACCCTAAAAACAAACAACACTAAACCCCTAACAACACAAAACACTAACACCCTAACAACAAACAACACTAACACCCTAACAACAAAAACCACTAAACCCCAACAAGAAACAACCCTAAAACCCTAACAACAAACAACACTAACCCCCTAACAACAAACAACCCTAACCCCTAAAAACCAAAAACACTAACCCACTAACAACAAACAACCCTAACCCACTAACAACAAACCACCCTAACACCCTAACCACAAACAACACTAACCCCCTAACAACAAACAACCCTAACCCCCTAACAACAAACAATCCTAACCCCCGAACAACCAACAACACTAACCCCCTAACCACAGTAAACACTAACACCCTAACAACAAAAACCACTAAACCCCAACAAGAAACAACCCTAAACCCCTAACAAAAAACAACACTAACCCCCTAACAACAAGCAACCCTAACCAAACAACAAAAAACCCTAACCCACTAACAAC
Organism: Elephas maximus indicus; assembly: GCF_024166365.1. Classification (NCBI taxonomy): domain Eukaryota; kingdom Metazoa; phylum Chordata; class Mammalia; order Proboscidea; family Elephantidae; genus Elephas; species Elephas maximus. Next base: position 1,326,015 of record NW_026060260.1, read on the forward strand.
AAACAACACTAACACCCTAACAACAAACAACCCTAACCCCCTAACAACAAACAACATAACCCCCTAACAACAAACAACCCTAACCCCCTAACAAGAAACAACACTAACCCCCTAACAACAAACAGCCCTAAACCCCTAACATCAAAGAACACTAACACCCTAACAACAAACAACCCTAACCCCCTAACAACAAACACTAACCCCCAAACAACAAACAACCCTAACCCCTGAAAACCAAAAACACTAACCCACTAACAACAAACAACCGTAACCCACTAACAGCAAACAACCCTAACACCCTAACCACAAACAACACTAACCCCCTAACAACAAACAACCCTAACCCCCTAACAACAAACAATCCTAACCCCCGAAAAACCAACAACACTAACCCCCTAACCACAGTAAACACTAACACCCTAACAACAAAAACCACCAAACCCCAAGAAGAAACAACCCTAAACCCCTAACAACAAACAACACTAACCCCCTAACAACAAACAACCCTAACCAAACAACAAAAAACCCTAACCCACTAACAACAAACAACGCTAACACCCTAAAAACAAACAACCCTAACCCCCTAACAACAAACAACACTAACACCCTAACAACAAACAACCCTAACCCCCTAACAACAAACAACCCTAAACCTCTAACATCAAAGAACACTAACACCCTAACAACAAACAACCCTAACCCCCTAACAACAAACACTAACCCCCAAACAACAAACAACCCTAACCCCTGAAAACCAAAAACACTAACCCACTAACAACAAACAACCCTAACCCACTAACAACAAACAACCCTAACACCCTAACAACAAACAACACTAACCCCCTAACAACAAACAACCCTAAACCCCTAACATCAAACAACACTAACCCCCTAACAACACAAAACACTAGCACCCTAACAACAACCAACCCTAACCCCTAAGAACAAACAACACTAACGCCCTAAGAACAAACAACACTAACCCCCAGCAACGAACAATACTAAACCCCTAACAACACAAAACCTAACCCCTTTTCAACAAACAACCCTAACCCACTAACAACAAACAACCCTAACACCCTAACAACAAGCAACACTAACCCCCTAACAACAAACAACCCTAAACCACTAACATCAAACATCACTAACCCCCTAACAACACAAAACACTAACACCCTAACAACAAACAACACTAACACCCTAACAACAAAAACCACTAAACCCCAACAAGAAACAACCCTAAACCCCTAACAACAAACACAAAGCCCCTAACAACAAACAACACTAAACCTCTAACAAGAAACTACCCTAACCCCGTAACAACAAACAACACTAACCCCGTAACAACAAACAACCCTAACCCCCAAACAACAAACAACCCTAACCCCCTAACAACAAACAATCCTCACCCCCGAACAACCAACAACACTAACCCCCTAACCAAAATAAACACTAACACCCGAACAACAAAAACCACTAAACCCCAACAAGAAACAACCCTAAACCCCTAACAACAAAAAACACTAACCCCCTAACAACAAACAACCCTAACCAAACAACAAACAAACCTAACCCACTAACATGAAACAACACTAAGACCCTAACGACAAACAACCCTAACCCCCAAACAACAAACAACACTAACACCCTAACAACAAACAACCCTAACCCCCTAACAAACAACACTAACCCCCTAACAACAAACAACCCTAAACCCCTAACATCAAAGAACACTAACACCCTAACAACAAACAACACTAACACCCTAACAACCAACACTAACCCCCAAAAAACAAACAACCCTAACCCCTGAAAACCAAAAACACTAAACCACTAACAACAAACAACCCTAACCCACTAACAACAAACAACCCTAACACCCTAAAAACAAACAACACTAAACCCCTAACAACACAAAACACTAACACCCTAACAACAAACAACACTAACACCCTAACAACAAAAACCACTAAACCCCAACAAGAAACAACCCTAAACCCCTAACAACAAACACTAACCCCCTAAAAACAAACAACACTAAACCCCTAACAAGAAACTACCCTAACCGCATAACAACAAACAACCCTAACCCCCAAACAACAAACAACCCTAACCCCCTAACAACAAACAATCCTCACCCCCGAACAACCAACAACACTAACCCCCTAACCAAAATAAACACTAACACCCGAACAACAAAAACCACTAAACCCCAACAAGAAACAACCCTAAACCCCTAACAACAAAAAACACTAACCCCCTAACAACAAACAACCCTAACCAAACAACAAACAAACCTAACCCACTAACATGAAACAACACTAAGACCCTAACGACAAACAACCCTAACCCCCAAACAACAAACAACACTAACACCCTAACAACAAACAACCCTAACCCCCTAACAAACAACACTAACCCCCTAACAACAAACAACCCTAAACCCCTAACATCAAAGAACACTAACACCCTAACAACAAACAACACTAACACCCTAACAACAAACACTAACCCCCAAAAAACAAACAACCCTAACCCCTGAAAACCAAAAACACTAAACCACTAACAACACACAACCCTAACCCACTAACAACAAACAACCCTAACACCCTAAAAACAAACAACACTAAACCCCTAACAACACAAAACACTAACACCCTAACAACAAACAACACTAACACCCTAACAACAAAAACCACTAAACCCCAACAAGAAACAACCCTAAACCCCTAACAACAAACAACACTAACCCCCTAACAACAAACAACCCTAACCCCTAAAAACCAAAAACACTAACCCACTAACAACAAACAACCCTAACACCCTAACCACAAACAACACTAACCCCCGAACAACAAACAACCCTAACCCCCTAACAACAAACAATCCTAACCCCCGAACAACCAACAACACTAAACCCCTAACCACAGTAAACACTAACACCCTAACAACAAAAACCACTAAACTCCAACAAGAAACAACCCTAAACCCCTAACAACAAACAACACTAACGCCCTAACAACAAACAACCCTAAGCAAACAACAAACAAACCTAACCCACTAACAACAAACAACACTAACACCCTAACAACAAACACCCCTAACCCCCTAACAACAAACAACACTAACCCCCTAACAACAAACAACCCTAAACTCCTAACATCAAAGAACACTAACACCCTAACAACAAACAACACTAACCCCCTAAAAACAAACACTAACCCCCAAACAACAAACAACCCTAACCCCTAAAAACCAAAAACACTAACCCACTAACAACAAACAACCCTAAACCACTAACAACAAACAACCCTAACAGCCTAACAACAAACAACACTAACCCCCTAACAACAAACAACCCTAAACCCCTAACATCAAACAACACTATCCCCCTAACAACAAACAACCCTAAACCCCTAACATCAAAGAACACTAACACCCTAACAACAAACAACCCTAACCCCCTAACAACAAACGCTAACCCCCAAACAACAAACAACCGTAACCCCTAAAAACCAAAAACACTAACCCACTAACAACAAACAACCCTAACCCACTAACAACAAACAACCCTAACACCCTAACCACAAACAACACTAACCCCCTAACAACAAACAACCCTAACCCCCAAAACAACAAACAATCCTAACCCCCGAACAACCAACAACACTAACCCCCTAACCACAGTAAACACTAACACCCTAACAACAAAAACCACTAAACCCCAACAAGAAACAACCCTAAACCCCTAACAAAAAACAACACTAACCCCCTAACAACAAGCAACCCTAACCAAACAACAAAAAACCCTAACACACTAACAACAAACAACACTAACACCCTAACAACAAACAACCCTAACCCCCTAACAACAAACAACACTAACACCCTAACAACAAACAACCCTAACCCCCTAACAAGAAACAACACTAACCCCCTAACAACAAACAGCCCTAAACCCCTAACATCAAAGAACACTAACACCCTAACAACAAACAACTCTAACCCCCTAAGAACAAACACTAACACCCAAACAACAAACAACCCTAACCCCTAAAAACCAAAAACACTAACCCACTAACAACAAACAAACCTAAACCACTAACAATAAACAACCCTAACACCCTAACAACAACCAACCCTAACCCCTAAGAACAAACAACACTAACGCCCTAAGAACAAACAACACTAACCCCCAGCAACGAACAATACTAAACCCCTAACAACACAAAACCTAACCCCCTGTCAACAAACAACCCTAACCCACTAACAACAAACACCCCTAACACCCTAACAACAAACAACAATAACCCCCTAACAACAAACAACCCTAAACCACTAACATCAAACATCACTAACCCCCTAACAACACAAAACACTAACACCCTAACAACAAACAACCCTAGCCCCCCACAACAAACACTAACCCCCAAACAACAAACCACCCTAACCCGTAAAAACCAAAAACACTAACCCACTAACAACAAACAACCCTAACCCACTAACAACAAACAACCCTAACCCCCTAACAACAAACAACCCTAAACCCCTAACATCAAACAACACTAACGCCCTAACAACACAAAACACTAACACCCTAACAACAAACAACACTAACACCCTAACAACAAAAACCACTAAACCCCAACAAGAAACAACCCTAAACCCCAACAACAAACACTAACCCCCTAACAAAAAACAACACTAAACCCCTAACAAGAAACTACCCTAACCCCGTAACAACAAACAACACTAACCCCGTAACAACAAACAACAGTAACCTCCAAACAACAAACAACCCTAACCCCCTAACAACAAACAATCCTAATCCCCGAACAACTAACAACACTAACCCCATAACCACAGTAAACACTAACACCCTAACAACAAAAACCACTAAACTCCAACAAGAAACAACCCTAAACCCCTAACAACAAACAACACTAACGCCCTAACAACAAACAACCCTAAGCAAACAACAAACAAACCTAACCCACTAACAACAAACAACACTAACACCCTAACAACAAACACCCCAACCCCCTAACAACAAACAACCCTAACCCACTAACAACAAACAACCCTAACCCCCTAACAACAAACACTAACCCCCAAACAACAAACAACCCTAACCCCTAAAAACCAAAAACACTAACCCACTAACAACAAACAACCCTAACCCACTAACAACAAACAACCGTAACCCCCTAACAACAAACAACCCTAAACCCCTAACATCAAACAACACTAACCCCCTAACAACACAAAACACTAACCCCCTAACAACAAACAACACTAACTCCCTAACAACAAACAATCCTAAACCCCTAACATCAAAGAACACTAACCCCCTAACAACAAACAACCCTAACCCACTAACAACAAACACTAACCCCCAAACAACAAACAACCCTAACCCCCTAACAACAAACAATCCTAACCCCCGAACAACCAACAACACTAACCCCCTAACCACAGTAAACACTAACACCCTAACAACAAAAACCACTAAACCCCAACAAGAAACAACCCTAAACCCCTAACAACAAACAACACTATACCCTAACAACAAACAACCCTAACCAAACAACAAAAAACCCTAACCCACTAACAACAAACAACACTAACACCCTAACAACAAACAACCCTAAACCCCTAACATCAAAGAACACTAACACCCTAACAACAAACAACCCTAACCCCCTAACAACAAACACTAACCCCCAAACAACAAACAACCCTAACCCCTGAAAACCAAAAACACTACACCACTAAAAACAAACAACCCTAACCCACTAACAACAAACAACCCTAACACCCTAACAACAAACAACACTAACCCCCTAACAACAAACAACCCTAAACCCCTAACATCAAACAACACTAAACCGCTAACAACACAAAACACTAACACCCTAACAACAAACAACACTAACACCCTAACAACAAAAACCACTAAACCCCAACAAGAAACAACCCTAAACCCCTAACAACAAACAACACTAACCCCCTAACAACAAACAACCCTAACCCCTAAAAACCAAAAACACTAACCCACTAACAACAAACAACCCTAACCCACTAACAACAAACCACCCTAACACCCTAACCACAAACAACACTAACCCCCTAACAACAAACAACCCTAACCCCCTAACAACAAACAATCCTAACCCCCGAACAACCAACAACACTAACCCCCTAACCACAGTAAACACTAACACCCTAACAACAAAAACTACTAAACCCCAACAAGAAACAACCCTAAACCCCTAACAAAAAACAACACTAACCCCCTAACAACAAGCAACCCTAACCAAACAACAAAAAACACTAACCCACTAACAACAAACAACACTAACACCCTAACAACAAACAACCCTAACCCCCTAACAACAAACAACACTAACACCCTAACAACAAACAACCCTAACCCCCTAACAAGAAACAACACTAACCCCCTAACAACAAACAGCCCTAAACCCCTAACATCAAAGAACACTAACACCCTAACAACAAACACCCCTAACCCCCTAACAACAAACAACACTAACCCCCTAACAACAAACAACCCTAAACTCCTAACATCAAAGAACACTAACACCCTAACAACAAACAACACTAACCCCCTAAAAACAAACACTAACCCCCAAACAACAAACAACCCTAACCCCTAAGAACCAAAAACACTCCCCCACTAACAACAAACAACCCTAAACCACTAACAACAAACAACCCTAACACCCTAACAACAAACAACACTAACCCCCTAACAACAAAGAACCCTAAACCCCTAACATCAAACAACACTAACCCCCTAACAACAAACAAACCTAAACCCCTAACATCAAAGAACACTAACACCCGAACAACAAACAACCCTAACCCCCTAACAACAAACGCTAACCCCCAAACAACAAACAACCCTAAACCCTAAAAACCAAAAACACTAACCCACTAACAACAAACAACCCTAACCCACTAACAACAAACAACCCTAACACCCTAACCACAAACAAAACTAACCCCCTAACAACAAACAACCCTAACCCCCTAACAACAAACAATCCTAACCCCCGAACAACCAACAACACTAACCCCCTAACCACAGTAAACACTAACACCATAACAACAAAAACCACTAAACCCCAACAAGAAACAACCCTAAACCCCTAACAACAAACAACACTAACCCCCTAACAACAAACAACCCTAACCCCCTAACAACAAACAACCCTAACCAAACAACAAAAAACCCTAACCCACTAACAACAAACAACACTAACACCCTAACAACAAACAACCCTAACACCCTAACAACAAACAACACTAACACCCTAACAACAAACAACCCTAACCCCCTAACAACAAACAACCCTAAACCCCTGACATCAAAGAACACTAACACCCTAACAACAAAAAACCCTAACCCCCTAACAACAAACACTAACCCCCAAACAACAAACAAACCTAACCCCTGAAAACCAAAAACACTAACCCACTAACAACAAACAACCCTAACCCACTAACAACAAACAACCCTAACACCCTAACAACAAAAAACACTAACCCAATAACAACAAACAACCCTAAACCCCTAACATCAAACAACACTACCCCCTAACAACACAAAACACTAACACCCTAACAACAACCAACCCTAACCCCTAAGAACAAACAACACTAACGCCTTAAGAACAAACAACACTAACCCCCAGCAACGAACAATACTAAACCCCTAAAAACACAAAACCTAACCCCTTTTCAACAAACAACCCTAACCCACTAACAACAAACAACCCTAACACCCTAACAACAAGCAACACTAACCCCCTAACAACAAACAACCCTAAACCACTAACATCAAACATCACTAACCCCCTAAAAACACAAAACACTAACACCCTAACAACAAACAACACTAACACCCTAACAACAAAAACCACTAAACCCCAACAAGAAACAACCCTAAACCCCTAACAACAAACACAAACCCCCTAACAACAAACAACACTAAACCTCTAACAAGAAACTACCCTAGCCCCGTAACAACAAACAACACTAACCCCGTAACAACAAACAACCCTAACCCCCAAACAACAAACAACCCTAACCCCCTAAGAACAAACAACACTAACACCCTAACAACAAACAACCCTAACCCCCTAACAACAAACAACACTAACCCCCTAACAACAAACAACCCTAAACCCCTAACATCAAAGAACACTAACACCCTAACAACAAACAAACCTAACCCCCTAACAACAAACACTAACCCCCAAACAACAAACAACCCTAACCCCTGAAAACCAAAAACACTACACCACTAAAAACAAACAACCCTAACCCACTAACAACAAACAACCCTAACACCCTAACAACAAACAACACTAACCCCCTAACAACAAACAACCCTAAACCCCTAACATCAAACAACACTAAACCCCTAACAACACAAAACACTAACACCCTAACAACAAACAACACTAACACCCTAACAACAAAAACCACTAAAACCCAACAAGAAACAACCCTGAACCCCTAACAACAAACACTAACCCCCTAACAACAAACAACACTAAACCCCTAACAAGAAACTACCCTAACCGCGTAACAACAAACAACCCTAACCCCCAAACAACAAACAACCCTAACCCCCTAACAACAAACAATCCTCACCCCCGAACAACCAACAACACTAACCCCCTAACCAAAATAAACACTAACACCCGAACAACAAAAACCACTAAACCCCAACAAGAAACAACCCTAAACCCGTAACAACAAAAAACACTAACCCCCTAACAACAAACAACCCTAACCAAACAACAAACAAACCTAACCCACTAACATGAAACAACACTAAGACCCTAACGACAAACAACCCTAACCCCCAAACAACAAACAACACTAAAACCCTAACAACAAACAACCCTAACCCCCTAACAAACAACACTAACCCCCTAACAACAAACAACCCTAAACCCCTAACATCAAAGAACACTAACACCCTAACAACAAACAACACTAACACCCTAACAACAAACACTAACCCCCAAAAAACAAACAACCCTAACCCCTGAAAACCAAAAACACTAAACCACTAACAACAAACAACCCTAACCCACTAACAACAAACAACCCTAACACCCTAAAAACAAACAACACTGAACCCCTAACAACAAAGAACCCTAAACCCCTAACATCAAACAACACTAACCCCCTAACAACAAACAAACCTAAACCCCTAACATCAAAGAACACTAACACCCTAACAACAAACAACCCTAACCCCCTAACAACAAACGCTAACCCCCAAACAACAAACAACCCTAACCCCTAAAAACCAAAAACACTAACCCACTAACAACAAACAACACTAACCCACTAACAACAAACAACCCTAACACCCTAACCACAAACAAAACTAACCCCCTAACAACAAACAACCCTAACCCCCTAACAACAAACAATCCTAACCCCCGAACAACCAACAACACTAACCCCCTAACCACAGTAAACACTAACACCATAACAACAAAAACCACTAAACCCCAACAAGAAACAACCCTAAACCCCTAACAACAAACAACACTAACCCCCTAACAACAAACAACCCTAACCCCCTAACAACAAACAACCCTAACCAAACAACAAAAAACCCTAACCCACTAACAACAAACAACACTAACACCCTAACAACAAACAACCCTAACACCCTAACAACAAACAACACTAACACCCTAACAACAAACAACCCTAACCCCCTAACAACAAACAACCCTAAACCCCTGACATCAAAGAACACTAACACCCTAACAACAAACAACCCTAACCCCCTAACAACAAACACTAACCCCCAAACAACAAACAAACCTAACCCCTGAAAACCAAAAACACTAACCCACTAACAACAAACAACCCTAACCCACTAACAACAAACAACCCTAACACCCTAACAACAAAAAACACTAACCCAATAACAACAAACAACCCTAAACCCCTAACATCAAACAACACTACCCCCTAACAACACAAAACACTAACACCCTAACAACAACCAACCCTAACCCCTAAGAACAAACAACACTAACGCCTTAAGAACAAACAACACTAACCCCCAGCAACGAACAATACTAAACCCCTAACAACACAAAACCTAACCCCTTTTCAACAAACAACCCTAACCCACTAACAACAAACAACCCTAACACCCTAACAACAAGCAACACTAACCCCCTAACAACAAACAACCCTAAACCACTAACATCAAACATCACTAACCCCCTAACAACACAAAACACTAACACCCTAACAACAAACAACACTAACACCCTAACAACAAAAACCACTAAACCCCAACAAGAAACAACCCTAAACCCCTAACAACAAACACAAACCCCCTAACAACAAACAACACTAAACCTCTAACAAGAAACTACCCTAACCCCGTAACAACAAACAACACTAACCCCGTAACAACAAACAACCCTAACCCCCAAACAACAAACAACCCTAACCCCCTAAGAACAAACAACACTAACACCCTAACAACAAACAAACCTAACCCCCTAACAACAAACAACACTAACCCCCTAACAACAAACAACCCTAAACCCCTAACATCAAAGAACACTAACACCCTAACAACAAACAACCCTAACCCCCTAACAACAAACACTAACCCCCAAACAACAAACAACCCTAACCCCTGAAAACCAAAAACACTACACCACTAAAAACAAACAACCCTAACCCACTAACAACAAACAACCCTAACACCCTAACAACAAACAACACTAACCCCCTAACAACAAACAACCCTAAACCCCTAACATCAAACAACACTAAACCCCTAACAACACAAAACACTAACACCCTAACAACAAACAACACTAACACCCTAACAACAAAAACCACTAAAACCCAACAAGAAACAACCCTGAACCCCTAACAACAAACACTAACCCCCTAACAACAAACAACACTAAACCCCTAACAAGAAACTACCCTAACCGCGTAACAACAAACAACCCTAACCCCCAAACAACAAACAACCCTAACCCCCTAACAACAAACAATCCTCACCCCCGAACAACCAACAACACTAACCCCCTAACCAAAATAAACACTAACACCCGAACAACAAAAACCACTAAACCCCAACAAGAAACAACCCTAAACCCCTAACAACAAAAAACACTAACCCCCTAACAACAAACAACCCTAACCAAACAACAAACAAACCTAACCCACTAACATGAAACAACACTAAGACCCTAACGACAAACAACCCTAACCCCCAAACAACAAACAACACTAAAACCCTAACAACAAACAACCCTAACCCCCTAACAAACAACACTAACCCCCTAACAACAAACAACCCTAAACCCCTAACATCAAAGAACACTAACACCCTAACAACAAACAACACTAACACCCTAACAACAAACACTAACCCCCAAAAAACAAACAACCCTAACCCCTGAAAACCAAAAACACTAAACCACTAACAACAAACAACCCTAACCCACTAACAACAAACAACCCTAACACCCTAAAAACAAACAACACTGAACCCCTAACAACAAAGAACCCTAAACCCCTAACATCAAACAACACTAACCCCCTAACAACAAACAAACCTAAACCCCTAACATCAAAGAACACTAACACCCTAACAACAAACAACCCTAACCCCCTAACAACAAACGCTAACCCCCAAACAACAAACAACCCTAACCCCTAAAAACCAAAAACACTAACCCACTAACAACAAACAACACTAACCCACTAACAACAAACAACCCTAACACCCTAACCACAAACAAAACTAACCCCCTAACAACAAACAACCCTAACCCCCTAACAACAAACAATCCTAACCCCCGAACAACCAACAACACTAACCCCCTAACCACAGTAAACACTAACACCATAACAACAAAAACCACTAAACCCCAACAAGAAACAACCCTAAACCCCTAACAACAAACAACACTAACCCCCTAACAACAAACAACCCTAACCCCCTAACAACAAACAACCCTAACCAAACAACAAAAAACCCTAACCCACTAACAACAAACAACACTAACACCCTAACAACAAACAACCCTAACACCCTAACAACAAACAACACTAACACCCTAACAACAAACAACCCTAACCCCCTAACAACAAACAACCCTAAACCCCTGACATCAAAGAACACTAACACCCTAACAACAAACAACCCTAACCCCCTAACAACAAACACTAACCCCCAAACAACAAACAAACCTAACCCCTGAAAACCAAAAACACTAACCCACTAACAACAAACAACCCTAACCCACTAACAACAAACAACCCTAACACCCTAACAACAAAAAACACTAACCCAATAACAACAAACAACCCTAAACCCCTAACATCAAACAACACTACCCCCTAACAACACAAAACACTAACACCCTAACAACAACCAACCCTAACCCCTAAGAACAAACAACACTAACGCCTTAAGAACAAACAACACTAACCCCCAGCAACGAACAATACTAAACCCCTAACAACACAAAACCTAACCCCTTTTCAACAAACAACCCTAACCCACTAACAACAAACAACCCTAACACCCTAACAACAAGCAACACTAACCCCCTAACAACAAACAACCCTAAACCACTAACATCAAACATCACTAACCCCCTAACAACACAAAACACTAACACCCTAACAACAAACAACACTAACACCCTAACAACAAAAACCACTAAACCCCAACAAGAAACAACCCTAAACCCCTAACAACAAACACAAACCCCCTAACAACAAACAACACTAAACCTCTAACAAGAAACTACCCTAACCCCGTAACAACAAACAACACTAACCCCGTAACAACAAACAACCCTAACCCCCAAACAACAAACAACCCTAACCCCCTAAGAACAAACAACACTAACACCCTAACAACAAACAAACCTAACCCCCTAACAACAAACAACACTAACCCCCTAACAACAAACAACCCTAAACCCCTAACATCAAAGAACACTAACACCCTAACAACAAACAACCCTAACCCCCTAACAACAAACACTAACCCCCAAACAACAAACAACCCTAACCCCTGAAAAACAAAAACACTACACCACTAAAAACAAACAACCCTAACCCACTAACAACAAACAACCCTAACACCCTAACAACAAACAACACTAACCCCCTAACAACAAACAACCCTAAACCCCTAACATCAAACAACACTAAACCCCTAACAACACAAAACACTAACACCCTAACAACAAACAACACTAACACCCTAACAACAAAAACCACTAAAACCCAACAAGAAACAACCCTGAACCCCTAACAACAAACACTAACCCCCTAACAACAAACAACACTAAACCCCTAACAAGAAACTACCCTAACCGCGTAACAACAAACAACCCTAACCCCCAAACAACAAACAACCCTAACCCCCTAACAACAAACAATCCTCACCCCCGAACAACCAACAACACTAACGCCCTAACCACAATAAACACTAACACCCGAACAACAAAAACCACTAAACCCCAACAAGAAACAACCCTAAACCCCTAACAACAAAAAACACTAACCCCCTAACAACAAACGACCCTAACCAAACAACAAACAAACCTAACCCACTAACATGAAACAACACTAAGACCCTAACGACAAACAACCCTAACCCCCAAACAACAAACAACACTAACACCCTAACAACAAACAACCCTAACCCCCTAACAAACAACACTAACCCCCTAACAACAAACAACCCTAAACCCCTAACATCAAAGAACACTAACACCCTAACAACAAACAACACTAACACCCTAACAACAAACACTAACCCCCAAAAAACAAACAACCCTAACCCCTGAAAACCAAAAACACTAAACCACTAACAACACACAACCCTAACCCACTAACAACAAACAACCCTAACACCCTAAAAACAAACAACACTAAACCCCTAACAACACAAAACACTAACACCCTAACAACAAACAACACTAACACCCTAACAACAAAAACCACTAAACCCCAACAAGAAACAACCCTAAACCCCTAACAACAAACAACACTAACCCCCTAACAACAAACAACCCTAACCCCTAAAAACCAAAAACACTAACCCACTAACAACAAACAACCCTAACACCCTAACCACAAACAACACTAACCCCCGAACAACAAACAACCCTAACCCCCTAACAACAAACAATCCTAACCCCCGAACAACCAACAACACTAAACCCCTAACCACAGTAAACACTAACACCCTAACAACAAAAACCACTAAACTCCAACAAGAAACAACCCTAAACCCCTAACAACAAACAACACTAACGCCCTAACAACAAACAACCCTAAGCAAACAACAAACAAACCTAACCCACTAACAACAAACAACACTAACACCCTAACAACAAACACCCCTAACCCCCTAACAACAAACAACACTAACCCCCTAACAACAAACAACCCTAAACTCCTAACATCAAAGAACACTAACACCCTAACAACAAACAACACTAACCCCCTAAAAACAAACACTAACCCCCAAACAACAAACAACCCTAACCCCTAAAAACCAAAAACACTAACCCACTAACAACAAACAACCCTAAACCACTAACAACAAACAACCCTAACAGCCTAACAACAAACAACACTAACCCCCTAACAACAAACAACCCTAAACCCCTAACATCAAACAACACTATCCCCCTAACAACAAACAACCCTAAACCCCTAACATCAAAGAACACTAACACCCTAACAACAAACAACCCTAACCCCCTAACAACAAACGCTAACCCCCAAACAACAAACAACCGTAACCCCTAAAAACCAAAAACACTAACCCACTAACAACAAACAACCCTAACCCACTAACAACAAACAACCCTAACACCCTAACCACAAACAACACTAACCCCCTAACAACAAACAACCCTAACCCCCAAAACAACAAACAATCCTAACCCCCGAACAACCAACAACACTAACCCCCTAACCACAGTAAACACTAACACCCTAACAACAAAAACCACTAAACCCCAACAAGAAACAACCCTAAACCCCTAACAAAAAACAACACTAACCCCCTAACAACAAGCAACCCTAACCAAACAACAAAAAACCCTAACACACTAACAACAAACAACACTAACACCCTAACAACAAACAACCCTAACCCCCTAACAACAAACAACACTAACACCCTAACAACAAACAACCCTAACCCCCTAACAAGAAACAACACTAACCCCCTAACAACAAACAGCCCTAAACCCCTAACATCAAAGAACACTAACACCCTAACAACAAACAACTCTAACCCCCTAAGAACAAACACTAACACCCAAACAACAAACAACCCTAACCCCTAAAAACCAAAAACACTAACCCACTAACAACAAACAAACCTAAACCACTAACAATAAACAACCCTAACACCCTAACAACAACCAACCCTAACCCCTAAGAACAAACAACACTAACGCCCTAAGAACAAACAACACTAACCCCCAGCAACGAACAATACTAAACCCCTAACAACACAAAACCTAACCCCCTGTCAACAAACAACCCTAACCCACTAACAACAAACACCCCTAACACCCTAACAACAAACAACAATAACCCCCTAACAACAAACAACCCTAAACCACTAACATCAAACATCACTAACCCCCTAACAACACAAAACACTAACACCCTAACAACAAACAACCCTAGCCCCCCACAACAAACACTAACCCCCAAACAACAAACCACCCTAACCCGTAAAAACCAAAAACACTAACCCACTAACAACAAACAACCCTAACCCACTAACAACAAACAACCCTAACCCCCTAACAACAAACAACCCTAAACCCCTAACATCAAACAACACTAACGCCCTAACAACACAAAACACTAACACCCTAACAACAAACAACACTAACACCCTAACAACAAAAACCACTAAACCCCAACAAGAAACAACCCTAAACCCCAACAACAAACACTAACCCCCTAACAAAAAACAACACTAAACCCCTAACAAGAAACTACCCTAACCCCGTAACAACAAACAACACTAACCCCGTAACAACAAACAACAGTAACCTCCAAACAACAAACAACCCTAACCCCCTAACAACAAACAATCCTAATCCCCGAACAACTAACAACACTAACCCCATAACCACAGTAAACACTAACACCCTAACAACAAAAACCACTAAACTCCAACAAGAAACAACCCTAAACCCCTAACAACAAACAACACTAACGCCCTAACAACAAACAACCCTAAGCAAACAACAAACAAACCTAACCCACTAACAACAAACAACACTAACACCCTAACAACAAACACCCCAACCCCCTAACAACAAACAACCCTAACCCACTAACAACAAACAACCCTAACCCCCTAACAACAAACACTAACCCCCAAACAACAAACAACCCTAACCCCTAAAAACCAAAAACACTAACCCACTAACAACAAACAACCCTAACCCACTAACAACAAACAACCGTAACCCCCTAACAACAAACAACCCTAAACCCCTAACATCAAACAACACTAACCCCCTAACAACACAAAACACTAACCCCCTAACAACAAACAACACTAACTCCCTAACAACAAACAATCCTAAACCCCTAACATCAAAGAACACTAACCCCCTAACAACAAACAACCCTAACCCACTAACAACAAACACTAACCCCCAAACAACAAACAACCCTAACCCCCTAACAACAAACAATCCTAACCCCCGAACAACCAACAACACTAACCCCCTAACCACAGTAAACACTAACACCCTAACAACAAAAACCACTAAACCCCAACAAGAAACAACCCTAAACCCCTAACAACAAACAACACTATACCCTAACAACAAACAACCCTAACCAAACAACAAAAAACCCTAACCCACTAACAACAAACAACACTAACACCCTAACAACAAACAACCCTAAACCCCTAACATCAAAGAACACTAACACCCTAACAACAAACAACCCTAACCCCCTAACAACAAACACTAACCCCCAAACAACAAACAACCCTAACCCCTGAAAACCAAAAACACTACACCACTAAAAACAAACAACCCTAACCCACTAACAACAAACAACCCTAACACCCTAACAACAAACAACACTAACCCCCTAACAACAAACAACCCTAAACCCCTAACATCAAACAACACTAAACCGCTAACAACACAAAACACTAACACCCTAACAACAAACAACACTAACACCCTAACAACAAAAACCACTAAACCCCAACAAGAAACAACCCTAAACCCCTAACAACAAACAACACTAACCCCCTAACAACAAACAACCCTAACCCCTAAAAACCAAAAACACTAACCCACTAACAACAAACAACCCTAACCCACTAACAACAAACCACCCTAACACCCTAACCACAAACAACACTAACCCCCTAACAACAAACAACCCTAACCCCCTAACAACAAACAATCCTAACCCCCGAACAACCAACAACACTAACCCCCTAACCACAGTAAACACTAACACCCTAACAACAAAAACTACTAAACCCCAACAAGAAACAACCCTAAACCCCTAACAAAAAACAACACTAACCCCCTAACAACAAGCAACCCTAACCAAACAACAAAAAACACTAACCCACTAACAACAAACAACACTAACACCCTAACAACAAACAACCCTAACCCCCTAACAACAAACAACACTAACACCCTAACAACAAACAACCCTAACCCCCTAACAAGAAACAACACTAACCCCCTAACAACAAACAGCCCTAAACCCCTAACATCAAAGAACACTAACACCCTAACAACAAACACCCCTAACCCCCTAACAACAAACAACACTAACCCCCTAACAACAAACAACCCTAAACTCCTAACATCAAAGAACACTAACACCCTAACAACAAACAACACTAACCCCCTAAAAACAAACACTAACCCCCAAACAACAAACAACCCTAACCCCTAAGAACCAAAAACACTCCCCCACTAACAACAAACAACCCTAAACCACTAACAACAAACAACCCTAACACCCTAACAACAAACAACACTAACCCCCTAACAACAAAGAACCCTAAACCCCTAACATCAAACAACACTAACCCCCTAACAACAAACAAACCTAAACCCCTAACATCAAAGAACACTAACACCCGAACAACAAACAACCCTAACCCCCTAACAACAAACGCTAACCCCCAAACAACAAACAACCCTAACCCCTAAAAACCAAAAACACTAACCCACTAACAACAAACAACCCTAACCCACTAACAACAAACAACCCTAACACCCTAACCACAAACAAAACTAACCCCCTAACAACAAACAACCCTAACCCCCTAACAACAAACAATCCTAACCCCCGAACAACCAACAACACTAACCCCCTAACCACAGTAAACACTAACACCATAACAACAAAAACCACTAAACCCCAACAAGAAACAACCCTAAACCCCTAACAACAAACAACACTAACCCCCTAACAACAAACAACCCTAACCCCCTAACAACAAACAACCCTAACCAAACAACAAAAAACCCTAACCCACTAACAACAAACAACACTAACACCCTAACAACAAACAACCCTAACACCCTAACAACAAACAACACTAACACCCTAACAACAAACAACCCTAACCCCCTAACAACAAACAACCCTAAACCCCTGACATCAAAGAACACTAACACCCTAACAACAAACAACCCTAACCCCCTAACAACAAACACTAACCCCCAAACAACAAACAAACCTAACCCCTGAAAACCAAAAACACTAACCCACTAACAACAAACAACCCTAACCCACTAACAACAAACAACCCTAACACCCTAACAACAAAAAACACTAACCCAATAACAACAAACAACCCTAAACCCCTAACATCAAACAACACTACCCCCTAACAACACAAAACACTAACACCCTAACAACAACCAACCCTAACCCCTAAGAACAAACAACACTAACGCCTTAAGAACAAACAACACTAACCCCCAGCAACGAACAATACTAAACCCCTAACAACACAAAACCTAACCCCTTTTCAACAAACAACCCTAACCCACTAACAACAAACAACCCTAACACCCTAACAACAAGCAACACTAACCCCCTAACAACAAACAACCCTAAACCACTAACATCAAACATCACTAACCCCCTAACAACACAAAACACTAACACCCTAACAACAAACAACACTAACACCCTAACAACAAAAACCACTAAACCCCAACAAGAAACAACCCTAAACCCCTAACAACAAACACAAACCCCCTAACAACAAACAACACTAAACCTCTAACAAGAAACTACCCTAACCCCGTAACAACAAACAACACTAACCCCGTAACAACAAACAACCCTAACCCCCAAACAACAAACAACCCTAACCCCCTAAGAACAAACAACACTAACACCCTAACAACAAACAAACCTAACCCCCTAACAACAAACAACACTAACCCCCTAACAACAAACAACCCTAAACCCCTAACATCAAAGAACACTAACACCCTAACAACAAACAACCCTAACCCCCTAACAACAAACACTAACCCCCAAACAACAAACAACCCTAACCCCTGAAAACCAAAAACACTACACCACTAAAAACAAACAACCCTAACCCACTAACAACAAACAACCCTAACACCCTAACAACAAACAACACTAACCCCCTAACAACAAACAACCCTAAACCCCTAACATCAAACAACACTAAACCCCTAACAACACAAAACACTAACACCCTAACAACAAACAACACTAACACCCTAACAACAAAAACCACTAAAACCCAACAAGAAACAACCCTGAACCCCTAACAACAAACACTAACCCCCTAACAACAAACAACACTAAACCCCTAACAAGAAACTACCCTAACCGCGTAACAACAAACAACCCTAACCCCCAAACAACAAACAACCCTAACCCCCTAACAACAAACAATCCTCACCCCCGAACAACCAACAACACTAACCCCCTAACCAAAATAAACACTAACACCCGAACAACAAAAACCACTAAACCCCAACAAGAAACAACCCTAAACCCCTAACAACAAAAAACACTAACCCCCTAACAACAAACAACCCTAACCAAACAACAAACAAACCTAACCCACTAACATGAAACAACACTAAGACCCTAACGACAAACAACCCTAACCCCCAAACAACAAACAACACTAAAACCCTAACAACAAACAACCCTAACCCCCTAACAAACAACACTAACCCCCTAACAACAAACAACCCTAAACCCCTAACATCAAAGAACACTAACACCCTAACAACAAACAACACTAACACCCTAACAACAAACACTAACCCCCAAAAAACAAACAACCCTAACCCCTGAAAACCAAAAACACTAAACCACTAACAACAAACAACCCTAACCCACTAACAACAAACAACCCTAACACCCTAAAAACAAACAACACTGAACCCCTAACAACAAAGAACCCTAAACCCCTAACATCAAACAACACTAACCCCCTAACAACAAACAAACCTAAACCCCTAACATCAAAGAACACTAACACCCTAACAACAAACAACCCTAACCCCCTAACAACAAACGCTAACCCCCAAACAACAAACAACCCTAACCCCTAAAAACCAAAAACACTAACCCACTAACAACAAACAACACTAACCCACTAACAACAAACAACCCTAACACCCTAACCACAAACAAAACTAACCCCCTAACAACAAACAACCCTAACCCCCTAACAACAAACAATCCTAACCCCCGAACAACCAACAACACTAACCCCCTAACCACAGTAAACACTAACACCATAACAACAAAAACCACTAAACCCCAACAAGAAACAACCCTAAACCCCTAACAACAAACAACACTAACCCCCTAACAACAAACAACCCTAACCCCCTAACAACAAACAACCCTAACCAAACAACAAAAAACCCTAACCCACTAACAACAAACAACACTAACACCCTAACAACAAACAACCCTAACACCCTAACAACAAACAACACTAACACCCTAACAACAAACAACCCTAACCCCCTAACAACAAACAACCCTAAACCCCTGACATCAAAGAACACTAACACCCTAACAACAAACAACCCTAACCCCCTAACAACAAACACTAACCCCCAAACAACAAACAAACCTAACCCCTGAAAACCAAAAACACTAACCCACTAACAACAAACAACCCTAACCCACTAACAACAAACAACCCTAACACCCTAACAACAAAAAACACTAACCCAATAACAACAAACAACCCTAAACCCCTAACATCAAACAACACTACCCCCTAACAACACAAAACACTAACACCCTAACAACAACCAACCCTAACCCCTAAGAACAAACAACACTAACGCCTTAAGAACAAACAACACTAACCCCCAGCAACGAACAATACTAAACCCCTAACAACACAAAACCTAACCCCTTTTCAACAAACAACCCTAACCCACTAACAACAAACAACCCTAACACCCTAACAACAAGCAACACTAACCCCCTAACAACAAACAACCCTAAACCACTAACATCAAACATCACTAACCCCCTAACAACACAAAACACTAACACCCTAACAACAAACAACACTAACACCCTAACAACAAAAACCACTAAACCCCAACAAGAAACAACCCTAAACCCCTAACAACAAACACAAACCCCCTAACAACAAACAACACTAAACCTCTAACAAGAAACTACCCTAACCCCGTAACAACAAACAACACTAACCCCGTAACAACAAACAACCCTAACCCCCAAACAACAAACAACCCTAACCCCCTAAGAACAAACAACACTAACACCCTAACAACAAACAAACCTAACCCCCTAACAACAAACAACACTAACCCCCTAACAACAAACAACCCTAAACCCCTAACATCAAAGAACACTAACACCCTAACAACAAACAACCCTAACCCCCTAACAACAAACACTAACCCCCAAACAACAAACAACCCTAACCCCTGAAAAACAAAAACACTACACCACTAAAAACAAACAACCCTAACCCACTAACAACAAACAACCCTAACACCCTAACAACAAACAACACTAACCCCCTAACAACAAACAACCCTAAACCCCTAACATCAAACAACACTAAACCCCTAACAACACAAAACACTAACACCCTAACAACAAACAACACTAACACCCTAACAACAAAAACCACTAAAACCCAACAAGAAACAACCCTGAACCCCTAACAACAAACACTAACCCCCTAACAACAAACAACACTAAACCCCTAACAAGAAACTACCCTAACCGCGTAACAACAAACAACCCTAACCCCCAAACAACAAACAACCCTAACCCCCTAACAACAAACAATCCTCACCCCCGAACAACCAACAACACTAACGCCCTAACCACAATAAACACTAACACCCGAACAACAAAAACCACTAAACCCCAACAAGAAACAACCCTAAACCCCTAACAACAAAAAACACTAACCCCCTAACAACAAACGACCCTAACCAAACAACAAACAAACCTAACCCACTAACATGAAACAACACTAAGACCCTAACGACAAACAACCCTAACCCCCAAACAACAAACAACACTAACACCCTAACAACAAACAACCCTAACCCCCTAACAAACAACACTAACCCCCTAACAACAAACAACCCTAAACCCCTAACATCAAAGAACACTAACACCCTAACAACAAACAACACTAACACCCTAACAACAAACACTAACCCCCAAAAAACAAACAACCCTAACCCCTGAAAACCAAAAACACTAAACCACTAACAACAAACAACCCTAACCCACTAACAACAAACAACCCTAACACCCTAAAAACAAACAACACTAAACCCCTAACAACACAAAACACTAACACCCTAACAACAAACAACACTAACACCCTAACAACAAAAACCACTAAACCCCAACAAGAAACAACCCTAAACCCCTAACAACAAACAACACTAACCCCCTAACAACAAACAACCCTAACCCCTAAAAACCAAAAACACTAACCCACTAACAACAAACAACCCTAACCCACTAACAACAAACAACCCTAACACCCTAACCACAAACAACACTAACCCCCGAACAACAAACAACCCTAACCCCCTAACAACAAACAATCCTAACCCCCGAACAACCAACAACACTAAACCCCTAACCACAGTAAACACTAACACCCTAACAGCAAAAACCACTAAACTCCAACAAGAAACAACCCTAAACCCGTAACAACAAACAACACTAACGCCCTAACAACAAACAACCCTAAGCAAACAACAAACAAACCTAACCCACTAACAACAAACAACACTAACACCCTAACAACAAACACCCCTAACCCCCTAACAACAAACAACACTAACCCCCTAACAACAAACAACCCTAAACTCCTAACATCAAAGAACACTAACACCCTAACAACAAACAACACTAACCCCCTAAAAACAAACACTAACCCCCAAACAACAAACAACCCTAACCCCTAAAAACCAAAAACACTAACCCACTAACAACAAACAACCCTAAACCACTAACAACAAACAACCCTAACACCCTAACAACAAACAACACTAACCCCCTAACAACAAACAACCCTAAACCCCTAACATCAAACAACACTATCCCCCTAACAACAAACAACCCTAAACCCCTGACATCAAAGAACACTAACACCCTAACAACAAACAACCCTAAACCCCTAACAACAAACGCTAACCCCCAAACAACAAACAACCGTAACCCCTAAAAACCAAAAACACTAACCCACTAACAACAAACAACCCTAACCCACTAACAACAAACAACCCTAACACCCTAACCACAAACAACACTAACCCCCTAACAACAAACAACCCTAACACCCAACAACAAACAATCCTAACCCCCGAACAACCAACAACACTAACCCCCTAACCACAGTAAACACTAACACCCTAACAACAAAAACCACTAAACCCCAACAAGAAACAACCCTAAACCCCTAACAACAAACAACACTAACCCCCTAACAACAAACAACCCTAACCAAACAACAAAAAACCCTAACCCACTAACAACAAACAACACTAACACCCTAACAACAAACAACCCTAACACCCTAACAACAAACAACACTAACACCCTAACAACAAACAACCCTAACCCCCTAACAACAAACAACCCTAAACCCCTGACATCAAAGAACACTAACACCCTAACAACAAACAACCCTAACCCCCTAAAAACAAACACTAACCCCCAAACAACAAACAACCCTAACCCCTGAAAACCAAAAACACTAACCCACTAACAACGAACAACCCTAACCCACTAACAACAAACAACCCTAACACCCTAACAACAAACAACACTAACCCCCTAACAACAAACAACCCTAAACCCCTAACATCAAACAACACTACCCCCTAACAACACAAAACACTAACACCCTAACAACAACCAACCCTAACCCCTAAGAACAAACAACACTAACGCCCTAAGAACAAACAACACTAACCCCCAGCAACGAACAATACTAAACCCCTAACAACACAAAACCTAAACCCTTTTCAACAAACAACCCTAACCCACTAACAACAAACAACCCTAACACCCTAACAACAAGCAACACTAACCCCCTAACAACAAACAACCCTAAACCACTAACATCAAACATCACTAACCCCCTAACAACACAAAACACTAACACCCTAACAACAAACAACACTAACACCCTAACAACAAAAACCACTAAACCCCAACAAGAAACAACCCTAAACCCCTAACAACAAACACAAAGCCCCTAACAACAAACAACACTAAACCTCTAACAAGAAACTACCCTAACCCTGTAACAACAAACAACACTAACCCCGTAACAACAAACAACCCTAACCCCCAAACAACAAACAACCCTAACCCCCTAACAACAAACAATCCTAACCCCCGAACAACCAACAACACTAACGCCCTAACCACAATAAACACTAACACCCGAACAACAAAAACCACTAAACCCCAACAAGAAACAACCCTAAACCCCTAACAACAAAAAACACTAACCCCCTAACAACAAACAACCCTAACCAAACAACAAACAAACCTTATCCACTAACAACAAACAACACTAACACCCTAACGACAAACAACCCTAACTCCCTAAGAACAAACAACACTAACACCCTAACAACAAACAACCCTAACCCCCTAACAACAAACAACACTAACCCCCTAACAACAAACAACCCTAAACCCCTAACATCAAAGAACACTAACACCCTAACAACAAACAACCCTAGCCCCTTAACAACAAACAACACTAACCCCCTAACAACACAAAACACTAACACCCTAACAACAGACAACACTAACACCCTAACAACAAAAACCACTAAACCCCAACAAGAAACAACCCTAAACCCCTAACAACAAACAACACTAACCCCCTAACAAGAAACAACACTAACCCCCTAACAACAAACAACACTAACCCCCTAACAACAAACAACACTAACACCCTAACAACAACCAACCCTAAACCCCTAACATCAAAGAACACTAACACCCTAACAACAAACAACCCTAACCCCCTAACAACAAACACTAACCCCCAAACAACAAACAACCCTAACCCCTGAAAACCAAAAACACTAAACCACTAACAACAAACAACCCTAACCCACTAACAACAAACAACCCTAACACCCTAAAAACAAACAACACTAAACCCCTAACAACACAAAACACTAACACCCTAACAACAAACAACACTAACACCCTAACAACAAAAACCACTAAACCCCAACAAGAAACAACCCTAAACCCCTAACAACAAACAACACTAACCCCCTAACAACAAACAACCCTAACCCCTAAAAACCAAAAACACTAACCCACTAACAACAAACAACCCTAACCCACTAACAACAAACCACCCTAACACCCTAACCACAAACAACACTAACCCCCTAACAACAAACAACCCTAACCCCCTAACAACAAACAATCCTAACCCCCGAACAACCAACAACACTAACCCCCTAACCACAGTAAACACTAACACCCTAACAACAAAAACCACTAAACCCCAACAAGAAACAACCCTAAACCCCTAACAAAAAACAACACTAACCCCCTAACAACAAGCAACCCTAACCAAACAACAAAAAACCCTAACCCACTAACAACAAACAACACTAACACCCTAACAACAAACAACCCTAACCCCCTAACAAAAAACAACATAACCCCCTAACAACAAACAACCCTAACCCCCTAACAAGAAACAACACTAACCCCCTAACAACAAACAGCCCTAAACCCCTAACATCAAAGAACACTAACACCCTAACAACAAACAACCCTAACCCCCTAACAACAAACACTAACCCCCAAACAACAAACAACCCTAACCCCTGAAAACCAAAAACACTAACCCACTAACAACAAACAACCGTAACCCACTAACAACAAACAACCCTAACACCCTAACCACAAACAACACTAACCCCCTAACAACAAACAACCCTAACCCCCTAACAACAAACAATCCTAACCCCCGAACAACCAACAACACTAACCCCCTAACCACAGTAAACACTAACACCCTAACAACAAAAACCACCAAACCCCAACAAGAAACAACCCTAAACCCCTAACAACAAACAACACTAACGCCCTAACAACAAACAACCCTAAGCAAACAACAAACAAACCTAACCCACTAACAACAAACAACACTAACACCCTAACAACAAACACCCCTAACCCCCTAACAACAAACAACACTAACCCCCTAACAACAAACAACCCTAAACTCCTAACATCAAAGAACACTAACACCCTAACAACAAACAACACTAACCCCCTAAAAACAAACACTAACCCCCAAACAACAAACAACCCTAACCCCTAAAAACCAAAAACACTAACCCACTAACAACAAACAACCCTAAACCACTAACAACAAACAACCCTAACAGCCTAACAACAAACAACACTAACCCCCTAACAACAAACAACCCTAAACCCCTAACATCAAACAACACTATCCCCCTAACAACAAACAACCCTAAACCCCTAACATCAAAGAACACTAACACCCTAACAACAAACAACCCTAACCCCCTAACAACAAACGCTAACCCCCAAACAACAAACAACCCTAACCCCTAAAAACCAAAAACACTAACCCACTAACAACAAACAACCGTAACCCACTAACAACAAACAACCCTAACACCCTAACCACAAACAACACTAACCCCCTAACAACAAACAACCCTAACCCCCTAACAACAATCCTAACCCCCGAACAACCAACAACACTAACCCCCTAACCACAGTAAACACTAACACCATAACAACAAAAACCACTAAACCCCAACAAGAAACAACCCTAAACCCCTAACAACAAACAACACTAACCCCCTAACAACAAACAACCCTAACCCCCTAACAACAAACAACCCTAACCAAACAACAAAAAACCCTAACCCACTAACAACAAACAACACTAACACCCTAACAACAAACAACCCTAACACCCTAACAACAAACAACACTAACACCCTAACAACAAACAACCCTAACCCCCTAACAACAAACAACCCTAAACCCCTGACATCAAAGAACACTAACACCCTAACAACAAACAACCCTAACCCCCTAACAACAAACACTAACCCCCAAACAACAAACAAACCTAACCCCTGAAAACCAAAAACACTAACCCACTAACAACAAACAACCCTAACCCACTAACAACAAACAACCCTAACACCCTAACAACAAAAAACACTAACCCAATAACAACAAACAACCCTAAACCCCTAACATCAAACAACACTACCCCCTAACAACACAAAACACTAACACCCTAACAACAACCAACCCTAACCCCTAAGAACAATCAACACTAACGCCCTAAGAACAAACAACACTAACCCCCAGCAACGAACAATACTAAACCCCTAACAACACAAAACCTAACCCCTTTTCAACAAACAACCCTAACCCACTAACAACAAACAACCCTAACACCCTAACAACAAGCAACACTAACCCCCTAACAACAAACAACCCTAAACCACTAACATCAAACATCACTAACCCCCTAACAACACAAAACACTAACACCCTAACAACAAACAACACTAACACCCTAACAACAAAAACCACTAAACCCCAACAAGAAACAACCCTAAACCCCTAACAACAAACACAAACCCCCTAACAACAAACAACACTAAACCTCTATCAAGAAACTACCCTAACCCCGTAACAACAAACAACACTAACCCCGTAACAACAAACAACCCTAACCCCCAAACAACAAACAACCCTAACCCCCTAAGAACAAACAACACTAACACCCTAACAACAAACAACCCTAACCCCCTAACAACAAACAACACTAACCCCCTAACAACAAACAACCCTAAACCCATAATATCAAAGAACACTAACACCCTAACAACAAACAACCCTAACCCCCTAACAACAAACACTAACCCCCAAACAACAAACAACCCTAACCCCTGAAAACCAAAAACACTACACCACTAAAAACAAACAACCCTAACCCACTAACAACAAACAACCCTAACACCCTAACAACAAACAACACTAACCCCCTAACAACAAACAACCCTAAACCCCTAACATCAAACAACACTAAACCCCTAACAACACAAAACACTAACACCCTAACAACAAACAACACTAACACCCTAACAACAAAAACCACTAAACCCCAACAAGAAACAACCCTAAACCCCTAACAACAAACACTAACCCCCTAACAACAAACAACACTAAACCCCTAACAAGAAACTACCCTAACCGCGTAACAACAAACAACGCTAACCCCCAAACAACAAACAACCCTAACCCCCTAACAACAAACAATCCTCACCCCCGAACAACCAACAACACTAACCCCCTAACCAAAATAAACACTAACACCCGAACAACAAAAACCACTAAACCCCAACAAGAAACAACCCTAAACCCCTAACAACAAAAAACACTAACCCCCTAACAACAAACAACCCTAACCAAACAACAAACAAACCTAACCCACTAACATGAAACAACACTAAGACCCTAACGACAAACAACCCTAACCCCCAAACAACAAACAACACTAACACCCTAACAACAAACAACCCTAACCCCCTAACAAACAACACTAACCCCCTAACAACAAACAACCCTAAACCCCTAACATCAAAGAACACTAACACCCTAACAACAAACAACACTAACACCCTAACAACCAACACTAACCCCCAAAAAACAAACAACCCTAACCCCTGAAAACCAAAAACACTAAACCACTAACAACAAACAACCCTAACCCACTAACAACAAACAACCCTAACACCCTAAAAACAAACAACACTAAACCCCTAACAACACAAAACACTAACACCCTAACAACAAACAACACTAACACCCTAACAACAAAAACCACTAAACCCCAACAAGAAACAACCCTAAACCCCTAACAACAAACAACACTAACCCCCTAACAACAAACAACCCTAACCCCTAAAAACCAAAAACACTAACCCACTAACAACAAACAACCCTAACCCACTAACAACAAACAACCCTAACACCCTAACCACAAACAACACTAACCCCCTAACAACAAACAACCCTAACCCCCTAACAACAAACAATCCTAACCCCCGAACAACCAACAACACTAAACCCCTAACCACAGTAAACACTAACACCCTAACAACAAAAACCACTAAACTCCAACAAGAAACAACACTAAACCCCTAACAACAAACAACACTAACGCCCTAACAACAAACAACCCTAAGCAAACAACAAACAAACCTAACCCACTAACAACAAACAACACTAACACCCTAACAACAAACACCCCTAACCCCCTAACAACAAACAACACTAACCCCCTAACAACAAACAACCCTAAACTCCTAACATCAAAGAACACTAACACCCTAACAACAAACAACACTAACCCCCTAAAAACAAACACTAACCCCCAAACAACAAACAACCCTAACCCCTGAAAACCAAAAACACTAACCCACTAACAACAAACAACCCTAAACCACTAACAACAAACAACCCTAACACCCTAACAACAAACAACACTAACCCCCTAACAACAAACAACCCTAAACCCCTAACATCAAACAACACTATGCCCCTAACAACAAACAACCCTAAACCCCTAACATCAAAGAACACTAACACCCTAACAACAAACAACCCTAAACCCCTAACAACAAACGCTAACCCCCAAACAACAAACAACCGTAACCCCTAAAAACCAAAAACACTAACCCACTAACAACAAACAACCCTAACCCACTAACAACAAACAACCCTAACACCCTAACCACAAACAACACTAACCCCCTAACAACAAACAACCCTAACACCCAACAACAAACAATCCTAACCCCCGAACAACCAACAACACTAACCCCCTAACCACAGTAAACACTAACACCCTAACAACAAAAACCACTAAACCCCAACAAGAAAAAACCCTAAACCCCTAACAACAAACAACACTAACCCCCTAACAACAAACAACCCTAACCAAACAACAAAAAACCCTAACCCACTAACAACAAACAACACTAACACCCTAACAACAAACAACCCTAACACCCTAACAACAAACAACACTAACACCCTAACAACAAAAACCACTAAACCCCAACAAGAAACAACCCTAAACCCCTAACAACAAAAAACACTAACCCCCTAACAACAAACAACCCTAACCAAACAACAAAAAACCCTAACCCACTAACAACAAACAACACTAACACCCTAACGACAAACAACCCTAACTCCCTAAGAACAAACAACACTAACACCCTAACAACAAACAACCCTAACCCCCTAACAACAAACAAAACTAACCCCCTAACAACAAACAACCCTAAACCCCTAACATCAAAGAACACTAACACCCTAACAACAAACAACCCTAGCCCCTTAACAACAAACAACACTAACCCCCTAACAACACAAAACACTAACACCCTAACAACAGACAACACTAACACCCTAACAACAAAAACCACTAAACCCCAACAAGAAACAACCCTAAACCCCTAACAACAAACAACACTAACCCCCTAACAAGAAACAACACTAACCCCCTAACAACAAACAACACTAACCCCCTAACAACAAACAACACTAACACCCTAACAACAACCAACCCTAAACCCCTAACATCAAAGAACACTAACACCCTAACAACAAACAACCCTAACCCCCTAACAACAAACACTAACCCCCAAACAACAAACAACCCTAACCCCTGAAAACCAAAAACACTAAACCACTAACAACAAACAACCCTAACCCAGTAACAACAAACAACCCTAACACCCTAAAAACAAACAACACTAAACCCCTAACAACACAAAACACTAACACCCTAACAACAAACAACACTAACACCCTAACAACAAAAACCACTAAACCCCAACAAGAAACAACCCTAAAACCCTAACAACAAACAACACTAACCCCCTAACAACAAACAACCCTAACCCCTAAAAACCAAAAACACTAACCCACTAACAACAAACAACCCTAACCCACTAACAACAAACCACCCTAACACCCTAACCACAAACAACACTAACCCCCTAACAACAAACAACCCTAACCCCCTAACAACAAACAATCCTAACCCCCGAACAACCAACAACACTAACCCCCTAACCACAGTAAACACTAACACCCTAACAACAAAAACCACTAAACCCCAACAAGAAACAACCCTAAACCCCTAACAAAAAACAACACTAACCCCCTAACAACAAGCAACCCTAACCAAACAACAAAAAACCCTAACCCACTAACAACAAACAACACTAACACCCTAACAACAAACAACCCTAACCCCCTAACAACAAACAACATAACCCCCTAACAACAAACAACCCTAACCCCCTAACAAGAAACAACACTAACCCCCTAACAACAAACAGCCCTAAACCCCTAACATCAAAGAACACTAACACCCTAACAACAAACAACCCTAACCCCCTAACAACAAACACTAACCCCCAAACAACAAACAACCCTAACCCCTGAAAACCAAAAACACTAACCCACTAACAACAAGCAACCGTAACCCACTAACAGCAAACAACCCTAACACCCTAACCACAAACAACACTAACCCCCTAACAACAAACAACCCTAACCCCCTAACAACAAACAATCCTAACCCCCGAAAAACCAACAACACTAACCCCCTAACCACAGTAAACACTAACACCCTAACAACAAAAACCACCAAACCCCAAGAAGAAACAACCCTAAACCCCTAACAACAAACAACACTAACCCCCTAACAACAAACAACCCTAACCAAACAACAAAAAACCCTAACCCACTAACAACAAACAACGCTAACACCCTAAAAACAAACAACCCTAACCCCCTAACAACAAACAACACTAACACCCTAACAACAAACAACCCTAACCCCGTAACAACAAACAACCCTAAACCTCTAACATCAAAGAACACTAACACCCTAACAACAAACAACCCTAACCCCCTAACAACAAACACTAACCCCCAAACAACAAACAACCCTAACCCCTGAAAACCAAAAACACTAACCCACTAACAACAAACAACCCTAACCCACTAACAACAAACAACCCTAACACCCTAACAACAAACAACACTAACCCCCTAACAACAAACAACCCTAAACCCCTAACATCAAACAACACTAACCCCCTAACAACACAAAACACTAGCACCCTAACAACAACCAACCCTAACCCCTAAGAACAAACAACACTAACGCCCTAAGAACAAACAACACTAACCCCCAGCAACGAACAATACTAAACCCCTAACAACACAAAACCTAACCCCTTTTCAACAAACAACCCTAACCCACTAACAACAAACAACCCTAACACCCTAACAACAAGCAACACTAACCCCCTAACAACAAACAACCCTAAACCACTAACATCAAACATCACTAACCCCCTAACAACACAAAACACTAACACCCTAACAACAAACAACACTAACACCCTAACAACAAAAACCACTAAACCCCAACAAGAAACAACCCTAAACCCCTAACAACAAACACAAAGCCCCTAACAACAAACAACACTAAACCTCTAACAAGAAACTACCCTAACCCCGTAACAACAAACAACACTAACCCCGTAACAACAAACAACCCTAACCCCCAAACAACAAACAACCCTAACCCCCTAACAACAAACAATCCTCACCCCCGAACAACCAACAACACTAACCCCCTAACCAAAATAAACACTAACACCCGAACAACAAAAACCACTAAACCCCAACAAGAAACAACCCTAAACCCCTAACAACAAAAAACACTAACCCCCTAACAACAAACAACCCTAACCAAACAACAAACAAACCTAACCCACTAACATGAAACAACACTAAGACCCTAACGACAAACAACCCTAACCCCCAAACAACAAACAACACTAACACCCTAACAACAAACAACCCTAACCCCCTAACAAACAACACTAACCCCCTAACAACAAACAACCCTAAACCCCTAACATCAAAGAACACTAACACCCTAACAACAAACAACACTAACACCCTAACAACCAACACTAACCCCCAAAAAACAAACAACCCTAACCCCTGAAAACCAAAAACACTAAACCACTAACAACAAACAACCCTAACCCACTAACAACAAACAACCCTAACACCCTAAAAACAAACAACACTAAACCCCTAACAACACAAAACACTAACACCCTAACAACAAACAACACTAACACCCTAACAACAAAAACCACTAAACCCCAACAAGAAACAACCCTAAACCCCTAACAACAAACAACACTAACCCCCTAACAACAAACAACCCTAACCCCTAAAAACCAAAAACACTAACCCACTAACAACAAACAACCCTAACCCACTAACAACAAACAACCCTAACACCCTAACCACAAACAACACTAACCCCCTAACAACAAACAACCCTAACCCCCTAACAACAAACAATCCTAACCCCCGAACAACCAACAACACTAAACCCCTAACCACAGTAAACACTAACACCCTAACAACAAAAACCACTAAACTCCAACAAGAAACAACCCTAAACCCCTAACAACAAACAACACTAACGCCCTAACAACAAACAACCCTAAGCAAACAACAAACAAACCTAACCCACTAACAACAAACAACACTAACACCCTAACAACAAACACCCCTAACCCCCTAACAACAAACAACACTAACCCCCTAACAACAAACAACCCTAAACTCCTAACATCAAAGAACACTAACACCCTAACAACAAACAACACTAACCCCCTAAAAACAAACACTAACCCCCAAACAACAAACAACCCTAACCCCTAAAAACCAAAAACACTAACCCACTAACAACAAACAACCCTAACCCACTAACAACAAACAACCCTAACACCCTAACCACAAACAACACTAACCCCCTAACAACAAACAACCCTAACACCCAACAACAAACAATCCTAACCCCCGAACAACCAACAACACTAACCCCCTAACCACAGTAAACACTAACACCCTAACAACAAAAACCACTAAACCCCAACAAGAAACAACCCTAAACCCCTAACAACAAACAACACTAACCCCCTAACAACAAACAACCCTAACCAAACAACAAAAAACCCTAACCCACTAACAACAAACAACACTAACACCCTAACAACAAACAACCCTAACACCCTAACAACAAACAACACTAACACCCTAACAACAAACAACCCTAACCCCCTAACAACAAACACTAACCCCCAAACAACAAACAACCCTAACCCCTGAAAACCAAAAACACTAACCCACTAACAACAAACAACCCTAACCCACTAACAACAAACAACCCTAACACCCTAACAACAAACAACACTAACCCCCTAACAACAAACAACCCTAAACCCCTAACATCAAACAACACTACCCGCTAACAACACAAAACACTAACACCCTAACAACAACCAACCCTAACCCCTAAGAACAAACAACACTAACGCCCTAAGAACAAACAACACTAACCCCCAGCAACGAACAATACTAAACCCCTAACAACACAAAACCTAACCCCTTTTCAACAAACAACCCTAACCCACGAAAAACAAACAACCCTAACACCCTAACAACAAGCAACACTAACCCCCTAACAACAAACAACCCTAAACCACTAACATCAAACATCACTAACCCCCTAACAACACAAAAC
Source organism: Elephas maximus indicus (assembly GCF_024166365.1). Taxonomy (NCBI): domain Eukaryota; kingdom Metazoa; phylum Chordata; class Mammalia; order Proboscidea; family Elephantidae; genus Elephas; species Elephas maximus. The sequence continues at coordinate 1,361,389 of NW_026060260.1, forward strand.
ACTAACACCCTAACAACAAACAACACTAACACCCTAACAACAAAAACCACTAAACCCCAACAAGAAACAACCCTAAACCCCTAACAACAAACACAAAGCCCCTAACAACAAACAACACTAAACCTCTAACAAGAAACTACCCTAACCCCGTAACAACAAACAACACTAACCCCGTAACAACAAACAACCCTAACCCCCAAACAACAAACAACCCTAACCCCCTAACAACAAACAATCCTAACCCCCGAACAACCAACAACACTAACGCCCTAACCACAATAAACACTAACACCCGAACAACAAAAACCACTAAACCCCAACAAGAAACAACCCTAAACCCCTAACAACAAAAAACACTAACCCCCTAACAACAAACAACCCTAACCAAACAACAAACAAACCTAATCCACTAACAACAAACAACACTAACACCCTAACGACAAACAACCCTAACTCCCTAAGAACAAACAACACTAACACCCTAACAACAAACAACCCTAACCCCCTAACAACAAACAACACTAACCCCCTAACAACAAACAACCCTAAACCCCTAACATCAAAGAACACTAACACCCTAACAACAAACAACCCTAGCCCCTTAACAACAAACAACACTAACCCCCTAACAACACAAAACACTAACACCCTAACAACAGACAACACTAACACCCTAACAACAAAAACCACTAAACCCCAACAAGAAACAACCCTAAACCCCTAACAACAAACAACACTAACCCCCTAACAAGAAACAACACTAACCCCCTAACAACAAACAACACTAACCCCCTAACAACAAACAACACTAACCCCCAAACAACAAACAACCCTAACCCCCTAACAACAAACAATCCTCACCCCCGAACAACCAACAACACTAACCCCCTAACCAAAATAAACACTAACACCCGAACAACAAAAACCACTAAACCCCAACAAGAAACAACCCTAAACCCCTAACAACAAAAAACACTAACCCCCTAACAACAAACAACCCTAACCAAACAACAAACAAACCTAACCCACTAACATGAAACAACACTAAGACCCTAACGACAAACAACCCTAACCCCCAAACAACAAACAACACTAACACCCTAACAACAAACAACCCTAACCCCCTAACAAACAACACTAACCCCCTAACAACAAACAACCCTAAACCCCTAACATCAAAGAACACTAACACCCTAACAACAAACAACACTAACACCCTAACAACCAACACTAACCCCCAAAAAACAAACAACCCTAACCCCTGAAAACCAAAAACAAAAAACCACTAACAACAAACAACCCTAACCCACTAACAACAAACAATCCTAACACCCTAACAACAAACAACACTAACACCCTAACAACAAAAACCACTAAACCTCAACAAGAAACAACCCTAAACCCCTAACAACAAACAACACTAACCCCCTAACAACAAACAACCCTAACCCCTAAAAACCAAAAACACTAACCCACTAACAACAAACAACCCTAACCCACTAACAACAAACAACCCTAACACCCTAACCACAAACAACACTAACCCCCTAACAACAAACAACCCTAACCCCCTAACAACAAACAATCCTAACCCCCGAACAACCAACAACACTAAACCCCTAACCACAGTAAACACTAACACCCTAACAACAAAAACTACTAAACTCCAACAAGAAACAACCCTAAACCCCTAACAACAAACAACACTAACGCCCTAACAACAAACAACCCTAAGCAAACAACAAACAAACCTAACCCACTAACAACAAACAACACTAACACCCTAACAACAAACACCCCTAACCCCCTAACAACAAACAACACTAACCCCCTAACAACAAACAACCCTAAACTCCTAACATCAAAGAACACTAACACCCTAACAACAAACAACACTAACCCCCTAAAAACAAACACTAACCCCCAAACAAAAAACAACCCTAACCCCTAAAAACCAAAAACACTAACCCACTAACAACAAACAACCCTAAACCACTAACAACAAAGAACCCTAACACCCTAACAACAAACAACACTAACCCCCTAACAACAAACAACCCTAAACCCCTAACATCAAACAACACTATCCCCCTAACAACAAACAACCCTAAACCCCTAACATCAAAGAACACTAACACCCTAACAACAAACAACCCTAAACCCCTAACAACAAACGCTAACCCCCAAACAACAAACAACCGTAACCCCTAAAAACCAAAAACACTAACCCACTAACAACAAACAACCCTAACCCACTAACAACAAACAACCCTAACACCCTAACCACAAACAACACTAACCCCCTAACAACAAACAACCCTAACACCCAACAACAAACAATCCTAACCCCCGAACAACCAACAACACTAACCCCCTAACCACAGTAAACACTAACACCCTAACAACAAAAACCACTAAACCCCAACAAGAAACAACCCTAAACCCCTAACAACAAACAACACTAACCCCCTAACAACAAACAACCCTAACCAAACAACAAAAAACCCTAACCCACTAACAACAAACAACACTAACACCCTAACAACAAACAACCCTAACACCCTAACAACAAACAACACTAACACCCTAACAACAAACAACCCTAACCCCCTAACAACAAACAACCCTAAACCCCTGACATCAAAGAACACTAACACCCTAACAACAAACAACCCTAACCCCCTAAAAACAAACACTAACCCCCAAACAACAAACAACCCTAACCCCTGAAAACCAAAAACACTAACCCACTAACAACGAACAACCCTAACCCACTAACAACAAACAACCCTAACACCCTAACAACAAACAACACTAACCCCCTAACAACAAACAACCCTAAACCCCTAACATCAAACAACACTACCCCCTAACAACACAAAACACTAACACCCTAACAACAACCAACCCTAACCCCTAAGAACAAACAACACTAACGCCCTAAGAACAAACAATACTAACCCCCAGCAACGAACAATACTAAACCCCTAACAACACAAAACCTAACCCCTTTTCAACAAACAACCCTAACCCACTAACAACAAACAACCCTAACACCCTAACAACAAGCAACACTAACCCCCTAACAACAAACAACCCTAAACCACTAACACCAAACATCACTAACCCCCTAACAACACAAAACACTAACACCCTAACAACAAACAACACTAACACCCTAACAACAAAAACCACTAAACCCCAACAAGAAACAACCCTAAACCCCTAACAACAAACACAAAGCCCCTAACAACAAACAACACTAAACCTCTAACAAGAAACTACCCTAACCCTGTAACAACAAACAACACTAACCCCGTAACAACAAACAACCCTAACCCCCAAACAACAAACAACCCTAACCCCCTAACAACAAACAATCCTAACCCCCGAACAACCAACAACACTAACGCCCTAACCACAATAAACACTAACACCCGAACAACAAAAACCACTAAACCCCAACAAGAAACAACCCTAAACCCCTAACAACAAAAAACACTAACCCCCTAACAACAAACAACCCTAACCAAACAACAAACAAACCTAATCCACTAACAACAAACAACACTAACACCCTAACGACAAACAACCCTAACTCCCTAAGAACAAACAACACTAACACGCTAACAACAAACAACCCTAACCCCCTAACAACAAACAACACTAACCCCCTAACAACAAACAACCCTAAACCCCTAACATCAAAGAACACTAACACCCTAACAACAAACAACCCTAGCCCCTTAACAACAAACAACACTAACCCCCTAACAACACAAAACACTAACACCCTAACAACAGACAACACTAACACCCTAACAACAAAAACCACTAAACCCCAACAAGAAACAACCCTAAACCCCTAACAACAAACAACACTAACCCCCTAACAAGAAACAACACTAACCCCCTAACAACAAACAACACTAACCCCCTAACAACAAACAACACTAACACCCTAACAACAACCAACCCTAAACCCCTAACATCAAAGAACACTAACACCCTAACAACAAACAACCCTAACCCCCTAACAACAAACACTAACCCCCAAACAACAAACAACCCTAACCCCTGAAAACCAAAAACACTAAACCACTAACAACAAACAACCCTAACCCACTAACAACAAACAACCCTAACACCCTAAAAACAAACAACACTAAACCCCTAACAACAAACAACCCTAAACCCCTATACATCAAAGAACAATAACACCCTAACAACAAACAACCCTAGCCCCCTAACAACAAACACTAACCCCCAAACAACAAACAACCCTAACCCGTAAAAACCAAAAACACTAACTCACTAACAACAAACAACCCTAACCCACTAACAACAAACAACCCAAACCCCCTAACAACAAACAACCCTAAACCCCTAACATCAAACAACACTAACCCCCTAACAACACAAAACACTAACACCCTAACAACAAACAACACTAACACCCTAACAACAAAAACCACTAAACCCCAACAAGAAAGAACCCTAAACCCCTAACAACAAACACTAACCCCCTAACAACAAACAACACTAAACCCCTAACAAGAAACTACCCTAACCCCGTAACAACAAACAACACTAACCCCGAAACAACAAACAACACTAACCTCCAAACAACAAACAACCCTAACCCCCTAACAACAAACAATCCTAACCCCCGAACAACCAACAACACTAACCCCCTAACCACAGTAAACACTAACACCCTAACAACAAAAACCACTAAACTCCAACAAGAAACAACCATAAACCCCTAACAACAAACAACACTAACGCCCTAACAACAAACAACCCTAAGCAAACAACAAACAAACCTAACCCACTAACAACAAACAACACTAACACCCTAACAACAAACACCTCAACCCCCTAACAACAAACAACACTAACACCCTAACAACAAACAACCCTAACCCCTAACAACAAACAACACTAACCCCCTAACAACAAACAACCCTAAACCCCTAACATCAAAGAACACTAACACCCTAACAACAAACAACCCTAACCCCCTAACAACAAACACTAACCCCCAAACAACAAACAACCCTAACCAATAAAAACCAAAAACACTAACCCACTAACAACAAACAACCCTAACCCACTAACAACAAACAACCCTAACACCCTAACCACAAACAACACTAACCCCCTAACAACAAAGAACCCTAACCCCCAAAACAACAAACAATCCTAACCCCCGAACAACCAACAACACTAACCCCCTACCCACAGTAAACACTAACACCCTAACAACAAAAACGACTAAACCCCAACAAGAAAAAACCCTAAACCCCTAACAACAAACACTAACCCCCTAACAACAAACAACACTAAACCCCTAACAAGAAACTACCCTAACCCCGTAACAACAAACAACACTAACCCCGTAACAACAAACAACCCTAACCCCCTAACAACGAACAACACTAACCGCCTAACAACAAACAACCCAAACCCCCTAACAACAAACACTAACCCCCAAACAACAAACAACCCTAAACCCCTAACATCAAACAACACTTACCCCCTAACAAAACAAAACACTAACACCCTAACAACAAACAATCCTAACCCCCGAACAACCAACAACACTAACCCCTTAACCACAATAAACGGTAACACCCGAACAACAAAAACCACTAAACCCCAACAACAAACAACCCTAAACCCCTAACATCAAACAACACTAACCCCCTAACAACACAAAACACTAACACCCTAACAACAACACTAACACCCTAACAACAAAAACCACTAAACCCCAACAAGAAACAAACCCTAAACCCCTAACAACAAACACTATCCCCCTAACAACAAACAACACTAAACCCCTAACAAGAAACTAACCTATCCCCGTAACAACAAACACCACTAACCTCCTAACAACAAACAACCTTAACCCCCTAACAACAAACACCCCTAAACCCCTAACAACAAACAAGCCTAACCCTCTAACAACCTACAACAATAACCCCCAACCACAAACAACACTAATCCCGTAAGAACAAACAACACTAACCCCCTAACAAAAAACAACCCTAAACCCCTAACATCAAAGAACACTAACACCCTAACAACAAACAACCTTAGCCCCCTAACAACAAACACTAACCCCCAAACAACAAACAACACTAACCCCTAAAAACCAAAAACACTAACCCACTAACAAAAAACAACCCTAACCCACTAACAACAAACAACCGTAACCCCCTAACAACAAACAACCCTAAACCCCTAACATCAAACAACACTAACCCCCTAACAACACAAAACACTAACCCCCTAACAACAAACAACACTAACTCCCTAACAACAAACAATCCTAAACCCCTAACATCAAAGAACACTAACCCCCTAACAACAAACAACCCTAACCCACTAACAACAAACACTAACCCCCAAACAACAAACAACCCTAACCCCCTAACAACAAACAATCCTAACCCCCGAACAACCAACAACACTAACCCCCTAACCACAGTAAACACTAACACCCTAACAACAAAAACCACTAAACCCCAACAAGAAACAACCCTAAACCCCTAACAACAAACAACACTATACCCTAACAACAAACAACCCTAACCAAACAACAAAAAACCCTAACCCACTAACAACAAACAACACTAACACCCTAACAACAAACAACCCTAACCCCCTAACAACAAACAACACTAACACCCTAACAAAAAACAACCCTAACCCCCTAACAACAAACAAGCCTAAACCCCTGCCATCAAAGAACACTAACACCCTAACAACAAACAACCCTAACCCCCTAACAACAAACGCTAACCCCAAAAAACAAACAACCCTAACCCCTAAAAACCAAAAACACTAACCCACTAACAACAAACAACCCTAACACCCTAACCACAAACAACACTAACCCCCTAACAACAAACAACCCTAACCCCCTAACAACAAACAATCCTAACCCCCGAACAACCAACAACACTAACCCCCTAACCACAGTAAACACTAACACCCTAACAACAAAAACCACTAAACCCCAACAAGAAACAACCCTAAACCCCTAACAACAAACAACACTAACCCCCTAACAACAAACAACCCTAACCAAACAACAAAAAACCCTAACCCACTAACAACAAACAACACTAACACCCTAACAACAAACAACCCTAACCCCCTAACAACAAACAACACTAACACCCTAACAACAAACAACCCTAACCCCCTAACAACAAACAACCCTAAACCCCTGACATCAAAGAACACTAACACCCTAACAACAAACAACCCTAACCCCCTAACAACAAACACTAACCCCCAAACAACAAACAACCCTAACCCCTGAAAACCAAAAACACTAACCCACTAACAACAAACAACCCTAAACCACTAACAACAAACAACCCTAACACCCTAACCACAAACAACACTAACCCCCTAACAACAAACAACCCTAACCCCCTAACAACAAACGCTAACCCCAAAAAACAAACAACCCTAACCCCTAAAAACCAAAAACACTAACCCACTAACAACAAACAACCCTAACACCCTAACCACAAACAACACTAACCCCCTAACAACAAACAACCCTAACCCCCTAACAACAAACAATCCTAGCCCCCGAACAACCAACAACACTAACCCCCTAACCACAGTAAACACTAACACCCTAACAACAAAAACCACTAAACCCCAACAAGAAACAACCCTAAACCCCTAACAACAAACAACACTAACCCCCTACCAACAAACAACCCTAACCAAACAACAAAAAACCCTAACCCACTAACAACAAACAACACTAACACCCTAACAACAAACAGCCCTAACCCCCTAACAACAAACAACACTAACACCCTAACAACAAACAACCCTAACCCCCTAACAACAAACAACCCTAAACCTCTAACATCAAAGAACACTAACACCCTAACAACAAACAACCCTAACCCCCTAACAACAAACACTAACCCCCAAACAACAAACAACCCTAACCCCTGAAAACCAAAAACACTAACCCACTAACAACAAACAACCCTAACCCACTAACAACAAACAACCCTAACACCCTAACAACAAACAACACTAACCCCCTAACAACAAACAACCCTAAACCCCTAACATCAAACAACACTAACCCCCAGCAACGAACAATACTAAACCCCTAACAACACAAAACCTAACCCCTTAGCAACAAACAACCGTAACCCACTAACAACAAACAACCCTAACACGCTAACAACAAGCAACACTAACCCCCTAACAACAAACAACCCTAAACCACTAACATCAAACATCACTAACCCCCTAACAACACAAAACACTAAACCCTAACAACAAACAACACTAACACCCTAACAACAAAAACCACTAAACCCCAACAAGAAACAACCCTAAACCCCTAACAACAAACACTAACCCCCTAACAACAAACAACACTAAACCCCTAACAAGAAACTACCCTAACCCCGTAACAACAAACAACCCTAACCCCCAAACAACAAACAACCCTAACCCCCTAACAACAAACAATCCTAACCCCCGAACAACCAACAACACTAACCCCCTAACCAAAATAAACACTAACACCCGAACAACAAAAACCACTAAACCCCAACAAGAAACAACCCTAAACCCCTAACAACAAAAAACACTAACCCCCTAACAACAAACAACCCTAACCAAACAACAAACAAACCTAACCCACTAACTACAAACAACACTAAGACCCTAACGACAAACAACACTAACCCCCTAACAACAAACAACACTAACACCCTAACAACAAACAACCCTAACCCCCTAACAAACAACACTAACCCCCTAACAAACAACACTAACCCCCTAACAACAAACAACCCTAAACCCCTAACATCAAAGAACACTAACACCCTAACAACAAACAACCCTAACCCCCTAACAACAAACACTAACCCTCAAACAACAAACAACCCTAACCCCTGAAAACCAAAAACACTAAACCACTAACAACAAACAACCCTAACCCACTAACAACAAACAACCCTAACACCCTAAAAACAAACAACACTAAACCCCTAACAACACAAAACACTAACACCCTAACAACAAACAACACTAACACCCTAACAACAAAAACCACTAAACCCCAACAAGAAACAACCCTAAACCCCTAACAACAAACAACACTAACCCCCTAACAACAAACAACCCTAACCCCTAAAAACCAAAAACACTAACCCACTAACAACAAACAACCCTAACCCACTAACAACAAACAACCCTAACACCCTAACCACAAACAACACTAACCCCCTAACAACAAACAACCCTAACCCCCTAACAACAAACAATCCTAACCCCCGAACAACCAACAACACTAACCCCCTAACCACAGTAAACACTAACACCCTAACAACAAAAACCACTAAACCCCAACAAGAAACAATCCTAAACCCCTAACAAAAAACAACACTAACCCCCTAACAACAAACAACCCTAACCAAACAACAAAAAACCCTAACCCACTAACAACAAACAACACTAACACCCTAACAACAAACAACACAAACCCCCTAACAACAAACAACACTAACACCCTAACAACAACCAACCCTAACCCCTAAGAACAAACAACACTAACGCCCTAAGAACAAACAACACTAACCCCCAGCAACGAACAATACTAAACCCCTAACAACACAAAACCTAACCCCTTATCAACAAACAACCCTAACCCACTAACAACAAACCACCCTAACACCCTAACAACAAACAACACTAACCCCCTAACAACAAACAGCCATAAACCCCTATACATCAAAGAACACTAACACCCTAACAACAAACAACCCTAGCCCCCTAACAACAAACACTAACCCCCAAACAACAAACAACCCTAACCCCTAAAAACCAAAAACACTAAGCCACTAACAACAAACAACCCTAACCCCCTAACAACAAACAACCCTAACCCCCTAAGAACAAACAACCCTAAACCCCTAACACCAAACAACACTAACCCCCTAACAACACAAAACACTAACACCCTAACAACAAACAACACTAACACCCTAACAACAAAAACCACTAAACCCCAACAAGAAACAACCCTAAACCCCTAACAACAAACACTAACCCCCAACAACAAACAACACTAAACCCCTAACAAGAAACTACCCTAACCCCGTAACAACAAACAACACTAACCCTGTAACAACAAACAACACTGACCCCCAAACAACAAACAACCCTAACCCCCTAACAACAAACAATCCTAACCCCCGAACAACCAACAACACTAACCCCCTAACCACAGTAAACACTAACACCCTAACAACAAAAACCACTAAACTCCAACAAGAAACAACCCTAAACCCCTAACAACAAACAACACTAACGCCCTAACAACAAACAACCCTAAGCAAACAACAAACAAACCTAACCCACTAACAACAAACAACACTAACACCCTAACAACAAACACCCCTAACCCCCTAACAACAAACAACACTAACCCCCTAACAACAAACAACCCTAAACTCCTAACATCAAAGAACACTAACACCCTAACAACAAACAACACTAACCCCCTAAAAACAAACACTAACCCCCAAACAACGAACAACCCTAACCCCTAAAAACCAAAAACACTAACTCACTAACAACAAACAACCCTAAACCACTAACAACAAACAACCCTAACACCCTAACAACAAACAACACTAACCCCCTAACAACAAAGAACCCTAAACCCCTAACATCAAACAACACTAACCCCCTAACAACAAACAAACCTAAACCCCTAACATCAAAGAACACTAACACCCTAACAACAAACAACCCTAACCCCCTAACAACATACGCTAACCCCCAAACAACAAACAACCCTAACCCCTAAAAACCAAAAACACTAACCCACTAACAACAAACAACCCTAACACCCTAACCACAAACAAAACTAACCCCCTAACAACAAACAACCCTAACCTCCTAACAACAAACAATCCTAACCCCCGAACAACCAAGAACACTAACCCCCTAACCACAGTAAACACTAACACCATAACAACAAAAACCACTAAACCCCAACAAGAAACAACCCTAAACCCCTAACAACAAACAACACTAACCCCCTAACAACAAACAACCCTAACCAAACAACAAAAAACCCTAACCCACTAACAACAAACAACACTAACACCCTAACAACAAACAACCCTAACACCCTAACAACAAACAACACTAACACCCTAACAACAAACAACCCTAACCCCCTAACAACAAACAACCCTAAACCCCTGACATCAAAGAACACTAACACCCTAACAACAAACAACCCTAACCCCCTAACAACAAACACTAACCCCCAAACAACAAACAAACCTAACCCCTGAAAACCAAAAACACTAACCCACTAACAACAAACAACCCTAACCCACTAACAACAAACAACCCTAACACCCTAACAACAAAAAACACTAACCCAATAACAACAAACAACCCTAAACCCCTAACATCAAACAACACTACCCCCTAACAACACAAAACACTAACACCCTAACAACAACCAACCCTAACCCCTAAGAACAAACAACACTAACGCCCTAAGAACAAACAACACTAACCCCCGGCAACGAACAATACTAAACCCCTAACAACACAAAACCTACCCCTTTTCAACAAACAACCCTAACCCACTAACAACAAACAACCCTAACACCCTAACAACAAGCAACACTAACCCCCTAACAACAAACAACCCTAAACCACTAACATCAAACATCACTAACCCCCTAACAACACAAAACACTAACACCCTAACAACAAACAACACTAACACCCTAACAACAAAAACCACTAAACCCCAACAAGAAACAACCCTAAACCCCTAACAACAAACACAAACCCCCTAACAACAAACAACACTAAACCTCTAACAAGAAACTACCCTAACCCCGTAACAACAAACAACACTAACCCCGTAACAACAAACAACCCTAACCCCCAAACAACAAACAACCCTAACCCCCTAACAACAAACAATCCTAACCCCCGAACAACCAACAACACTAACGCCCTAACCACAATAAACACTAACACCCGAACAACAAAAACCACTAAACCCCAACAAGAAACAACCCTAAACCCCTAACAACAAAAAACACTAACCCCCTAACAACAAACAACCCTAACCAAACAACAAACAAACCTAATCCACTAACAACAAACAACACTAACACCCTAACGACAAACAACCCTAACTCCCTAAGAACAAACAACACTAACACCCTAACAACAAACAACCCTAACCCCCTAACAACAAACAACACTAACCCCCTAACAACAAACAACCCTAAACCCCTAACATCAAAGAACACTAACACCCTAACAACAAACAACCCTAGCCCCTTAACAACAAACAACACTAACCCCCTAACAACACAAAACACTAACACCCTAACAACAGACAACACTAACACCCTAACAACAAAAACCACTAAACCCCAACAAGAAACAACCCTAAACCCCTAACAACAAACAACACTAACCCCCTAACAAGAAACAACACTAACCCCCTAACAACAAACAACACTAACCCCCTAACAACAAACAACACTAACCCCCAAACAACAAACAACCCTAACCCCCTAACAACAAACAATCCTCACCCCCGAACAACCAACAACACTAACCCCCTAACCAAAATAAACACTAACACCCGAACAACAAAAACCACTAAACCCCAACAAGAAACAACCCTAAACCCCTAACAACAAAAAACACTAACCCCCTAACAACAAACAACCCTAACCAAACAACAAACAAACCTAACCCACTAACATGAAACAACACTAAGACCCTAACGACAAACAACCCTAACCCCCAAACAACAAACAACACTAACACCCTAACAACAAACAACCCTAACCCCCTAACAAACAACACTAACCCCCTAACAACAAACAACCCTAAACCCCTAACATCAAAGAACACTAACACCCTAACAACAAACAACACTAACACCCTAACAACCAACACTAACCCCCAAAAAACAAACAACCCTAACCCCTGAAAACCAAAAACAAAAAACCACTAACAACAAACAACCCTAACCCACTAACAACAAACAATCCTAACACCCTAACAACAAACAACACTAACACCCTAACAACAAAAACCACTAAACCTCAACAAGAAACAACCCTAAACCCCTAACAACAAACAACACTAACCCCCTAACAACAAACAACCCTAACCCCTAAAAACCAAAAACACTAACCCACTAACAACAAACAACCCTAACCCACTAACAACAAACAACCCTAACACCCTAACCACAAACAACACTAACCCCCTAACAACAAACAACCCTAACCCCCTAACAACAAACAATCCTAACCCCCGAACAACCAACAACACTAAACCCCTAACCACAGTAAACACTAACACCCTAACAACAAAAACTACTAAACTCCAACAAGAAACAACCCTAAACCCCTAACAACAAACAACACTAACGCCCTAACAACAAACAACCCTAAGCAAACAACAAACAAACCTAACCCACTAACAACAAACAACACTAACACCCTAACAACAAACACCCCTAACCCCCTAACAACAAACAACACTAACCCCCTAACAACAAACAACCCTAAACTCCTAACATCAAAGAACACTAACACCCTAACAACAAACAACACTAACCCCCTAAAAACAAACACTAACCCCCAAACAAAAAACAACCCTAACCCCTAAAAACCAAAAACACTAACCCACTAACAACAAACAACCCTAAACCACTAACAACAAAGAACCCTAACACCCTAACAACAAACAACACTAACCCCCTAACAACAAACAACCCTAAACCCCTAACATCAAACAACACTATCCCCCTAACAACAAACAACCCTAAACCCCTAACATCAAAGAACACTAACACCCTAACAACAAACAACCCTAAACCCCTAACAACAAACGCTAACCCCCAAACAACAAACAACCGTAACCCCTAAAAACCAAAAACACTAACCCACTAACAACAAACAACCCTAACCCACTAACAACAAACAACCCTAACACCCTAACCACAAACAACACTAACCCCCTAACAACAAACAACCCTAACACCCAACAACAAACAATCCTAACCCCCGAACAACCAACAACACTAACCCCCTAACCACAGTAAACACTAACACCCTAACAACAAAAACCACTAAACCCCAACAAGAAACAACCCTAAACCCCTAACAACAAACAACACTAACCCCCTAACAACAAACAACCCTAACCAAACAACAAAAAACCCTAACCCACTAACAACAAACAACACTAACACCCTAACAACAAACAACCCTAACACCCTAACAACAAACAACACTAACACCCTAACAACAAACAACCCTAACCCCCTAACAACAAACAACCCTAAACCCCTGACATCAAAGAACACTAACACCCTAACAACAAACAACCCTAACCCCCTAAAAACAAACACTAACCCCCAAACAACAAACAACCCTAACCCCTGAAAACCAAAAACACTAACCCACTAACAACGAACAACCCTAACCCACTAACAACAAACAACCCTAACACCCTAACAACAAACAACACTAACCCCCTAACAACAAACAACCCTAAACCCCTAACATCAAACAACACTACCCCCTAACAACACAAAACACTAACACCCTAACAACAACCAACCCTAACCCCTAAGAACAAACAACACTAACGCCCTAAGAACAAACAATACTAACCCCCAGCAACGAACAATACTAAACCCCTAACAACACAAAACCTAACCCCTTTTCAACAAACAACCCTAACCCACTAACAACAAACAACCCTAACACCCTAACAACAAGCAACACTAACCCCCTAACAACAAACAACCCTAAACCACTAACACCAAACATCACTAACCCCCTAACAACACAAAACACTAACACCCTAACAACAAACAACACTAACACCCTAACAACAAAAACCACTAAACCCCAACAAGAAACAACCCTAAACCCCTAACAACAAACACAAAGCCCCTAACAACAAACAACACTAAACCTCTAACAAGAAACTACCCTAACCCTGTAACAACAAACAACACTAACCCCGTAACAACAAACAACCCTAACCCCCAAACAACAAACAACCCTAACCCCCTAACAACAAACAATCCTAACCCCCGAACAACCAACAACACTAACGCCCTAACCACAATAAACACTAACACCCGAACAACAAAAACCACTAAACCCCAACAAGAAACAACCCTAAACCCCTAACAACAAAAAACACTAACCCCCTAACAACAAACAACCCTAACCAAACAACAAACAAACCTAATCCACTAACAACAAACAACACTAACACCCTAACGACAAACAACCCTAACTCCCTAAGAACAAACAACACTAACACGCTAACAACAAACAACCCTAACCCCCTAACAACAAACAACACTAACCCCCTAACAACAAACAACCCTAAACCCCTAACATCAAAGAACACTAACACCCTAACAACAAACAACCCTAGCCCCTTAACAACAAACAACACTAACCCCCTAACAACACAAAACACTAACACCCTAACAACAGACAACACTAACACCCTAACAACAAAAACCACTAAACCCCAACAAGAAACAACCCTAAACCCCTAACAACAAACAACACTAACCCCCTAACAAGAAACAACACCAACCCCCTAACAACAAACAACACTAACCCCCTAACAACAAACAACACTAACACCCTAACAACAACCAACCCTAAACCCCTAACATCAAAGAACACTAACACCCTAACAACAAACAACCCTAACCCCCTAACAACAAACACTAACCCCCAAACAACAAACAACCCTAACCCCTGAAAACCAAAAACACTAAACCACTAACAACAAACAACCCTAACCCACTAACAACAAACAACCCTAACACCCTAAAAACAAACAACACTAAACCCCTAACAACAAACAACCCTAAACCCCTATACATCAAAGAACAATAACACCCTAACAACAAACAACCCTAGCCCCCTAACAACAAACACTAACCCCCAAACAACAAACAACCCTAACCCGTAAAAACCAAAAACACTAACTCACTAACAACAAACAACCCTAACCCACTAACAACAAACAACCCAAACCCCCTAACAACAAACAACCCTAAACCCCTAACATCAAACAACACTAACCCCCTAACAACACAAAACACTAACACCCTAACAACAAACAACACTAACACCCTAACAACAAAAACCACTAAACCCCAACAAGAAAGAACCCTAAACCCCTAACAACAAACACTAACCCCCTAACAACAAACAACACTAAACCCCTAACAAGAAACTACCCTAACCCCGTAACAACAAACAACACTAACCCCGAAACAACAAACAACACTAACCTCCAAACAACAAACAACCCTAACCCCCTAACAACAAACAATCCTAACCCCCGAACAACCAACAACACTAACCCCCTAACCACAGTAAACACTAACACCCTAACAACAAAAACCACTAAACTCCAACAAGAAACAACCATAAACCCCTAACAACAAACAACACTAACGCCCTAACAACAAACAACCCTAAGCAAACAACAAACAAACCTAACCCACTAACAACAAACAACACTAACACCCTAACAACAAACACCTCAACCCCCTAACAACAAACAACACTAACACCCTAACAACAAACAACCCTAACCCCTAACAACAAACAACACTAACCCCCTAACAACAAACAACCCTAAACCCCTAACATCAAAGAACACTAACACCCTAACAACAAACAACCCTAACCCCCTAACAACAAACACTAACCCCCAAACAACAAACAACCCTAACCAATAAAAACCAAAAACACTAACCCACTAACAACAAACAACCCTAACCCACTAACAACAAACAACCCTAACACCCTAACCACAAACAACACTAACCCCCTAACAACAAAGAACCCTAACCCCCAAAACAACAAACAATCCTAACCCCCGAACAACCAACAACACTAACCCCCTACCCACAGTAAACACTAACACCCTAACAACAAAAACGACTAAACCCCAACAAGAAAAAACCCTAAACCCCTAACAACAAACACTAACCCCCTAACAACAAACAACACTAAACCCCTAACAAGAAACTACCCTAACCCCGTAACAACAAACAACACTAACCCCGTAACAACAAACAACCCTAACCCCCTAACAACGAACAACACTAACCGCCTAACAACAAACAACCCAAACCCCCTAACAACAAACACTAACCCCCAAACAACAAACAACCCTAAACCCCTAACATCAAACAACACTTACCCCCTAACAAAACAAAACACTAACACCCTAACAACAAACAATCCTAACCCCCGAACAACCAACAACACTAACCCCTTAACCACAATAAACGGTAACACCCGAACAACAAAAACCACTAAACCCCAACAACAAACAACCCTAAACCCCTAACATCAAACAACACTAACCCCCTAACAACACAAAACACTAACACCCTAACAACAACACTAACACCCTAACAACAAAAACCACTAAACCCCAACAAGAAACAAACCCTAAACCCCTAACAACAAACACTATCCCCCTAACAACAAACAACACTAAACCCCTAACAAGAAACTAACCTATCCCCGTAACAACAAACACCACTAACCTCCTAACAACAAACAACCTTAACCCCCTAACAACAAACACCCCTAAACCCCTAACAACAAACAAGCCTAACCCTCTAACAACCTACAACAATAACCCCCAACCACAAACAACACTAATCCCGTAAGAACAAACAACACTAACCCCCTAACAAAAAACAACCCTAAACCCCTAACATCAAAGAACACTAACACCCTAACAACAAACAACCTTAGCCCCCTAACAACAAACACTAACCCCCAAACAACAAACAACACTAACCCCTAAAAACCAAAAACACTAACCCACTAACAAAAAACAACCCTAACCCACTAACAACAAACAACCGTAACCCCCTAACAACAAACAACCCTAAACCCCTAACATCAAACAACACTAACCCCCTAACAACACAAAACACTAACCCCCTAACAACAAACAACACTAACTCCCTAACAACAAACAATCCTAAACCCCTAACATCAAAGAACACTAACCCCCTAACAACAAACAACCCTAACCCACTAACAACAAACACTAACCCCCAAACAACAAACAACCCTAACCCCCTAACAACAAACAATCCTAACCCCCGAACAACCAACAACACTAACCCCCTAACCACAGTAAACACTAACACCCTAACAACAAAAACCACTAAACCCCAACAAGAAACAACCCTAAACCCCTAACAACAAACAACACTATACCCTAACAACAAACAACCCTAACCAAACAACAAAAAACCCTAACCCACTAACAACAAACAACACTAACACCCTAACAACAAACAACCCTAACCCCCTAACAACAAACAACACTAACACCCTAACAAAAAACAACCCTAACCCCCTAACAACAAACAAGCCTAAACCCCTGCCATCAAAGAACACTAACACCCTAACAACAAACAACCCTAACCCCCTAACAACAAACGCTAACCCCAAAAAACAAACAACCCTAACCCCTAAAAACCAAAAACACTAACCCACTAACAACAAACAACCCTAACACCCTAACCACAAACAACACTAACCCCCTAACAACAAACAACCCTAACCCCCTAACAACAAACAATCCTAACCCCCGAACAACCAACAACACTAACCCCCTAACCACAGTAAACACTAACACCCTAACAACAAAAACCACTAAACCCCAACAAGAAACAACCCTAAACCCCTAACAACAAACAACACTAACCCCCTAACAACAAACAACCCTAACCAAACAACAAAAAACCCTAACCCACTAACAACAAACAACACTAACACCCTAACAACAAACAACCCTAACCCCCTAACAACAAACAACACTAACACCCTAACAACAAACAACCCTAACCCCCTAACAACAAACAACCCTAAACCCCTGACATCAAAGAACACTAACACCCTAACAACAAACAACCCTAACCCCCTAACAACAAACACTAACCCCCAAACAACAAACAACCCTAACCCCTGAAAACCAAAAACACTAACCCACTAACAACAAACAACCCTAAACCACTAACAACAAACAACCCTAACACCCTAACCACAAACAACACTAACCCCCTAACAACAAACAACCCTAACCCCCTAACAACAAACGCTAACCCCAAAAAACAAACAACCCTAACCCCTAAAAACCAAAAACACTAACCCACTAACAACAAACAACCCTAACACCCTAACCACAAACAACACTAACCCCCTAACAACAAACAACCCTAACCCCCTAACAACAAACAATCCTAGCCCCCGAACAACCAACAACACTAACCCCCTAACCACAGTAAACACTAACACCCTAACAACAAAAACCACTAAACCCCAACAAGAAACAACCCTAAACCCCTAACAACAAACAACACTAACCCCCTACCAACAAACAACCCTAACCAAACAACAAAAAACCCTAACCCACTAACAACAAACAACACTAACACCCTAACAACAAACAGCCCTAACCCCCTAACAACAAACAACACTAACACCCTAACAACAAACAACCCTAACCCCCTAACAACAAACAACCCTAAACCTCTAACATCAAAGAACACTAACACCCTAACAACAAACAACCCTAACCCCCTAACAACAAACACTACCCCCAAACAACAAACAACCCTAACCCCTGAAAACCAAAAACACTAACCCACTAACAACAAACAACCCTAACCCACTAACAACAAACAACCCTAACACCCTAACAACAAACAACACTAACCCCCTAACAACAAACAACCCTAAACCCCTAACATCAAACAACACTAACCCCCAGCAACGAACAATACTAAACCCCTAACAACACAAAACCTAACCCCTTAGCAACAAACAACCGTAACCCACTAACAACAAACAACCCTAACACGCTAACAACAAGCAACACTAACCCCCTAACAACAAACAACCCTAAACCACTAACATCAAACATCACTAACCCCCTAACAACACAAAACACTAAACCCTAACAACAAACAACACTAACACCCTAACAACAAAAACCACTAAACCCCAACAAGAAACAACCCTAAACCCCTAACAACAAACACTAACCCCCTAACAACAAACAACACTAAACCCCTAACAAGAAACTACCCTAACCCCGTAACAACAAACAACCCTAACCCCCAAACAACAAACAACCCTAACCCCCTAACAACAAACAATCCTAACCCCCGAACAACCAACAACACTAACCCCCTAACCAAAATAAACACTAACACCCGAACAACAAAAACCACTAAACCCCAACAAGAAACAACCCTAAACCCCTAACAACAAAAAACACTAACCCCCTAACAACAAACAACCCTAACCAAACAACAAACAAACCTAACCCACTAACTACAAACAACACTAAGACCCTAACGACAAACAACACTAACCCCCTAACAACAAACAACACTAACACCCTAACAACAAACAACCCTAACCCCCTAACAAACAACACTAACCCCCTAACAAACAACACTAACCCCCTAACAACAAACAACCCTAAACCCCTAACATCAAAGAACACTAACACCCTAACAACAAACAACCCTAACCCCCTAACAACAAACACTAACCCTCAAACAACAAACAACCCTAACCCCTGAAAACCAAAAACACTAAACCACTAACAACAAACAACCCTAACCCACTAACAACAAACAACCCTAACACCCTAAAAACAAACAACACTAAACCCCTAACAACACAAAACACTAACACCCTAACAACAAACAACACTAACACCCTAACAACAAAAACCACTAAACCCCAACAAGAAACAACCCTAAACCCCTAACAACAAACAACACTAACCCCCTAACAACAAACAACCCTAACCCCTAAAAACCAAAAACACTAACCCACTAACAACAAACAACCCTAACCCACTAACAACAAACAACCCTAACACCCTAACCACAAACAACACTAACCCCCTAACAACAAACAACCCTAACCCCCTAACAACAAACAATCCTAACCCCCGAACAACCAACAACACTAACCCCCTAACCACAGTAAACACTAACACCCTAACAACAAAAACCACTAAACCCCAACAAGAAACAATCCTAAACCCCTAACAAAAAACAACACTAACCCCCTAACAACAAACAACCCTAACCAAACAACAAAAAACCCTAACCCACTAACAACAAACAACACTAACACCCTAACAACAAACAACACAAACCCCCTAACAACAAACAACACTAACACCCTAACAACAACCAACCCTAACCCCTAAGAACAAACAACACTAACGCCCTAAGAACAAACAACACTAACCCCCAGCAACGAACAATACTAAACCCCTAACAACACAAAACCTAACCCCTTATCAACAAACAACCCTAACCCACTAACAACAAACCACCCTAACACCCTAACAACAAACAACACTAACCCCCTAACAACAAACAGCCATAAACCCCTATACATCAAAGAACACTAACACCCTAACAACAAACAACCCTAGCCCCCTAACAACAAACACTAACCCCCAAACAACAAACAACCCTAACCCCTAAAAACCAAAAACACTAAGCCACTAACAACAAACAACCCTAACCCCCTAACAACAAACAACCCTAACCCCCTAAGAACAAACAACCCTAAACCCCTAACACCAAACAACACTAACCCCCTAACAACACAAAACACTAACACCCTAACAACAAACAACACTAACACCCTAACAACAAAAACCACTAAACCCCAACAAGAAACAACCCTAAACCCCTAACAACAAACACTAACCCCCAACAACAAACAACACTAAACCCCTAACAAGAAACTACCCTAACCCCGTAACAACAAACAACACTAACCCTGTAACAACAAACAACACTGACCCCCAAACAACAAACAACCCTAACCCCCTAACAACAAACAATCCTAACCCCCGAACAACCAACAACACTAACCCCCTAACCACAGTAAACACTAACACCCTAACAACAAAAACCACTAAACTCCAACAAGAAACAACCCTAAACCCCTAACAACAAACAACACTAACGCCCTAACAACAAACAACCCTAAGCAAACAACAAACAAACCTAACCCACTAACAACAAACAACACTAACACCCTAACAACAAACACCCCTAACCCCCTAACAACAAACAACACTAACCCCCTAACAACAAACAACCCTAAACTCCTAACATCAAAGAACACTAACACCCTAACAACAAACAACACTAACCCCCTAAAAACAAACACTAACCCCCAAACAACGAACAACCCTAACCCCTAAAAACCAAAAACACTAACTCACTAACAACAAACAACCCTAAACCACTAACAACAAACAACCCTAACACCCTAACAACAAACAACACTAACCCCCTAACAACAAAGAACCCTAAACCCCTAACATCAAACAACACTAACCCCCTAACAACAAACAAACCTAAACCCCTAACATCAAAGAACACTAACACCCTAACAACAAACAACCCTAACCCCCTAACAACATACGCTAACCCCCAAACAACAAACAACCCTAACCCCTAAAAACCAAAAACACTAACCCACTAACAACAAACAACCCTAACACCCTAACCACAAACAAAACTAACCCCCTAACAACAAACAACCCTAACCTCCTAACAACAAACAATCCTAACCCCCGAACAACCAAGAACACTAACCCCCTAACCACAGTAAACACTAACACCATAACAACAAAAACCACTAAACCCCAACAAGAAACAACCCTAAACCCCTAACAACAAACAACACTAACCCCCTAACAACAAACAACCCTAACCAAACAACAAAAAACCCTAACCCACTAACAACAAACAACACTAACACCCTAACAACAAACAACCCTAACACCCTAACAACAAACAACACTAACACCCTAACAACAAACAACCCTAACCCCCTAACAACAAACAACCCTAAACCCCTGACATCAAAGAACACTAACACCCTAACAACAAACAACCCTAACCCCCTAACAACAAACACTAACCCCCAAACAACAAACAAACCTAACCCCTGAAAACCAAAAACACTAACCCACTAACAACAAACAACCCTAACCCACTAACAACAAACAACCCTAACACCCTAACAACAAAAAACACTAACCCAATAACAACAAACAACCCTAAACCCCTAACATCAAACAACACTACCCCCTAACAAGACAAAACACTAACACCCTAACAACAACCAACCCTAACCCCTAAGAACAAACAACACTAACGCCCTAAGAACAAACAACACTAACCCCCGGCAACGAACAATACTAAACCCCTAACAACACAAAACCTACCCCTTTTCAACAAACAACCCTAACCCACTAACAACAAACAACCCTAACACCCTAACAACAAGCAACACTAACCCCCTAACAACAAACAACCCTAAACCACTAACATCAAACATCACTAACCCCCTAACAACACAAAACACTAACACCCTAACAACAAACAACACTAACACCCTAACAACAAAAACCACTAAACCCCAACAAGAAACAACCCTAAACCCCTAACAACAAACACAAACCCCCTAACAACAAACAACACTAAACCTCTAACAAGAAACTACCCTAACCCCGTAACAACAAACAACACTAACCCCGTAACAACAAACAACCCTAACCCCCAAACAACAAACAACCCTAACCCCCTAACAACAAACAATCCTAACCCCCGAACAACCAACAACACTAACGCCCTAACCACAATAAACACTAACACCCGAACAACAAAAACCAGTAAACCCCAACAAGAAACAACCCTAAACCCCTAACAACAAAAAACACTAACCCCCTAACAACAAACAACCCTAACCAAACAACAAACAAACCTAATCCACTAACAACAAACAACACTAACACCTTAACGACAAACAACCCTAACCCCCTAAGAACAAACAACACTAACACCCTAACAACAAACAACCCTAACCCCCTAACAACAAACAACACTAACCCCCAACAACAAACAACCCTAAACCCCTAACATCAAAGAACACTAACACCCTAACAACAAACAACCCTAACCCCCTAACAACAAACACTAACCCCCAAACAACAAACAACCCTAACCCCTGAAAACCAAAAACACTACACCACTAAAAACAAACAACCCTAACCCACTAACAACAAAAAACCCTAACACCCTAACAACAAACAACACTAACCCCCTAACAACAAACAACCCTAAACCCCTAACATCAAACAACACTAAACCCCTAACAACACAAAACACTAACACCCTAACAACAAACAACACTAACACCCTAACAACAAAAACCACTAAACCCCAACAAGAAACAACCCTAAACCCCTAACAACAAACAACACTAACCCCCTAACAACAAACAACCCTAACCCCTAAAAACCAAAAACACTAACCCACTAACAACAAACAACCCTAACCCACTAACAACAAACAACCCTAACACCCTAACCACAAACAACACTAACCCCCTAACAACAAACAACCCTAACCCCCTAACAACAAACAATCCTAACCCCCGAACAACCAACAACACTAACCCCCTAACCACAGTAAACACTAACACCCTAACAACAAAAACCACTAAACCCCAACAAGAAACAACCCTAAACCCCTAACAAAAAACAACACTAACCCCCTAACAACAAGCAACCCTAACCAAACAACAAAAAACCCTAACCCACTAACAACAAACAACACTAACACCCTAACAACAAACAACCCTAACCCCCTAACAACAAACAACACTAACACCCTAACAACAAACAACCCTAACCCCCTAACAAGAAACAACACTAACCCCCTAACAACAAACAGCCCTAAACCCCTAACATCAAAGAACACTAACACCCTAACAACAAACACCCCTAACCCCCTAACAACAAACAACACTAACCCCCTAACAACAAACAACCCTAAACTCCTAACATCAAAGAACACTAACACCCTAACAACAAACATCACTAACCCCCTAAAAACAAACACTAACCCCCAAACAACAAACAACCCTAACCCCTAAGAACCAAAAACACTCCCCCACTAACAACAAACAACCCTAAACCACTAACAACAAACAACCCTAACACCATAACAACAAACAACACTAACCCCCTAACAACAAAGAACCCTAAACCCCTAACATCAAACAACACTAACCCCCTAACAACAAACAAACCTAAACCCCTAACATCAAAGAACACTAACACCCTAACAACAAACAACCCTAACCCCCTAACAACAAACGCTAACCCCCAAACAACAAACAACCCTAACCCCTAAAAACCAAAAACACTAACCCACTAACAACAAACAACCCTAACCCACTAACAACAAACAACCCTAACACCCTAACCACAAACAAAACTAACCACCTAACAACAAACAACCCTAACCCCCTAACAACAAACAATCCTAACCCCCGAACAACCAACAACACTAACCCCCTAACCACAGTAAACACTAACACCATAACAACAAAAACCACTAAACCCCAACAAGAAACAACCCTAAACCCCTAACAACAAACAACACTAACCCCCTAACAACAAACAACCCTAACCCCCTAACAACAAACAACCCTAACCAAACAACAAAAAACCCTAACCCACTAACAACAAACAACACTAACACCCTAACAACAAACAACCCTAACACCCTAACAACAAACAACACTAACACCCTAACAACAAACAACCCTAACCCCCTAACAACAAACAACCCTAAACCCCTGACATCAAAGAACACTAACACCCTAACAACAAAAAACCCTAACCCCCTAACAACAAACACTAACCCCCAAACAACAAACAAACCTAACCCCTGAAAACCAAAAACACTAACCCACTAACAACAAACAACCCTAACCCACTAACAACAAACAACCCTAACACCCTAACAACAAAAAACACTAACCCAATAACAACAAACAACCCTAAACCCCTAACATCAAACAACACTACCCCCTAACAACACAAAACACTAACACCCTAACAACAACCAACCCTAACCCCTAAGAACAAA
This sequence comes from Elephas maximus indicus, assembly GCF_024166365.1. Taxonomy (NCBI): domain Eukaryota; kingdom Metazoa; phylum Chordata; class Mammalia; order Proboscidea; family Elephantidae; genus Elephas; species Elephas maximus. Next base: position 1,387,529 of record NW_026060260.1, read on the forward strand.
CAACACTAACGCCTTAAGAACAAACAACACTAACCCCCAGCAACGAACAATACTAAACCCCTAAAAACACAAAACCTAACCCCTTTTCAACAAACAACCCTAACCCACTAACAACAAACAACCCTAACACCCTAACAACAAGCAACACTAACCCCCTAACAACAAACAACCCTAAACCACTAACATCAAACATCACTAACCCCCTAACAACACAAAACACTAACACCCTAACAACAAACAACACTAACACCCTAAAAACAAAAACCACTAAACCCCAACAAGAAACAACCCTAAACCCCTAACAACAAACACAAACCCCCTAACAACAAACAACACTAAACCTCTAACAAGAAACTACCCTAACCCCGTAACAACAAACAACACTAACCCCGTAACAACAAACAACCCTAACCCCCAAACAACAAACAACCCTAACCCCCTAAGAACAAACAACACTAACACCCTAACAACAAACAACCCTAACCCCCTAACAACAAACAACACTAACCCCCTAACAACAAACAACCCTAAACCCCTAACATCAAAGAACACTAACACCCTAACAACAAACAACCCTAACCCCCTAACAACAAACACTAACCCCCAAACAACAAACAACCCTAACCCCTGAAAACCAAAAACACTACACCACTAAAAACAAACAACCCTAACCCACTAACAACAAACAACCCTAACACCCTAACAACAAACAACACTAACCCCCTAACAACAAACAACCCTAAACCCCTAACATCAAACAACACTAAACCCCTAACAACACAAAACACTAACACCCTAACAACAAACAACACTAACACCCTAACAACAAAAACCACTAAAACCCAACAAGAAACAACCCTGAACCCCTAACAACAAACACTAACCCCCTAACAACAAACAACACTAAACCCCTAACAAGAAACTACCCTAACCGCGTAACAACAAACAACCCTAACCCCCAAACAACAAACAACCCTAACCCCCTAACAACAAACAATCCTCACCCCCGAACAACCAACAACACTAACCCCCTAACCAAAATAAACACTAACACCCGAACAACAAAAACCACTAAACCCCAACAAGAAACAACCCTAAACCCCTAACAACAAAAAACACTAACCCCCTAACAACAAACAACCCTAACCAAACAACAAACAAACCTAACCCACTAACATGAAACAACACTAAGACCCTAACGACAAACAACCCTAACCCCCAAAAAAAAACAACACTAAAACCCTAACAACAAACAACCCTAACCCCCTAACAAACAACACTAACCCCCTAACAACAAACAACCCTAAACCCCTAACATCAAAGAACACTAACACCCTAACAACAAACAACACTAACACCCTAACAACGAACACTAACCCCCAAAAAACAAACAACCCTAACCCCTGAAAACCAAAAACACTAAACCACTAACAACAAACAACCCTAACCCACTAACAACAAACAACCCTAACACCCTAAAAACAAACAACACTAAACCCCTAACAACAAAGAACCCTAAACCCCTAACATCAAACAACACTAACCCCCTAACAACAAACAAACCTAAACCCCTAACATCAAAGAACACTAACACCCTAACAACAAACAACCCTAACCCCCTAACAACAAACGCTAACCCCCAAACAACAAACAACCCTAACCCCTAAAAACCAAAAACACTAACCCACTAACAACAAACAACCCTAACCCACTAACAACAAACAACCCTAACACCCTAACCACAAACAAAACTAACCCCCTAACAACAAACAACCCTAACCCCCTAACAACAAACAATCCTAACCCCCGAACAACCAACAACACTAACCCCCTAACCACAGTAAACACTAACACCATAACAACAAAAACCACTAAACCCCAACAAGAAACAACCCTAAACCCCTAACAACAAACAACACTAACCCCCTAACAACAAACAACCCTAACCCACTAACAACAAACAACCCTAACCAAACAACAAAAAACCCTAACCCACTAACAACAAACAACACTAACACCCTAACAACAAACAACCCTAACACCCTAACAACAAACAACACTAACACCCTAACAACAAACAACCCTAACCCCCTAACAACAAACAACCCTAAACCCCTGACATCAAAGAACACTAACACCCTAACAACAAACAACCCTAACCCCCTAACAACAAACACTAACCCCCAAACAACAAACAAACCTAACCCCTGAAAACCAAAAACACTAACCCACTAACAACAAACAACCCTAACCCACTAACAACAAACAACCCTAACACCCTAACAACAAAAAACACTAACCCAATAACAACAAACAACCCTAAACCCCTAACATCAAACAACACTACCCCCTAACAACACAAAACACTAACACCCTAACAACAACCAACCCTAACCCCTAAGAACAAACAACACTAACGCCTTAAGAACAAACAACACTAACCCCCAGCAACGAACAATACTAAACCCCTAACAACACAAAACCTAACCCCTTTTCAACAAACAACCCTAACCCACTAACAACAAACAACCCTAACACCCTAACAACAAGCAACACTAACCCCCTAACAACAAACAACCCTAAACCACTAACATCAAACATCACTAACCCCCTAACAACACAAAACACTAACACCCTAACAACAAACAACACTAACACCCTAACAACAAAAACCACTAAACCCCAACAAGAAACAACCCTAAACCCCTAACAACAAACACAAACCCCCTAACAACAAACAACACTAAACCTCTAACAAGAAACTACCCTAACCCCGTAACAACAAACAACACTAACCCCGTAACAACAAACAACGCTAACCCCCAAACAACAAACAACCCTAACCCCCTAAGAACAAACAACACTAACACCCTAACAACAAACAAACCTAACCCCCTAACAACAAACAACACTAACCCCCTAACAACAAACAACCCTAAACCCCTAACATCAAAGAACACTAACACCCTAACAACAAACAACCCTAACCCCCTAACAACAAACACTAACCCCCAAACAACAAACAACCCTAACCCCTGAAAACCAAAAACACTACACCACTAAGAACAAACAACCCTAACCCACTAACAACAAACAACCCTAACACCCTAACAACAAACAACACTAACCCCCTAACAACAAACAACCCTAAACCCCTAACATCAAACAACACTAAACCCCTAACAACACAAAACACTAACACCCTAACAACAAACAACACTAACACCCTAACAACAAAAACCACTAAAACCCAACAAGAAACAACCCTGAACCCCTAACAACAAACACTAACCCCCTAACAACAAACAACACTAAACCCCTAACAAGAAACTACCCTAACCGCGTAACAACAAACAACCCTAACCCCCAAACAACAAACAACCCTAACCCCCTAACAACAAACAATCCTCACCCCCGAACAACCAACAACACTAACCCCCTAACCAAAATAAACACTAACACCCGAACAACAAAAACCACTAAACCCCAACAAGAAACAACCCTAAACCCCTAACAACAAAAAACACTAACCCCCTAACAACAAACAACCCTAACCAAACAACAAACAAACCTAACCCACTAACATGAAACAACACTAAGACCCTAACGACAAACAACCCTAACCCCCAAACAACAAACAACACTAACACCCTAACAACAAACAACCCTAACCCCCTAACAAACAACACTAACCCCCTAACAACAAACAACCCTAAACCCCTAACATCAAAGAACACTAACACCCTAACAACAAACAACACTAACACCCTAACAACAAACACTAACCCCCAAAAAAAAAAAAAACCCTAACCCCTGAAAACCAAAAACACTAAACCACTAACAACAAACAACCCTAACCCACTAACAACAAACAACCCTAACACCCTAAAAACAAACAACACTAAACCCCTAACAACACAAAACACTAACACCCTAACAACAAACAACACTAACACCCTAACAACAAAAACCACTAAACCCCAACAAGAAACAACCCTAAACCCCTAACAACAAACAACACTAACCCCCTAACAACAAACAACCCTAACCCCTAAAAACCAAAAACACTAGCCCACTAACAACAAACAACCCTAACCCACTAACAACAAACAACCCTAACACCCTAACCACAAACAACACTAACCCCCGAACAACAAACAACCCTAACCCCCTAACAACAAACAATCCTAACCCCCGAACAACCAACAACACTAAACCCCTAACCACAGTAAACACTAACACCCTAACAACAAAAACCTCTAAACTCCAACAAGAAACAACCCTAAACCCCTAACAACAAACAACACTAACGCCCTAACAACAAACAACCCTAAGCAAACAACAAACAAACCTAACCCACTAACAACAAACAACACTAACACCCTAACAACAAACACCCCTAACCCCCTAACAACAAACAACACTAACCCCCTAACAACAAACAACCCTAAACTCCTAACATCAAAGAACACTAACACCCTAACAACAAACAACACTAACCCCCTAAAAACAAACACTAACCCCCAAACAACAAACAACCCTAACCCCTAAAAACCAAAAACACTAACCCACTAACAACAAACAACCCTAAACCACTAACAACAAACAACCCTAACACCCTAACAACAAACAACACTAACCCCCTAACAACAAACAACCCTAAACCCCTAACATCAAACAACACTATCCCCCTAACAACAAACAACCCTAAACCCCTGACATCAAAGAACACTAACACCCTAACAACAAACAACCCTAACCCCCTAACAACAAACGCTAACCCCCAAACAACAAACAACCGTAACCCCTAAAAACCAAAAACACTAACCCACTAACAACAAACAACCCTAACCCACTAACAACAAACAACCCTAACACCCTAACCACAAACAACACTAACCCCCTAACAACAAACAACCCTAACACCCAACAACAAACAATCCTAACCCCCGAACAACCAACAACACTAACCCCCTAACCACAGTAAACACTAACACCCTAACAATAAAAACCACTAAACCCCAACAAGAAACAACCCTAAACCCCTAACAACAAACAACACTAACCCCCTAACAACAAACAACCCTAACCAAACAACAAAAAACCCTAACCCACTAACAACAAACAACACTAACACCCTAACAACAAACAACCCTAACACCCTAACAACAAACAACACTAACACCCTAACAACAAAGAACACTAACCCCCTAACAACAAACAACCCTAAACCCCTGACATCAAAGAACACTTACACCCTAACAACAAACAACCCTAACCCCCTAAAAACAAACACTAACCCCCAAACAACAAACAACCCTAACCCCTGAAAACCAAAAACACTAACCCACTAACAACAAACAACCCTAACCCACTAACAACAAACAACCCTAACACCCTAACAACAAACAACACTAACCCCCTAACAACAAACAACCCTAAACCCCTAACATCAAACAACACTACCCCCTAACAACACAAAACACTAACACCCTAACAACAACCAACCCTAACCCCTAAGAACAAACAACACTAACGCCCTAAGAACAAACAACACTAACCCCCAGCAACGAACAATACTAAACCCCTAACAACACAAAACCTAACCCCTTTTCAACAAACAACCCTAACCCACTAACAACAAACAACCCTAACACCCTAACAACAAGCAACACTAACCCCCTAACAACAAACAACCCTAAACCACTAACATCAAACATCACTAACCCCCTAACAACACAAAACACTAACACCTTAACAACAAACAACACTAACACCCTAACAACAAAAACCACTAAACCCCAACAAGAAACAACCCTAAACCCCTAACAACAAACACAAAGCCCCTAACAACAAACAACACTAAACCTCTAACAAGAAACTACCCTAACCCCGTAACAACAAACAACCCTAACCCCCTAACAACAAACAATCCTAACCCCCGAACAACCAACAACACTAACGCCCTAACCACAATAAACACTAACACCCGAACAACAAAAACCACTAAACCCCAACAAGAAACAACCCTAAACCCCTAACAACAAAAAACACTAACCCCCTAACAACAAACAACCCTAACCAAACAACAAACAAACCTAATCCACTAACAACAAACAACACTAACACCCTAACGACAAACAACCCTAACTCCCTAAGAACAAACAACACTAACACCCTAACAACAAACAACCCTAACCCCCTAACAACAAACAACACTAACCCCCTAACAACAAACAACCCTAAACCCCTAACATCAAAGAACACTAACACCCTAACAACAAACAACCCTAGCCCCTTAACAACAAACAACACTAACCCCCTAACAACACAAAACACTAACACCCTAACAACAGACAACACTAACACCCTAACAACAAAAACCACTAAACCCCAACAAGAAACAACCCTAAACCCCTAACAACAAACAACACTAACCCCCTAACAAGAAACAACACTAACCCCCTAACAACAAACAACACTAACCCCCTAACAACAAACAACACTAACACCCTAACAACAACCAACCGTAAACCCCTAACATCAAAGAACACTAACACCCTAACAACAAACAACCCTAACCCCCTAACAACAAACACTAACCCCCAAACAACAAACAACCCTAACCCCTGAAAACCAAAAACACTAAACCACTAACAACAAACAACCCTAACCCACTAACAACAAACAACCCTAACACCCTAAAAACAAACAACACTAAACCCCTAACAACACAAAACACTAACACCCTAACAACAAACAACACTAACACCCTAACAACAAAAACCACTAAACCCCAACAAGAAACAACCCTAAACCCCTAACAACAAACAACACTAACCCCCTAACAACAAACCACCCTAACCCCTAAAAACCAAAAACACTAACCCACTAACAACAAACAACCCTAACCCACTAACAACAAACCACCCTAACACCCTAACCACAAACAACACTAACCCCCTAACAACAAACAACCCTAACCCCCTAACAACAAACAATCCTAACCCCCGAACAACCAACAACACTAACCCCCTAACCACAGTAAACACTAACACCCTAACAACAAAAACCACTAAACCCCAACAAGAAACAACCCTAAACCCCTAACAAAAAACAACACTAACCCCCTAACAACAAGCAACCCTAACCAAACAACAAAAAACCCTAACCCACTAACAACAAACAACACTAACACCCTAACAACAAACAACCCTAACCCCCTAACAACAAACAACACTAACCCCCTAACAACAAACAACCCTAACCCCCTAACAACAAACAACACTAACCCCCTAACAACAAACAGCCCTAAACCCCTAACATCAAAGAACACTAACACCCTAACAACAAACAACCCTAACCCCCTAACAACAAACACTAACCCCCAAACAACAAACAACCCTAACCCCTGAAAACCAAAAACACTAACCCACTAACAACAAACAACCGTAACCCACTAACAACAAACAACCCTAACACCCTAACCACAAACAACACTAACCCCCTAACAACAAACAACCCTAACCCCCTAACAACAAACAATCCTAACCCCCGAACAACCAACAACACTAACCCCCTAACCACAGTAAACACTAACACCCTAACAACAAAAACCACCAAACCCCAACAAGAAACAACCCTAAACCCCTAACAACAAACAACACTAACCCCCTAACAACAAACAACCCTAACCAAACAACAAAAAACCCTAACCCACTAACAACAAACAACACTAACACCCTAAAAAGAAACAACCCTAACCCCCTAACAACAAACAACACTAACACCCTAACAACAAACAACCCTAACCCCCTAACAACAAACAACCCTAAACCTCTAACATCAAAGAACACTAACACCCTAACAACAAACAACCCTAACCCCCTAACAACAAACACTAACCCCCAAAGAACAAACAACCCTAACCCCTGAAAACCAAAAACACTAACCCACTAACAACAAACAACCCTAACCCACTAACAACAAACAACCCTAACACCCTAACAACAAACAACACTAACCCCCTAACAACAAACAACCCTAAACCCCTAACATCAAACACTAACCCCCTAACAACACAAAACACTAGCACCCTAACAACAACCAACCCTAACCCCTAAGAACAAACAACACTAACGCCCTAAGAACAAACAACTCTAACCCCCAGCAATGAACAATACTAAACCCCTAACAACACAAAACCTAACCCCTTATCAACAAACAACCCTAACCCACTAACAACACACAACCCTAACACCCTAACAACAAGCAACACTAACCCCCTAACAACAAACAACCCTAAACCACTAACATCAAACATCACTAACCCCCTAACAACACAAAACACTAACACCCTAACAACAAACAACACTAACACCCTAACAACAAAAACCACTAAACCCCAACAAGAAACAACCCTAAACCCCTAACAACAAACACTAACCCCCTAACAACAAACAACACTAAACCCCTAAGAAGAAACTACCCTAACCGCGTAACAACAAACAACCCTAACCCCCAAACAACAAACAACCCTAACCCCCTAACAACAAACAATCCTCACCCCCGAACAACCAACAACACTAACCCCCTAACCAAAATAAACACTAACACCCGAACAACAAAAACCACTAAACCCCAACAAGAAACAACCCTAAACCCCTAACAACAAAAAACACTAACCCCCTAACAACAAACAACCCTAACCAAACAACAAACAAACCTAACCCACTAACATGAAACAACACTAAGACCCTAACGACAAACAACCCTAACCCCCAAACAACAAACAACACTAACACCCTAACAACAAACAACCCTAACCCCCTAACAACAAACAACCCTAAACCCCTAACATCAAAGAACACTAACACCCTAACAACAAACAACACTAACACCCTAACAACAAACACTAACCCCCAAAAAACAAACAACCCTAACCCCTGAAAACCAAAAACACTAAACCACTAACAACACACAACCCTAACCCACTAACAACAAACAACCCTAACACCCTGAAAACAAACAACACTAAACCCCTAACAACACAAAACACTAACACCCTAACAACAAACAACACTAACACCCTAACAACAAAAACCACTAAACCCCAACAAGAAACAACCCTAAACCCCTAACAACAAACAACACTAACCCCCTAACAACAAACAACCCTAACCCCTAAAAACCAAAAACACTAACCCACTAACAACAAACAACCCTAACCCACTAACAACAAACAACCCTAACACCCTAACCACAAACAACACTAACCCCCGAACAACAAACAACCCTAACCCCCTAACAACAAACAATCCTAACCCCCGAACAACCAACAACACTAAACCCCTAACCACAGTAAACACTAACACCCTAACAACAAAAACCACTAAACTCCAACAAGAAACAACCCTACACCCCTAACAACAAACAACACTAACGCCCTAACAACAAACAACCCTAAGCAAACAACAAACAAACCTAACCCACTAACAACAAACAGCACTAACACCCTAACAACAAACACCCCTAACCCCCTAACAACAAACAACACTAACCCCCTAACAACAAACAACCCTAAACTCCTAACATCAAAGAACACTAACACCCTAACAACAAACAACACTAACCCCCTAACAACAAACAACCCTAACCAAACAACAAACAAACCTAACCCACTAACTACAAACAACACTAAGACCCTAACGACAAACAACACTAACCCCCTAACAACAAACAACACTAACACCCTAACAACAAACAACCCTAACCCCCTAACAAACAACACTAACCCCCTAACAAACAACACTAACCCCCTAACAACAAACAACCCTAAACCCCTAACATCAAAGAACACTAACACCCTAACAACAAACAACCCTAACCCCCTAACAACAAACACTAACCCTCAAACAACAAACAACCCTAACCCCTGAAAACCAAAAACACTAAACCACTAACAACAAACAACCCTAACCCACTAACAACAAACAACCCTAACACCCTAAAAACAAACAACACTAAACCCCTAACAACACAAAACACTAACACTCTAACAACAAACAACACTAACACCCTAACAACAAAAACCACTAAACCCCAACAAGAAACAACCCTAAACCCCTAACAACAAACAACACTAACCCCCTAACAACAAACAACCCTAACCCCTAAAAACCAAAAACACTAACCCACTAACAACAAACAACCCTAACCCACTAACAACAAACAACCCTAACACCCTAACCACAAACAACACTAACCCCCTAACAACAAACAACCCTAACCCCCTAACAACAAACAATCCTAACCCCCGAACAACCAACAACACTAACCCCCTAACCACAGTAAACACTAACACCCTAACAACAAAAACCACTAAACCCCAACAAGAAACAATCCTAAACCCCTAACAAAAAACAACACTAACCCCCTAACAACAAACAACCCTAACCAAACAACAAAAAACCCTAACCCACTAACAACAAACAACACTAACACCCTAACAACAAACAACACAAACCCCCTAACAACAAACAACACTAACACCCTAACAACAACCAACCCTAACCCCTAAGAACAAACAACACTAACGCCCTAAGAACAAACAACACTAACCCCCAGCAACGAACAATACTAAACCCCTAACAACACAAAACCTAACCCCTTATCAACAAACAACCCTAACCCACTAACAACAAACCACCCTAACACCCTAACAACAAACAACACTAACCCCCTAACAACAAACAGCCATAAACCCCTATACATCAAAGAACACTAACACCCTAACAACAAACAACCCTAGCCCCCTAACAACAAACACTAACCCCCAAACAACAAACAACCCTAACCCCTAAAAACCAAAAACACTAAGCCACTAACAACAAACAACCCTAACCCCCTAACAACAAACAACCCTAACCCCCTAAGAACAAACAACCCTAAACCCCTAACACCAAACAACACTAACCCCCTAACAACACAAAACACTAACACCCTAACAACAAACAACACTAACACCCTAACAACAAAAACCACTAAACCCCAACAAGAAACAACCCTAAACCCCTAACAACAAACACTAACCCCCAACAACAAACAACACTAAACCCCTAACAAGAAACTACCCTAACCCCGTAACAACAAACAACACTAACCCTGTAACAACAAACAACACTGACCCCCAAACAACAAACAACCCTAACCCCCTAACAACAAACAATCCTAACCCCCGAACAACCAACAACACTAACCCCCTAACCACAGTAAACACTAACACCCTAACAACAAAAACCACTAAACTCCAACAAGAAACAACCCTAAACCCCTAACAACAAACAACACTAACGCCCTAACAACAAACAACCCTAAGCAAACAACAAACAAACCTAACCCACTAACAACAAACAACACTAACACCCTAACAACAAACACCCCTAACCCCCTAACAACAAACAACACTAACCCCCTAACAACAAACAACCCTAAACTCCTAACATCAAAGAACACTAACACCCTAACAACAAACAACACTAACCCCCTAAAAACAAACACTAACCCCCAAACAACGAACAACCCTAACCCCTAAAAACCAAAAACACTAACTCACTAACAACAAACAACCCTAAACCACTAACAACAAACAACCCTAACACCCTAACAACAAACAACACTAACCCCCTAACAACAAAGAACCCTAAACCCCTAACATCAAACAACACTAACCCCCTAAAAACAAACAAACCTAAACCCCTAACATCAAAGAACACTAACACCCTAACAACAAACAACCCTAACCCCCTAACAACATACGCTAACCCCCAAACAACAAACAACCCTAACCCCTAAAAACCAAAAACACTAACCCACTAACAACAAACAACCCTAACACCCTAACCACAAACAAAACTAACCCCCTAACAACAAACAACCCTAACCCCCTAACAACAAACAATCCTAACCCCCGAACAACCAAGAACACTAACCCCCTAACCACAGTAAACACTAACACTATAACAACAAAAACCACTAAACCCCAACAAGAAACAACCCTAAACCCCTAACAACAAACAACACTAACCCCCTAACAACAAACAACCCTAACCAAACAACAAAAAACCCTAACCCACTAACAACAAACAACACTAACACCCTAACAACAAACAACCCTAACACCCTAACAACAAACAACACTAACACCCTAACAACAAACAACCCTAACCCCCTAACAACAAACAACCCTAAACCCCTGACATCAAAGAACACTAACACCCTAACAACAAACAACCCTAACCCCCTAACAACAAACACTAACCCCCAAACAACAAACAAACCTAACCCCTGAAAACCAAAAACACTAACCCACTAACAACAAACAACCCTAACCCACTAACAACAAACAACCCTAACACCCTAACAACAAAAAACACTAACCCAATAACAACAAACAACCCTAAACCCCTAACATCAAACAACACTACCCCCTAACAACACAAAACACTAACACCCTAACAACAACCAACCCTAACACCTAAGAACAAACAACACTAACGCCCTAAGAACAAACAACACTAACCCCCGGCAACGAACAATACTAAACCCCTAACAACACAAAACCTACCCCTTTTCAACAAACAACCCTAACCCACTAACAACAAACAACCCTAACACCCTAACAACAAGCAACACTAACCCCCTAACAACAAACAACCCTAAACCACTAACATCAAACATCACTAACCCCCTAACAACACAAAACACTAACACCCTAACAACAAACAACACTAACACCCTAACAACAAAAACCACTAAACCCCAACAAGAAACAACCCTAAACCCCTAACAACAAACACAAACCCCCTAACAACAAACAACACTAAACCTCTAACAAGAAACTACCCTAACCCCGTAACAACAAACAACACTAACCCCGTAACAACAAACAACCCTAACCCCCAAACAACAAACAACCCTAACCCCCTAACAACAAACAATCCTAACCCCCGAACAACCAACAACACTAACGCCCTAACCACAATAAACACTAACACCCGAACAACAAAAACCAGTAAACCCCAACAAGAAACAACCCTAAACCCCTAACAACAAAAAACACTAACCCCCTAACAACAAACAACCCTAACCAAACAACAAACAAACCTAATCCACTAACAACAAACAACACTAACACCTTAACGACAAACAACCCTAACCCCCTAAGAACAAACAACACTAACACCCTAACAACAAACAACCCTAACCCCCTAACAACAAACAACACTAACCCCCAACAACAAACAACCCTAAACCCCTAACATCAAAGAACACTAACACCCTAACAACAAACAACCCTAACCCCCTAACAACAAACACTAACCCCCAAACAACAAACAACCCTAACCCCTGAAAACCAAAAACACTACACCACTAAAAACAAACAACCCTAACCCACTAACAACAAACAACCCTAACACCCTAACAACAAACAACACTAACCCCCTAACAACAAACAACCCTAAACCCCTAACATCAAACAACACTAAACCCCTAACAACACAAAACACTAACACCCTAACAACAAACAACACTAACACCCTAACAACAAAAACCACTAAACCCCAACAAGAAACAACCCTAAACCCCTAACAACAAACAACACTAACCCCCTAACAACAAACAACCCTAACCCCTAAAAACCAAAAACACTAACCCACTAACAACAAACAACCCTAACCCACTAACAACAAACAACCCTAACACCCTAACCACAAACAACACTAACCCCCTAACAACAAACAACCCTAACCCCCTAACAACAAACAATCCTAACCCCCGAACAACCAACAACACTAACCCCCTAACCACAGTAAACACTAACACCCTAACAACAAAAACCACTAAACCCCAACAAGAAACAACCCTAAACCCCTAACAAAAAACAACACTAACCCCCTAACAACAAGCAACCCTAACCAAACAACAAAAAACCCTAACCCACTAACAACAAACAACACTAACACCCTAACAACAAACAACCCTAACCCCCTAACAACAAACAACACTAACACCCTAACAACAAACAACCCTAACCCCCTAACAAGAAACAACACTAACCCCCTAACAACAAACAGCCCTAAACCCCTAACATCAAAGAACACTAACACCCTAACAACAAACACCCCTAACCCCCTAACAACAAACAACACTAACCCCCTAACAACAAACAACCCTAAACTCCTAACATCAAAGAACACTAACACCCTAACAACAAACATCACTAACCCCCTAAAAACAAACACTAACCCCCAAACAACAAACAACCCTAACCCCTAAGAACCAAAAACACTCCCCCACTAACAACAAACAACCCTAAACCACTAACAACAAACAACCCTAACACCATAACAACAAACAACACTAACCCCCTAACAACAAAGAACCCTAAACCCCTAACATCAAACAACACTAACCCCCTAACAACAAACAAACCTAAACCCCTAACATCAAAGAACACTAACACCCTAACAACAAACAACCCTAACCCCCTAACAACAAACGCTAACCCCCAAACAACAAACAACCCTAACCCCTAAAAACCAAAAACACTAACCCACTAACAACAAACAACCCTAACCCACTAACAACAAACAACCCTAACACCCTAACCACAAACAAAACTAACCACCTAACAACAAACAACCCTAACCCCCTAACAACAAACAATCCTAACCCCCGAACAACCAACAACACTAACCCCCTAACCACAGTAAACACTAACACCATAACAACAAAAACCACTAAACCCCAACAAGAAACAACCCTAAACCCCTAACAACAAACAACACTAACCCCCTAACAACAAACAACCCTAACCCCCTAACAACAAACAACCCTAACCAAACAACAAAAAACCCTAACCCACTAACAACAAACAACACTAACACCCTAACAACAAACAACCCTAACACCCTAACAACAAACAACACTAACACCCTAACAACAAACAACCCTAACCCCCTAACAACAAACAACCCTAAACCCCTGACATCAAAGAACACTAACACCCTAACAACAAAAAACCCTAACCCCCTAACAACAAACACTAACCCCCAAACAACAAACAAACCTAACCCCTGAAAACCAAAAACACTAACCCACTAACAACAAACAACCCTAACCCACTAACAACAAACAACCCTAACACCCTAACAACAAAAAACACTAACCCAATAACAACAAACAACCCTAAACCCCTAACATCAAACAACACTACCCCCTAACAACACAAAACACTAACACCCTAACAACAACCAACCCTAACCCCTAAGAACAAACAACACTAACGCCTTAAGAACAAACAACACTAACCCCCAGCAACGAACAATACTAAACCCCTAAAAACACAAAACCTAACCCCTTTTCAACAAACAACCCTAACCCACTAACAACAAACAACCCTAACACCCTAACAACAAGCAACACTAACCCCCTAACAACAAACAACCCTAAACCACTAACATCAAACATCACTAACCCCCTAACAACACAAAACACTAACACCCTAACAACAAACAACACTAACACCCTAACAACAAAAACCACTAAACCCCAACAAGAAACAACCCTAAACCCCTAACAACAAACACAAACCCCCTAACAACAAACAACACTAAACCTCTAACAAGAAACTACCCTAACCCCGTAACAACAAACAACACTAACCCCGTAACAACAAACAACCCTAACCCCCAAACAACAAACAACCCTAACCCCCTAAGAACAAACAACACTAACACCCTAACAACAAACAACCCTAACCCCCTAACAACAAACAACACTAACCCCCTAACAACAAACAACCCTAAACCCCTAACATCAAAGAACACTAACACCCTAACAACAAACAACCCTAACCCCCTAACAACAAACACTAACCCCCAAACAACAAACAACCCTAACCCCTGAAAACCAAAAACACTACACCACTAAAAACAAACAACCCTAACCCACTAACAACAAACAACCCTAACACCCTAACAACAAACAACACTAACCCCCTAACAACAAACAACCCTAAACCCCTAACATCAAACAACACTAAACCCCTAACAACACAAAACACTAACACCCTAACAACAAACAACACTAACACCCTAACAACAAAAACCACTAAAACCCAACAAGAAACAACCCTGAACCCCTAACAACAAACACTAACCCCCTAACAACAAACAACACTAAACCCCTAACAAGAAACTACCCTAACCGCGTAACAACAAACAACCCTAACCCCCAAACAACAAACAACCCTAACCCCCTAACAACAAACAATCCTCACCCCCGAACAACCAACAACACTAACCCCCTAACCAAAATAAACACTAACACCCGAACAACAAAAACCACTAAACCCCAACAAGAAACAACCCTAAACCCCTAACAACAAAAAACACTAACCCCCTAACAACAAACAACCCTAACCAAACAACAAACAAACCTAACCCACTAACATGAAACAACACTAAGACCCTAACGACAAACAACCCTAACCCCCAAAAAAAAACAACACTAAAACCCTAACAACAAACAACCCTAACCCCCTAACAAACAACACTAACCCCCTAACAACAAACAACCCTAAACCCCTAACATCAAAGAACACTAACACCCTAACAACAAACAACACTAACACCCTAACAACGAACACTAACCCCCAAAAAACAAACAACCCTAACCCCTGAAAACCAAAAACACTAAACCACTAACAACAAACAACCCTAACCCACTAACAACAAACAACCCTAACACCCTAAAAACAAACAACACTAAACCCCTAACAACAAAGAACCCTAAACCCCTAACATCAAACAACACTAACCCCCTAACAACAAACAAACCTAAACCCCTAACATCAAAGAACACTAACACCCTAACAACAAACAACCCTAACCCCCTAACAACAAACGCTAACCCCCAAACAACAAACAACCCTAACCCCTAAAAACCAAAAACACTAACCCACTAACAACAAACAACCCTAACCCACTAACAACAAACAACCCTAACACCCTAACCACAAACAAAACTAACCCCCTAACAACAAACAACCCTAACCCCCTAACAACAAACAATCCTAACCCCCGAACAACCAACAACACTAACCCCCTAACCACAGTAAACACTAACACCATAACAACAAAAACCACTAAACCCCAACAAGAAACAACCCTAAACCCCTAACAACAAACAACACTAACCCCCTAACAACAAACAACCCTAACCCACTAACAACAAACAACCCTAACCAAACAACAAAAAACCCTAACCCACTAACAACAAACAACACTAACACCCTAACAACAAACAACCCTAACACCCTAACAACAAACAACACTAACACCCTAACAACAAACAACCCTAACCCCCTAACAACAAACAACCCTAAACCCCTGACATCAAAGAACACTAACACCCTAACAACAAACAACCCTAACCCCCTAACAACAAACACTAACCCCCAAACAACAAACAAACCTAACCCCTGAAAACCAAAAACACTAACCCACTAACAACAAACAACCCTAACCCACTAACAACAAACAACCCTAACACCCTAACAACAAAAAACACTAACCCAATAACAACAAACAACCCTAAACCCCTAACATCAAACAACACTACCCCCTAACAACACAAAACACTAACACCCTAACAACAACCAACCCTAACCCCTAAGAACAAACAACACTAACGCCTTAAGAACAAACAACACTAACCCCCAGCAACGAACAATACTAAACCCCTAACAACACAAAACCTAACCCCTTTTCAACAAACAACCCTAACCCACTAACAACAAACAACCCTAACACCCTAACAACAAGCAACACTAACCCCCTAACAACAAACAACCCTAAACCACTAACATCAAACATCACTAACCCCCTAACAACACAAAACACTAACACCCTAACAACAAACAACACTAACACCCTAACAACAAAAACCACTAAACCCCAACAAGAAACAACCCTAAACCCCTAACAACAAACACAAACCCCCTAACAACAAACAACACTAAACCTCTAACAAGAAACTACCCTAACCCCGTAACAACAAACAACACTAACCCCGTAACAACAAACAACGCTAACCCCCAAACAACAAACAACCCTAACCCCCTAAGAACAAACAACACTAACACCCTAACAACAAACAAACCTAACCCCCTAACAACAAACAACACTAACCCCCTAACAACAAACAACCCTAAACCCCTAACATCAAAGAACACTAACACCCTAACAACAAACAACCCTAACCCCCTAACAACAAACACTAACCCCCAAACAACAAACAACCCTAACCCCTGAAAACCAAAAACACTACACCACTAAGAACAAACAACCCTAACCCACTAACAACAAACAACCCTAACACCCTAACAACAAACAACACTAACCCCCTAACAACAAACAACCCTAAACCCCTAACATCAAACAACACTAAACCCCTAACAACACAAAACACTAACACCCTAACAACAAACAACACTAACACCCTAACAACAAAAACCACTAAAACCCAACAAGAAACAACCCTGAACCCCTAACAACAAACACTAACCCCCTAACAACAAACAACACTAAACCCCTAACAAGAAACTACCCTAACCGCGTAACAACAAACAACCCTAACCCCCAAACAACAAACAACCCTAACCCCCTAACAACAAACAATCCTCACCCCCGAACAACCAACAACACTAACCCCCTAACCAAAATAAACACTAACACCCGAACAACAAAAACCACTAAACCCCAACAAGAAACAACCCTAAACCCCTAACAACAAAAAACACTAACCCCCTAACAACAAACAACCCTAACCAAACAACAAACAAACCTAACCCACTAACATGAAACAACACTAAGACCCTAACGACAAACAACCCTAACCCCCAAACAACAAACAACACTAACACCCTAACAACAAACAACCCTAACCCCCTAACAAACAACACTAACCCCCTAACAACAAACAACCCTAAACCCCTAACATCAAAGAACACTAACACCCTAACAACAAACAACACTAACACCCTAACAACAAACACTAACCCCCAAAAAACAAACAACCCTAACCCCTGAAAACCAAAAACACTAAACCACTAACAACAAACAACCCTAACCCACTAACAACAAACAACCCTAACACCCTAAAAACAAACAACACTAAACCCCTAACAACACAAAACACTAACACCCTAACAACAAACAACACTAACACCCTAACAACAAAAACCACTAAACCCCAACAAGAAACAACCCTAAACCCCTAACAACAAACAACACTAACCCCCTAACAACAAACAACCCTAACCCCTAAAAACCAAAAACACTAGCCCACTAACAACAAACAACCCTAACCCACTAACAACAAACAACCCTAACACCCTAACCACAAACAACACTAACCCCCGAACAACAAACAACCCTAACCCCCTAACAACAAACAATCCTAACCCCCGAACAACCAACAACACTAAACCCCTAACCACAGTAAACACTAACACCCTAACAACAAAAACCTCTAAACTCCAACAAGAAACAACCCTAAACCCCTAACAACAAACAACACTAACGCCCTAACAACAAACAACCCTAAGCAAACAACAAACAAACCTAACCCACTAACAACAAACAACACTAACACCCTAACAACAAACACCCCTAACCCCCTAACAACAAACAACACTAACCCCCTAACAACAAACAACCCTAAACTCCTAACATCAAAGAACACTAACACCCTAACAACAAACAACACTAACCCCCTAAAAACAAACACTAACCCCCAAACAACAAACAACCCTAACCCCTAAAAACCAAAAACACTAACCCACTAACAACAAACAACCCTAAACCACTAACAACAAACAACCCTAACACCCTAACAACAAACAACACTAACCCCCTAACAACAAACAACCCTAAACCCCTAACATCAAACAACACTATCCCCCTAACAACAAACAACCCTAAACCCCTGACATCAAAGAACACTAACACCCTAACAACAAACAACCCTAACCCCCTAACAACAAACGCTAACCCCCAAACAACAAACAACCGTAACCCCTAAAAACCAAAAACACTAACCCACTAACAACAAACAACCCTAACCCACTAACAACAAACAACCCTAACACCCTAACCACAAACAACACTAACCCCCTAACAACAAACAACCCTAACACCCAACAACAAACAATCCTAACCCCCGAACAACCAACAACACTAACCCCCTAACCACAGTAAACACTAACACCCTAACAATAAAAACCACTAAACCCCAACAAGAAACAACCCTAAACCCCTAACAACAAACAACACTAACCCCCTAACAACAAACAACCCTAACCAAACAACAAAAAACCCTAACCCACTAACAACAAACAACACTAACACCCTAACAACAAACAACACAAACCCCCTAACAACAAACAACACTAACACCCTAACAACAACCAACCCTAACCCCTAAGAACAAACAACACTAACGCCCTAAGAACAAACAACACTAACCCCCAGCAACGAACAATACTAAACCCCTAACAACACAAAACCTAACCCCTTATCAACAAACAACCCTAACCCACTAACAACAAACCACCCTAACACCCTAACAACAAACAACACTAACCCCCTAACAACAAACAGCCATAAACCCCTATACATCAAAGAACACTAACACCCTAACAACAAACAACCCTAGCCCCCTAACAACAAACACTAACCCCCAAACAACAAACAACCCTAACCCCTAAAAACCAAAAACACTAAGCCACTAACAACAAACAACCCTAACCCCCTAACAACAAACAACCCTAACCCCCTAAGAACAAACAACCCTAAACCCCTAACACCAAACAACACTAACCCCCTAACAACACAAAACACTAACACCCTAACAACAAACAACACTAACACCCTAACAACAAAAACCACTAAACCCCAACAAGAAACAACCCTAAACCCCTAACAACAAACACTAACCCCCAACAACAAACAACACTAAACCCCTAACAAGAAACTACCCTAACCCCGTAACAACAAACAACACTAACCCTGTAACAACAAACAACACTGACCCCCAAACAACAAACAACCCTAACCCCCTAACAACAAACAATCCTAACCCCCGAACAACCAACAACACTAACCCCCTAACCACAGTAAACACTAACACCCTAACAACAAAAACCACTAAACTCCAACAAGAAACAACCCTAAACCCCTAACAACAAACAACACTAACGCCCTAACAACAAACAACCCTAAGCAAACAACAAACAAACCTAACCCACTAACAACAAACAACACTAACACCCTAACAACAAACACCCCTAACCCCCTAACAACAAACAACACTAACCCCCTAACAACAAACAACCCTAAACTCCTAACATCAAAGAACACTAACACCCTAACAACAAACAACACTAACCCCCTAAAAACAAACACTAACCCCCAAACAACGAACAACCCTAACCCCTAAAAACCAAAAACACTAACTCACTAACAACAAACAACCCTAAACCACTAACAACAAACAACCCTAACACCCTAACAACAAACAACACTAACCCCCTAACAACAAAGAACCCTAAACCCCTAACATCAAACAACACTAACCCCCTAAAAACAAACAAACCTAAACCCCTAACATCAAAGAACACTAACACCCTAACAACAAACAACCCTAACCCCCTAACAACATACGCTAACCCCCAAACAACAAACAACCCTAACCCCTAAAAACCAAAAACACTAACCCACTAACAACAAACAACCCTAACACCCTAACCACAAACAAAACTAACCCCCTAACAACAAACAACCCTAACCCCCTAACAACAAACAATCCTAACCCCCGAACAACCAAGAACACTAACCCCCTAACCACAGTAAACACTAACACTATAACAACAAAAACCACTAAACCCCAACAAGAAACAACCCTAAACCCCTAACAACAAACAACACTAACCCCCTAACAACAAACAACCCTAACCAAACAACAAAAAACCCTAACCCACTAACAACAAACAACACTAACACCCTAACAACAAACAACCCTAACACCCTAACAACAAACAACACTAACACCCTAACAACAAACAACCCTAACCCCCTA
This sequence comes from Elephas maximus indicus, assembly GCF_024166365.1. NCBI lineage: Eukaryota > Metazoa > Chordata > Mammalia > Proboscidea > Elephantidae > Elephas > Elephas maximus. Next base: position 1,409,732 of record NW_026060260.1, read on the forward strand.
ACAACAAACAACCCTAAACCCCTGACATCAAAGAACACTAACACCCTAACAACAAACAACCCTAACCCCCTAACAACAAACACTAACCCCCAAACAACAAACAAACCTAACCCCTGAAAACCAAAAACACTAACCCACTAACAACAAACAACCCTAACCCACTAACAACAAACAACCCTAACACCCTAACAACAAAAAACACTAACCCAATAACAACAAACAACCCTAAACCCCTAACATCAAACAACACTACCCCCTAACAACACAAAACACTAACACCCTAACAACAACCAACCCTAACACCTAAGAACAAACAACACTAACGCCCTAAGAACAAACAACACTAACCCCCGGCAACGAACAATACTAAACCCCTAACAACACAAAACCTACCCCTTTTCAACAAACAACCCTAACCCACTAACAACAAACAACCCTAACACCCTAACAACAAGCAACACTAACCCCCTAACAACAAACAACCCTAAACCACTAACATCAAACATCACTAACCCCCTAACAACACAAAACACTAACACCCTAACAACAAACAACACTAACACCCTAACAACAAAAACCACTAAACCCCAACAAGAAACAACCCTAAACCCCTAACAACAAACACAAACCCCCTAACAACAAACAACACTAAACCTCTAACAAGAAACTACCCTAACCCCGTAACAACAAACAACACTAACCCCGTAACAACAAACAACCCTAACCCCCAAACAACAAACAACCCTAACCCCCTAACAACAAACAATCCTAACCCCCGAACAACCAACAACACTAACGCCCTAACCACAATAAACACTAACACCCGAACAACAAAAACCAGTAAACCCCAACAAGAAACAACCCTAAACCCCTAACAACAAAAAACACTAACCCCCTAACAACAAACAACCCTAACCAAACAACAAACAAACCTAATCCACTAACAACAAACAACACTAACACCTTAACGACAAACAACCCTAACCCCCTAAGAACAAACAACACTAACACCCTAACAACAAACAACCCTAACCCCCTAACAACAAACAACACTAACCCCCAACAACAAACAACCCTAAACCCCTAACATCAAAGAACACTAACACCCTAACAACAAACAACCCTAACCCCCTAACAACAAACACTAACCCCCAAACAACAAACAACCCTAACCCCTGAAAACCAAAAACACTACACCACTAAAAACAAACAACCCTAACCCACTAACAACAAACAACCCTAACACCCTAACAACAAACAACACTAACCCCCTAACAACAAACAACCCTAAACCCCTAACATCAAACAACACTAAACCCCTAACAACACAAAACACTAACACCCTAACAACAAACAACACTAACACCCTAACAACAAAAACCACTAAACCCCAACAAGAAACAACCCTAAACCCCTAACAACAAACAACACTAACCCCCTAACAACAAACAACCCTAACCCCTAAAAACCAAAAACACTAACCCACTAACAACAAACAACCCTAACCCACTAACAACAAACAACCCTAACACCCTAACCACAAACAACACTAACCCCCTAACAACAAACAACCCTAACCCCCTAACAACAAACAATCCTAACCCCCGAACAACCAACAACACTAACCCCCTAACCACAGTAAACACTAACACCCTAACAACAAAAACCACTAAACCCCAACAAGAAACAACCCTAAACCCCTAACAAAAAACAACACTAACCCCCTAACAACAAGCAACCCTAACCAAACAACAAAAAACCCTAACCCACTAACAACAAACAACACTAACACCCTAACAACAAACAACCCTAACCCCCTAACAACAAACAACACTAACACCCTAACAACAAACAACCCTAACCCCCTAACAAGAAACAACACTAACCCCCTAACAACAAACAGCCCTAAACCCCTAACATCAAAGAACACTAACACCCTAACAACAAACACCCCTAACCCCCTAACAACAAACAACACTAACCCCCTAACAACAAACAACCCTAAACTCCTAACATCAAAGAACACTAACACCCTAACAACAAACATCACTAACCCCCTAAAAACAAACACTAACCCCCAAACAACAAACAACCCTAACCCCTAAGAACCAAAAACACTCCCCCACTAACAACAAACAACCCTAAACCACTAACAACAAACAACCCTAACACCATAACAACAAACAACACTAACCCCCTAACAACAAAGAACCCTAAACCCCTAACATCAAACAACACTAACCCCCTAACAACAAACAAACCTAAACCCCTAACATCAAAGAACACTAACACCCTAACAACAAACAACCCTAACCCCCTAACAACAAACGCTAACCCCCAAACAACAAACAACCCTAACCCCTAAAAACCAAAAACACTAACCCACTAACAACAAACAACCCTAACCCACTAACAACAAACAACCCTAACACCCTAACCACAAACAAAACTAACCACCTAACAACAAACAACCCTAACCCCCTAACAACAAACAATCCTAACCCCCGAACAACCAACAACACTAACCCCCTAACCACAGTAAACACTAACACCATAACAACAAAAACCACTAAACCCCAACAAGAAACAACCCTAAACCCCTAACAACAAACAACACTAACCCCCTAACAACAAACAACCCTAACCCCCTAACAACAAACAACCCTAACCAAACAACAAAAAACCCTAACCCACTAACAACAAACAACACTAACACCCTAACAACAAACAACCCTAACACCCTAACAACAAACAACACTAACACCCTAACAACAAACAACCCTAACCCCCTAACAACAAACAACCCTAAACCCCTGACATCAAAGAACACTAACACCCTAACAACAAAAAACCCTAACCCCCTAACAACAAACACTAACCCCCAAACAACAAACAAACCTAACCCCTGAAAACCAAAAACACTAACCCACTAACAACAAACAACCCTAACCCACTAACAACAAACAACCCTAACACCCTAACAACAAAAAACACTAACCCAATAACAACAAACAACCCTAAACCCCTAACATCAAACAACACTACCCCCTAACAACACAAAACACTAACACCCTAACAACAACCAACCCTAACCCCTAAGAACAAACAACACTAACGCCTTAAGAACAAACAACACTAACCCCCAGCAACGAACAATACTAAACCCCTAAAAACACAAAACCTAACCCCTTTTCAACAAACAACCCTAACCCACTAACAACAAACAACCCTAACACCCTAACAACAAGCAACACTAACCCCCTAACAACAAACAACCCTAAACCACTAACATCAAACATCACTAACCCCCTAACAACACAAAACACTAACACCCTAACAACAAACAACACTAACACCCTAACAACAAAAACCACTAAACCCCAACAAGAAACAACCCTAAACCCCTAACAACAAACACAAACCCCCTAACAACAAACAACACTAAACCTCTAACAAGAAACTACCCTAACCCCGTAACAACAAACAACACTAACCCCGTAACAACAAACAACCCTAACCCCCAAACAACAAACAACCCTAACCCCCTAAGAACAAACAACACTAACACCCTAACAACAAACAACCCTAACCCCCTAACAACAAACAACACTAACCCCCTAACAACAAACAACCCTAAACCCCTAACATCAAAGAACACTAACACCCTAACAACAAACAACCCTAACCCCCTAACAACAAACACTAACCCCCAAACAACAAACAACCCTAACCCCTGAAAACCAAAAACACTACACCACTAAAAACAAACAACCCTAACCCACTAACAACAAACAACCCTAACACCCTAACAACAAACAACACTAACCCCCTAACAACAAACAACCCTAAACCCCTAACATCAAACAACACTAAACCCCTAACAACACAAAACACTAACACCCTAACAACAAACAACACTAACACCCTAACAACAAAAACCACTAAAACCCAACAAGAAACAACCCTGAACCCCTAACAACAAACACTAACCCCCTAACAACAAACAACACTAAACCCCTAACAAGAAACTACCCTAACCGCGTAACAACAAACAACCCTAACCCCCAAACAACAAACAACCCTAACCCCCTAACAACAAACAATCCTCACCCCCGAACAACCAACAACACTAACCCCCTAACCAAAATAAACACTAACACCCGAACAACAAAAACCACTAAACCCCAACAAGAAACAACCCTAAACCCCTAACAACAAAAAACACTAACCCCCTAACAACAAACAACCCTAACCAAACAACAAACAAACCTAACCCACTAACATGAAACAACACTAAGACCCTAACGACAAACAACCCTAACCCCCAAAAAAAAACAACACTAAAACCCTAACAACAAACAACCCTAACCCCCTAACAAACAACACTAACCCCCTAACAACAAACAACCCTAAACCCCTAACATCAAAGAACACTAACACCCTAACAACAAACAACACTAACACCCTAACAACGAACACTAACCCCCAAAAAACAAACAACCCTAACCCCTGAAAACCAAAAACACTAAACCACTAACAACAAACAACCCTAACCCACTAACAACAAACAACCCTAACACCCTAAAAACAAACAACACTAAACCCCTAACAACAAAGAACCCTAAACCCCTAACATCAAACAACACTAACCCCCTAACAACAAACAAACCTAAACCCCTAACATCAAAGAACACTAACACCCTAACAACAAACAACCCTAACCCCCTAACAACAAACGCTAACCCCCAAACAACAAACAACCCTAACCCCTAAAAACCAAAAACACTAACCCACTAACAACAAACAACCCTAACCCACTAACAACAAACAACCCTAACACCCTAACCACAAACAAAACTAACCCCCTAACAACAAACAACCCTAACCCCCTAACAACAAACAATCCTAACCCCCGAACAACCAACAACACTAACCCCCTAACCACAGTAAACACTAACACCATAACAACAAAAACCACTAAACCCCAACAAGAAACAACCCTAAACCCCTAACAACAAACAACACTAACCCCCTAACAACAAACAACCCTAACCCACTAACAACAAACAACCCTAACCAAACAACAAAAAACCCTAACCCACTAACAACAAACAACACTAACACCCTAACAACAAACAACCCTAACACCCTAACAACAAACAACACTAACACCCTAACAACAAACAACCCTAACCCCCTAACAACAAACAACCCTAAACCCCTGACATCAAAGAACACTAACACCCTAACAACAAACAACCCTAACCCCCTAACAACAAACACTAACCCCCAAACAACAAACAAACCTAACCCCTGAAAACCAAAAACACTAACCCACTAACAACAAACAACCCTAACCCACTAACAACAAACAACCCTAACACCCTAACAACAAAAAACACTAACCCAATAACAACAAACAACCCTAAACCCCTAACATCAAACAACACTACCCCCTAACAACACAAAACACTAACACCCTAACAACAACCAACCCTAACCCCTAAGAACAAACAACACTAACGCCTTAAGAACAAACAACACTAACCCCCAGCAACGAACAATACTAAACCCCTAACAACACAAAACCTAACCCCTTTTCAACAAACAACCCTAACCCACTAACAACAAACAACCCTAACACCCTAACAACAAGCAACACTAACCCCCTAACAACAAACAACCCTAAACCACTAACATCAAACATCACTAACCCCCTAACAACACAAAACACTAACACCCTAACAACAAACAACACTAACACCCTAACAACAAAAACCACTAAACCCCAACAAGAAACAACCCTAAACCCCTAACAACAAACACAAACCCCCTAACAACAAACAACACTAAACCTCTAACAAGAAACTACCCTAACCCCGTAACAACAAACAACACTAACCCCGTAACAACAAACAACGCTAACCCCCAAACAACAAACAACCCTAACCCCCTAAGAACAAACAACACTAACACCCTAACAACAAACAAACCTAACCCCCTAACAACAAACAACACTAACCCCCTAACAACAAACAACCCTAAACCCCTAACATCAAAGAACACTAACACCCTAACAACAAACAACCCTAACCCCCTAACAACAAACACTAACCCCCAAACAACAAACAACCCTAACCCCTGAAAACCAAAAACACTACACCACTAAGAACAAACAACCCTAACCCACTAACAACAAACAACCCTAACACCCTAACAACAAACAACACTAACCCCCTAACAACAAACAACCCTAAACCCCTAACATCAAACAACACTAAACCCCTAACAACACAAAACACTAACACCCTAACAACAAACAACACTAACACCCTAACAACAAAAACCACTAAAACCCAACAAGAAACAACCCTGAACCCCTAACAACAAACACTAACCCCCTAACAACAAACAACACTAAACCCCTAACAAGAAACTACCCTAACCGCGTAACAACAAACAACCCTAACCCCCAAACAACAAACAACCCTAACCCCCTAACAACAAACAATCCTCACCCCCGAACAACCAACAACACTAACCCCCTAACCAAAATAAACACTAACACCCGAACAACAAAAACCACTAAACCCCAACAAGAAACAACCCTAAACCCCTAACAACAAAAAACACTAACCCCCTAACAACAAACAACCCTAACCAAACAACAAACAAACCTAACCCACTAACATGAAACAACACTAAGACCCTAACGACAAACAACCCTAACCCCCAAACAACAAACAACACTAACACCCTAACAACAAACAACCCTAACCCCCTAACAAACAACACTAACCCCCTAACAACAAACAACCCTAAACCCCTAACATCAAAGAACACTAACACCCTAACAACAAACAACACTAACACCCTAACAACAAACACTAACCCCCAAAAAACAAACAACCCTAACCCCTGAAAACCAAAAACACTAAACCACTAACAACAAACAACCCTAACCCACTAACAACAAACAACCCTAACACCCTAAAAACAAACAACACTAAACCCCTAACAACACAAAACACTAACACCCTAACAACAAACAACACTAACACCCTAACAACAAAAACCACTAAACCCCAACAAGAAACAACCCTAAACCCCTAACAACAAACAACACTAACCCCCTAACAACAAACAACCCTAACCCCTAAAAACCAAAAACACTAGCCCACTAACAACAAACAACCCTAACCCACTAACAACAAACAACCCTAACACCCTAACCACAAACAACACTAACCCCCGAACAACAAACAACCCTAACCCCCTAACAACAAACAATCCTAACCCCCGAACAACCAACAACACTAAACCCCTAACCACAGTAAACACTAACACCCTAACAACAAAAACCTCTAAACTCCAACAAGAAACAACCCTAAACCCCTAACAACAAACAACACTAACGCCCTAACAACAAACAACCCTAAGCAAACAACAAACAAACCTAACCCACTAACAACAAACAACACTAACACCCTAACAACAAACACCCCTAACCCCCTAACAACAAACAACACTAACCCCCTAACAACAAACAACCCTAAACTCCTAACATCAAAGAACACTAACACCCTAACAACAAACAACACTAACCCCCTAAAAACAAACACTAACCCCCAAACAACAAACAACCCTAACCCCTAAAAACCAAAAACACTAACCCACTAACAACAAACAACCCTAAACCACTAACAACAAACAACCCTAACACCCTAACAACAAACAACACTAACCCCCTAACAACAAACAACCCTAAACCCCTAACATCAAACAACACTATCCCCCTAACAACAAACAACCCTAAACCCCTGACATCAAAGAACACTAACACCCTAACAACAAACAACCCTAACCCCCTAACAACAAACGCTAACCCCCAAACAACAAACAACCGTAACCCCTAAAAACCAAAAACACTAACCCACTAACAACAAACAACCCTAACCCACTAACAACAAACAACCCTAACACCCTAACCACAAACAACACTAACCCCCTAACAACAAACAACCCTAACACCCAACAACAAACAATCCTAACCCCCGAACAACCAACAACACTAACCCCCTAACCACAGTAAACACTAACACCCTAACAATAAAAACCACTAAACCCCAACAAGAAACAACCCTAAACCCCTAACAACAAACAACACTAACCCCCTAACAACAAACAACCCTAACCAAACAACAAAAAACCCTAACCCACTAACAACAAACAACACTAACACCCTAACAACAAACAACCCTAACACCCTAACAACAAACAACACTAACACCCTAACAACAAAGAACACTAACCCCCTAACAACAAACAACCCTAAACCCCTGACATCAAAGAACACTTACACCCTAACAACAAACAACCCTAACCCCCTAAAAACAAACACTAACCCCCAAACAACAAACAACCCTAACCCCTGAAAACCAAAAACACTAACCCACTAACAACAAACAACCCTAACCCACTAACAACAAACAACCCTAACACCCTAACAACAAACAACACTAACCCCCTAACAACAAACAACCCTAAACCCCTAACATCAAACAACACTACCCCCTAACAACACAAAACACTAACACCCTAACAACAACCAACCCTAACCCCTAAGAACAAACAACACTAACGCCCTAAGAACAAACAACACTAACCCCCAGCAACGAACAATACTAAACCCCTAACAACACAAAACCTAACCCCTTTTCAACAAACAACCCTAACCCACTAACAACAAACAACCCTAACACCCTAACAACAAGCAACACTAACCCCCTAACAACAAACAACCCTAAACCACTAACATCAAACATCACTAACCCCCTAACAACACAAAACACTAACACCTTAACAACAAACAACACTAACACCCTAACAACAAAAACCACTAAACCCCAACAAGAAACAACCCTAAACCCCTAACAACAAACACAAAGCCCCTAACAACAAACAACACTAAACCTCTAACAAGAAACTACCCTAACCCCGTAACAACAAACAACCCTAACCCCCTAACAACAAACAATCCTAACCCCCGAACAACCAACAACACTAACGCCCTAACCACAATAAACACTAACACCCGAACAACAAAAACCACTAAACCCCAACAAGAAACAACCCTAAACCCCTAACAACAAAAAACACTAACCCCCTAACAACAAACAACCCTAACCAAACAACAAACAAACCTAATCCACTAACAACAAACAACACTAACACCCTAACGACAAACAACCCTAACTCCCTAAGAACAAACAACACTAACACCCTAACAACAAACAACCCTAACCCCCTAACAACAAACAACACTAACCCCCTAACAACAAACAACCCTAAACCCCTAACATCAAAGAACACTAACACCCTAACAACAAACAACCCTAGCCCCTTAACAACAAACAACACTAACCCCCTAACAACACAAAACACTAACACCCTAACAACAGACAACACTAACACCCTAACAACAAAAACCACTAAACCCCAACAAGAAACAACCCTAAACCCCTAACAACAAACAACACTAACCCCCTAACAAGAAACAACACTAACCCCCTAACAACAAACAACACTAACCCCCTAACAACAAACAACACTAACACCCTAACAACAACCAACCGTAAACCCCAAACATCAAAGAACACTAACACCCTAACAACAAACAACCCTAACCCCCTAACAACAAACACTAACCCCCAAACAACAAACAACCCTAACCCCTGAAAACCAAAAACACTAAACCACTAACAACAAACAACCCTAACCCACTAACAACAAACAACCCTAACACCCTAAAAACAAACAACACTAAACCCCTAACAACACAAAACACTAACACCCTAACAACAAACAACACTAACACCCTAACAACAAAAACCACTAAACCCCAACAAGAAACAACCCTAAACCCCTAACAACAAACAACACTAACCCCCTAACAACAAACCACCCTAACCCCTAAAAACCAAAAACACTAACCCACTAACAACAAACAACCCTAACCCACTAACAACAAACCACCCTAACACCCTAACCACAAACAACACTAACCCCCTAACAACAAACAACCCTAACCCCCTAACAACAAACAATCCTAACCCCCGAACAACCAACAACACTAACCCCCTAACCACAGTAAACACTAACACCCTAACAACAAAAACCACTAAACCCCAACAAGAAACAACCCTAAACCCCTAACAAAAAACAACACTAACCCCCTAACAACAAGCAACCCTAACCAAACAACAAAAAACCCTAACCCACTAACAACAAACAACACTAACACCCTAACAACAAACAACCCTAACCCCCTAACAACAAACAACACTAACCCCCTAACAACAAACAACCCTAACCCCCTAACAACAAACAACACTAACCCCCTAACAACAAACAGCCCTAAACCCCTAACATCAAAGAACACTAACACCCTAACAACAAACAACCCTAACCCCCTAACAACAAACACTAACCCCCAAACAACAAACAACCCTAACCCCTGAAAACCAAAAACACTAACCCACTAACAACAAACAACCGTAACCCACTAACAACAAACAACCCTAACACCCTAACCACAAACAACACTAACCCCCTAACAACAAACAACCCTAACCCCCTAACAACAAACAATCCTAACCCCCGAACAACCAACAACACTAACCCCCTAACCACAGTAAACACTAACACCCTAACAACAAAAACCACCAAACCCCAACAAGAAACAACCCTAAACCCCTAACAACAAACAACACTAACCCCCTAACAACAAACAACCCTAACCAAACAACAAAAAACCCTAACCCACTAACAACAAACAACACTAACACCCTAAAAAGAAACAACCCTAACCCCCTAACAACAAACAACACTAACACCCTAACAACAAACAACCCTAACCCCCTAACAACAAACAACCCTAAACCTCTAACATCAAAGAACACTAACACCCTAACAACAAACAACCCTAACCCCCTAACAACAAACACTAACCCCCAAACAACAAACAACCCTAACCCCTGAAAACCAAAAACACTAACCCACTAACAACAAACAACCCTAACCCACTAACAACAAACAACCCTAACACCCTAACAACAAACAACACTAACCCCCTAACAACAAACAACCCTAAACCCCTAACATCAAACAACACTAACCCCCTAACAACACAAAACACTAGCACCCTAACAACAACCAACCCTAACCCCTAAGAACAAACAACACTAACGCCCTAAGAACAAACAACTCTAACCCCCAGCAATGAACAATACTAAACCCCTAACAACACAAAACCTAACCCCTTATCAACAAACAACCCTAACCCACTAACAACACACAACCCTAACACCCTAACAACAAGCAACACTAACCCCCTAACAACAAACAACCCTAAACCACTAACATCAAACATCACTAACCCCCTAACAACACAAAACACTAACACCCTAACAACAAACAACACTAACACCCTAACAACAAAAACCACTAAACCCCAACAAGAAACAACCCTAAACCCCTAACAACAAACACTAACCCCCTAACAACAAACAACACTAAACCCCTAACAAGAAACTACCCTAACCGCGTAACAACAAACAACCCTAACCCCCAAACAACAAACAACCCTAACCCCCTAACAACAAACAATCCTCACCCCCGAACAACCAACAACACTAACCCCCTAACCAAAATAAACACTAACACCCGAACAACAAAAACCACTAAACCCCAACAAGAAACAACCCTAAACCCCTAACAACAAAAAACACTAACCCCCTAACAACAAACAACCCTAACCAAACAACAAACAAACCTAACCCACTAACATGAAACAACACTAAGACCCTAACGACAAACAACCCTAACCCCCAAACAACAAACAACACTAACACCCTAACAACAAACAACCCTAACCCCCTAACAACAAACAACCCTAAACCCCTAACATCAAAGAACACTAACACCCTAACAACAAACAACACTAACACCCTAACAACAAACACTAACCCCCAAAAAACAAACAACCCTAACCCCTGAAAACCAAAAACACTAAACCACTAACAACACACAACCCTAACCCACTAACAACAAACAACCCTAACACCCTGAAAACAAACAACACTAAACCCCTAACAACACAAAACACTAACACCCTAACAACAAACAACACTAACACCCTAACAACAAAAACCACTAAACCCCAACAAGAAACAACCCTAAACCCCTAACAACAAACAACACTAACCCCCTAACAACAAACAACCCTAACCCCTAAAAACCAAAAACACTAACCCACTAACAACAAACAACCCTAACCCACTAACAACAAACAACCCTAACACCCTAACCACAAACAACACTAACCCCCGAACAACAAACAACCCTAACCCCCTAACAACAAACAATCCTAACCCCCGAACAACCAACAACACTAAACCCCTAACCACAGTAAACACTAACACCCTAACAACAAAAACCACTAAACTCCAACAAGAAACAACCCTACACCCCTAACAACAAACAACACTAACGCCCTAACAACAAACAACCCTAAGCAAACAACAAACAAACCTAACCCACTAACAACAAACAACACTAACACCCTAACAACAAACACCCCTAACCCCCTAACAACAAACAACACTAACCCCCTAACAACAAACAACCCTAAACTCCTAACATCAAAGAACACTAACACCCTAACAACAAACAACACTAACCCCCTAAAAACAAACACTAACCCCCAAACAACAAACAACCCTAACCCCTAAAAACCAAAAACACTAACCCACTAACAACAAACAACCCTAAACCACTAACAACAAACAACCCTAACAGCCTAACAACAAACAACACTAACCCCCTAACAACAAACAACCCTAAACCCCTAACATCAAACAACACTATCCCCCTAACAACAAACAACCCTAAACCCCTAACATCAAAGAACACTAACACCCTAACAACAAACAACCCTAAACCCCTAACAACAAACGCTAACCCCCAAACAACAAACAACCGTAACCCCTAAAAACCAAAAACACTAACCCACTAACAACAAACAACCCTAACCCACTAACAACAAACAACCCTAACACCCTAACCACAAACAACACTAACCCCCTAACAACAAACAACCCTAACACCCAACAACAAACAATCCTAACCCCCGAACAACCAACAACACTAACCCCCTAACCACAGTAAACACTAACACCCTAACAACAAAAACCACTAAACCCCAACAAGAAACAACCCTAAACCCCTAACAACAAACAACACTAACCCCCTAACAACAAACAACCCTAACCAAACAACAAAAAACCCTAACCCACTAACAACAAACAACACTAACACCCTAACAACAAACAACCCTAACACCCTAACAACAAACAAAACTAACACCCTAACAACAAACAACCCTAACCCCCTAACAACAAACAACCCTAAACCCCTGACATCAAAGAACACTTACACCCTAACAACAAACAACACTAACCCCCTAAAAACAAACACTAACCCCCAAACAACAAACAACCCTAACCCCTGAAAACCAAAAACACTAACCCACTAACAACAAACAACCCTAACCCACTAACAACAAACAACCCTAACACCCTAACAACAAACAACACTAACCCCCTAACAACAAACAACCCTAAACCCCTAACATCAAACAACACTACCCCCTAACAACACAAAACACTAACACCCTAACAACAACCAACCCTAACCCCTAAGAACAAACAACACTAACGCCCTAAGAACAAACAACACTAACCCCCAGCAACGAACAATACTAAACCCCTAACAACACAAAACCTAACCCCTTTTCAACAAACAACCCTAACCCACTAACAACAAACAACCCTAACACCCTAACAACAAGCAACACTAACCCCCTAACAACAAACAACCCTAAACCACTAACATCAAACATCACTAACCCCCTAACAACACAAAACACTAACACCCTAACAACAAACAACACTAACACCCTAACAACAAAAACCACTAAACCCCAACAAGAAACAACCCTAAACCCCTAACAACAAACACAAAGCCCCTAACAACAAACAACACTAAACCTCTAACAAGAAACTACCCTAACCCCGTAACAACAAACAACACTAACCCCGTAACAACAAACAACCCTAACCCCCAAACAACAAACAACCCTAACCCCCTAACAACAAACAATCCTAACCGCCGAACAACCAACAACACTAACGCCCTAACCACAATAAACACTAACACCCGAACAACAAAAACCACTAAACCCCAACAAGAAACAACCCTAAACCCCTAACAACAAAAAACACTAACCCCCTAACAACAAACAACCCTAACCAAACAACAAACAAACCTAATCCACTAACAACAAACAACACTAACACCCTAACGACAAACAACCCTAACTCCCTAAGAACAAACAACACTAACACCCTAACAACAAACAACCCTAACCCCCTAACAACAAACAACACTAACCCCCTAACAACAAACAACCCTAAACCCCTAACATCAAAGAACACTAACACCCTAACAACAAACAACCCTAGCCCCTTAACAACAAACAACACTAACCCCCTAACAACACAAAACACTAACACCCTAACAACAGACAACACTAACACCCTAACAACAAAAACCACTAAACCCCAACAAGAAACAACCCTAAACCCCTAACAACAAACAACACTAACCCCCTAACAAGAAACAACACTAACCCCCTAACAACAAACAACACTAACCCCCTAACAACAAACAACACTAACACCCTAACAACAACCAACCCTAAACCCCTAACTTCAAAGAACACTAACACCCTAACAACAAACAACCCTAACCCCCTAACAACAAACACTAACCCCCAAACAACAAACAACCCTAACCCCTGAAAACCAAAAACACTAAACCACTAACAACAAACAACCCTAACCCACTAACAACAAACAACCCTAACACCCTAAAAACAAACAACACTAAACCCCTAACAACACAAAACACTAACACCCTAACAACAAACAACACTAACACCCTAACAACAAAAACCACTAAACCCCATCAAGAAACAACCCTAAACCCCTAACAACAAACAACACTAACCCCCTAACAACAAACAACCCTAACCCCTAAAAACCAAAAACACTAACCCACTAACAACAAACAACCCTAACCCACTAACAACAAACCACCCTAACACCCTAACCACAAACAACACTAACCCCCTAACAACAAACAACCCTAACCCCCTAACAACAAACAATCCTAACCCCCGAACAACCAACAACACTAACCCCCTAACCACAGTAAACACTAACACCCTAACAACAAAAACCACTAAACCCCAACAAGAAACAACCCTAAACCCCTAACAAAAAACAACACTAACCCCCTAACAACAAGCAACCCTAACCAAACAACAAAAAACCCTAACCCACTAACAACAAACAACACTAACACCCTAACAACAAACAACCCTAACCCCCTAACAACAAACAACACTAACCCCCTAACAACAAACAACCCTAACCCCCTAACAAGAAACAACACTAACCCCCTAACAACAAACAGCCCTAAACGCCTAACATCAAAGAACACTAACACCCTAACAACAAACAACCCTAACCCCCTAACAACAAACACTAACCCCCAAACAACAAACAACCCTAACCCCTGAAAACCAAAAACACTAACCCACTAACAACAAACAACCGTAACCCACTAACAACAAACAACCCTAACACCCTAACCACAAACAACACTAACCCCCTAACAACAAACAACCCTAACCCCCTAACAACAAACAATCCTAACCCCGAACAACCAACAACACTAACCCCCTAACCACAGTAAACACTAACACCCTAACAACAAAAACCACCAAACCCCAACAAGAAACAACCCTAAACCCCTAACAACAAACAACACTAACCCCCTAACAACAAACAACCCTAACCAAACAACAAAAAACCCTAACCCACTAACAACAAACAACACTAACACCCTAAAAACAAACAACCCTAACCCCCAACAACAAACAACACTAACACCCTAACAACAAACAACCCTAACCCCCTAACAACAAACAACCCTAAACCTCTAACATCAAAGAACACTAACACCCTAACAACAAACAACCCTAACCCCCTAACAACAAACACTAACCCCCAAACAACAAACAACCCTAACCCCTGAAAACCAAAAACACTAACCCACTAACAACAAACAACCCTAACCCACTAACAACAAACAAACCTAACACCCTAACAACAAACAACACTAACCCCCTAACAACAAACAACCCTAAACCCCTAACATCAAACAACACTAACCCCCTAACAACACAAAACACTAGCACCCTAACAACAACCAACCCTAACCCCTAAGAACAAACAACACTAACGCCCTAAGAACAAACAACTCTAACCCCCAGCAACGAACAATACTAAACCCCTAACAACACAAAACCTAACCCCTTATCAACAAACAACCCTAACCCACTAACAACACACAACCCTAACACCCTAACAACAAGCAACACTAACCCCCTAACAACAAACAACCCTAAACCACTAACATCGAACATCACTAACCCCCTAACAACACAAAACACTAACACCCTAACAACAAACAACACTAACACCCTAACAACAAAAACCACTAAACCCCAACAAGAAACAACCCTAAACCCCTAACAACAAACACTAACCCCCTAACAACAAACAACACTAAACCCCTAACAAGAAACTACCCTAACCGCGTAACAACAAACAACCCTAACCCCCAAACAACAAACAACCCTAACCCCCTAACAACAAACAATCCTCACCCCCGAACAACCAACAACACTAACCCCCTAACCAAAATAAACACTAACACCCGAACAACAAAAACCACTAAACCCCAACAAGAAACAACCCTAAACCCCTAACAACAAAAAACACTAACCCCCTAACAACAAACAACCCTAACCAAACAACAAACAAACCTAACCCACTAACATGAAACAACACTAAGACCCTAACGACAAACAACCCTAACCCCCAAACAACAAACAACACTAACACCCTAACAACAAACAACCCTAACCCCCTAACAACAAACAACCCTAAACCCCTAACATCAAAGAACACTAACACCCTAACAACAAACAACACTAACACCCTAACAACAAACACTAACCCCCAAAAAACAAACAACCCTAACCCCTGAAAACCAAAAACACTAAACCACTAACAACACACAACCCTAACCCACTAACAACAAACAACCCTAACACCCTAAAAACAAACAACACTAAACCCCTAACAACACAAAACACTAACACCCTAACAACAAACAACACTAACACCCTAACAACAAAAACCACTAAACCCCAACAAGAAACAACCCTAAACCCCTAACAACAAACAACACTAACCCCCTAACAACAAACAACCCTAACCCCTAAAAACCAAAAACACTAACCCACTAACAACAAACAACCCTAACCCACTAACAACAAACAACCCTAACACCCTAACCACAAACAACACTAACCCCCGAACAACAAACAACCCTAACCCCCTAACAACAAACAATCCTAACCCCCGAACAACCAACAACACTAAACCCCTAACCACAGTAAACACTAACACCCTAACAACAAAAACCACTAAACTCCAACAAGAAACAACCCTAAACCCCTAACAACAAACAACACTAACGCCCTAACAACAAACAACCCTAAGCAAACAACAAACAAACCTAACCCACTAACAACAAACAACACTAACACCCTAACAACAAACACCCCTAACCCCCTAACAACAAACAACACTAACCCCCTAACAACAAACAACCCTAAACTCCTAACATCAAAGAACACTAACACCCTAACAACAAACAACACTAACCCCCTAAAAACAAACACTAACCCCCAAACAACAAACAACCCTAACCCCTAAAAACCAAAAACACTAACCCACTAACAACAAACAACCCTAAACCACTAACAACAAACAACCCTAACAGCCTAACAACAAACAACACTAACCCCCTAACAACAAACAACCCTAAACCCCTAACATCAAACAACACTATCCCCCTAACAACAAACAACCCTAAACCCCTAACATCAAAGAACACTAACACCCTAACAACAAACAACCCTAAACCCCTAACAACAAACGCTAACCCCCAAACAACAAACAACCGTAACCCCTAAAAACCAAAAACACTAACCCACTAACAACAAACAACCCTAACCCACTAACAACAAACAACCCTAACACCCTAACCACAAACAACACTAACCCCCTAACAACAAACAACCCTAACAACCAACAACAAACAATCCTAACCCCCGAACAACCAACAACACTAACCCCCTAACCACAGTAAACACTAACACCCTAACAACAAAAACCACTAAACCCCAACAAGAAACAACCCTAACACCCTAACAACAAACAACACTAACCCCCTAACAACAAACAACCCTAAACCCCTAACATCAAACAACACTAAACCCCTAACAACACAAAACACTAACACCCTAACAACAAACAACACTAACACCCTAACAACAAAAACCACTAAACCCCAACAAAAAACAACCCTAAACCCCTAACAACAAACACTAACCCCCTAACAACAAACAACACTAAACCCCTAACAACAAACGCTAACCCCCAAACAACAAACAACCGTAACCCCTAAAAACCAAAAACACTAACCCACTAACAACAAACAACCCTAACCCACTAACAACAAACAACCCTAACACCCTAACCACAAACAACACTAACCCCCTAACAACAAACAACCCTAACACCCAACAACAAACAATCCTAACCCCCGAACAACCAACAACACTAACCCCCTATCCACAGTAAACACTAACACCCTAACAACAAAAACCACTAAACCCCAACAAGAAACAACCCTAAACCCCTAACAACAAACAACACTAACCCCCTAACAACAAACAACCCTAACCAAACAACAAAAAACCCTAACCCACTAACAACAAACAACACTAACACCCTAACAACAAACAACCCTAACACCCTAACAACAAACAACACTAACACCCTAACAACAAACAACCCTAACCCCCTAACAACAAACAACCCTAAACCCCTGACATCAAAGAACACTAACACCCTAACAACAAACAACCCTAACCCCCTAAAAACAAACACTAACCCCCAAACAACAAACAACCCTAACCCCTGAAAACCAAAAACACTAACCCACTAACAACAAACAACCCTAACCCACTAACAACAAACAACCCTAACACCCTAACAACAAACAACACTAACCCCCTAACAACAAACAACCCTAAACCCCTAACATCAAACAACACTACCCCCTAACAACACAAAACACTAACACCCTAACAACAACCAACCCTAACCCCTAAGAACAAACAACACTAACGCCCTAAGAACAAACAACACTAACCCCCAGCAACGAACAATACTAAACCCCTAACAACACAAAACCTAACCCCTTTTCAACAAACAACCCTAACCCACTAACAACAAACAACCCTAACACCCTAACAACAAGCAACACTAACCCCCTAACAACAAACAACCCTAAACCACTAACATCAAACATCACTAACCCCCTAACAACACAAAACACTAACACCCTAACAACAAACAACACTAACACCCTAACAACAAAAACCACTAAACCCCAACAAGAAACAACCCTAAACCCCTAACAACAAACACAAAGCCCCTAACAACAAACAACACTAAACCTCTAACAAGAAACTACCCTAACCGCGTAACAACAAACAACCCTAACCCCCAAACAACAAACAACCCTAACCCCCTAACAACAAACAATCCTCACCCCCGAACAACCAACAACACTAACCCCCTAACCAAAATAAACACTAACACCCGAACAACAAAAACCACTAAACCCCAACAAGAAACAACCCTAAACCCCTAACAACAAAAAACACTAACCCCCTAACAACAAACAACCCTAACCAAACAACAAACAAACCTAACCCACTAACATGAAACAACACTAAGACCCTAACGACAAACAACCCTAACCCCAAACAACAAACAACACTAACACCCTAACAACAAACAACCCTAACCCCCTAACAAACAACACTAACCCCCTAACAACAAACAACCCTAAACCCCTAACATCAAAGAACACTAACACCCTAACAACAAACAACACTAACACCCTAACAACAAACACTAACCCCCAAAAAACAAACAACCCTAACCCCTGAAAACCAAAAACACTAAACCACTAACAACACACAACCCTAACCCACTAACAACAAACAACCCTAACACCCTAAAAACAAACAAAACTAAACCCCTAACAACACAAAACACTAACACCCTAACAACAAACAACACTAACACCCTAACAACAAAAACCACTAAACCCCAACAAGAAACAACCCTAAACCCCTAACAACAAACAACACTAACCCCCTAACAACAAACAACCCTAACCCCTAAAAACCAAAAACACTAACCCACTAACAACAAACAACCCTAACCCACTAACAACAAACAACCCTAACACCCTAACCACAAACAACACTAACCCCCTAACAACAAACAACCCTAACCCCCTAACAACAAACAATCCTAACCCCCGAACAACCAACAACACTAAACCCCTAACCACAGTAAACACTAACACCCTAACAACAAAAACCACTAAACTCCAACAAGAAACAACCCTAAACCCCTAACAACAAACAACACTAACGCCCTAACAACAAACAACCCTAAGCAAACAACAAACAAACCTAACCCACTAACAACAAACAACACTAACACCCTAACAACAAACACCCCTAACCCCCTAACAACAAACAACACTAACCCCCTAACAACAAACAACCCTAAACTCCTAACATCAAAGAACACTAACACCCTAACAGCAAACAACACTAACCCCCTAAAAACAAACACTAACCCCCAAACAACAAACAACCCTAACCCCTAAAAACCAAAAACACTAACCCACTAACAACAAACAACCCTAAACCACTAACAACAAACAACCCTAACAGCCTAACAACAAACAACACTAACCCCCTAACAACAAACAACCCTAAACCCCTAACATCAAACAACACTATCCCCCTAACAACAAACAACCCTAAACCCCTAACATCAAAGAACACTAACACCCTAACAACAAACAACCCTAACCCCCTAACAACAAACGCTAACCCCCAAACAACAAACAACCGTAACCCCTAAAAACCAAAAACACTAACCCACTAACAACAAACAACCGTAACCCACTAACAACAAACAACCCTAACACCCTAACCACAAACAACACTAACCCCCTAACAACAAACAACCCTAACCCCCTAACAACAATCCTAACCCCCGAACAACCAACAACACTAACCCCCTAACCACAGTAAACACTAACACCATAACAACAAAAACCACTAAACCCCAACAAGAAACAACCCTAAACCCCTAACAACAAACAACACTAACCCCCTAACAGCAAACAACCCTAACCCCCTAACAACAAACAACCCTAACCAAACAACAAAAAACCCTAACCCACTAACAACAAACAACACTAACACCCTAACAACAAACAACCCTAACACCCTAACAACAAACAACACTAACACCCTAACAACAAACAACCCTAACCCCCTAACAACAAACAACCCTAAACCCCTGACATCAAAGAACACTAACACCCTAACAACAAACAACCCTAACCCCCTAACAACAAACACTAACCCCCAAACAACAAACAAACCTAACCCCTGAAAACCAAAAACACTAACCCACTAACAACAAACAACCCTAACCCACTAACAACAAACAACCCTAACACCCTAACAACAAAAAACACTAACCCAATAACAACAAACAACCCTAAACCCCTAACATCAAACAACACTACCCCCTAACAACACAAAACACTAACACCCTAACAACAACCAACCCTAACCCCTAAGAACAAACAACACTAACGCCCTAAGAACAAACAACACTAACCCCCAGCAACGAACAATACTAAACCCCTAACAACACAAAACCTAACCCCTTTTCAACAAACAACCCTAACCCACTAACAACAAACAACCCTAACAACCTAACAACAAGCAACACTAACCCCCTAACAACAAACAACCCTAAACCACTAACATCAAACATCACTAACCCCCTAACAACACAAAACACTAACACCCTAACAACAAACAACACTAACACCCTAACAACAAAAACCACTAAACCCCAACAAGAAACAACCCTAAACCCCTAACAACAAACACAAACCCCCTAACAACAAACAACACTAAACCTCTAACAAGAAACTACCCTAACCCCGTAACAACAAACAACACTAACCCCGTAACAACAAACAACCCTAACCCCCAAACAACAAACAACCCTAACCCCCTAAGAACAAACAACACTAACACCCTAACAACAAACAACCCTAACCCCCTAACAACAAACAACACTAACCCCCTAACAACAAACAACCCTAAACCCATAACATCAAAGAACACTAACACCCTAACAACAAACAACCCTAACCCCCTAACAACAAACACTAACCCCCAAACAACAAACAACCCTAACCCCTGAAAACCAAAAACACTACACCACTAAAAACAAACAACCCTAACCCACTAACAACAAACAACCCTAACACCCTAACAACAAACAACACTAACCCCCTAACAACAAACAACCCTAAACCCCTAACATCAAACAACACTAAACCCCTAACAACACAAAACACTAACACCCTAACAACAAACAACACTAACACCCTAACAACAAAAACCACTAAACCCCAACAAGAAACAACCCTAAACCCCTAACAACAAACACTAACCCCCTAACAACAAACAACACTAAACCCCTAACAAGAAACTATCCTAACCGCGTAACAACAAACAACGCTAACCCCCAAACAACAAACAACCCTAACCCCCTAACAACAAACAATCCTCACCCCCGAACAACCAACAACACTAACCCCCTAACCAAAATAAACACTAACACCCGAACAACAAAAACCACTAAACCCCAACAAGAAACAACCCTAAACCCCTAACAACAAAAAACACTAACCCCCTAACAACAAACAACCCTAACCAAACAACAAACAAACCTAACCCACTAACATGAAACAACACTAAGACCCTAACGACAAACAACCCTAACCCCCAAACAACAAACAACACTAACACCCTAACAACAAACAACCCTAACCCCCTAACAAACAACACTAACCCCCTAACAACAAACAACCCTAAACCCCTAACATCAAAGAACACTAACACCCTAACAACAAACAACACTAACACCCTAACAACCAACACTAACCCCCAAAAAACAAACAACCCTAACCCCTGAAAACCAAAAACACTAAACCACTAACAACAAACAACCCTAACCCACTAACAACAAACAACCCTAACACCCTAAAAACAAACAACACTAAACCCCTAACAACACAAAACACTAACACCCTAACAACAAACAACACTAACACCCTAACAACAAAAACCACTAAACCCCAACAAGAAACAACCCTAAACCCCTAACAACAAACAACACTAACCCCCTAACAACAAACAACCCTAACCCCTAAAAACCAAAAACACTAACCCACTAACAACAAACAACCCTAACCCACTAACAACAAACAACCCTAACACCCTAACCACAAACAACACTAACCCCCTAACAACAAACAACCCTAACCCCCTAACAACAAACAATCCTAACCCCCGAACAACCAACAACACTAAACCCCTAACCACAGTAAACACTAACACCCTAACAACAAAAACCACTAAACTCCAACAAGAAACAACCCTAAACCCCTAACAACAAACAACACTAACGCCCTAACAACAAACAACCCTAAGCAAACAACAAACAAACCTAACCCACTAACAACAAACAACACTAACACCCTAACAACAAACACCCCTAACCCCCTAACAACAAACAACACTAACCCCCTAACAACAAACAACCCTAAACTCCTAACATCAAAGAACACTAACACCCTAACAACAAACAACACTAACCCCCTAAAAACAAACACTAACCCCCAAACAACAAACAACCCTAACCCCTGAAAACCAAAAACACTAACCCACTAACAACAAACAACCCTAAACCACTAACAACAAACAACCCTAACACCCTAACAACAAACAACACTAACCCCCTAACAACAAACAACCCTAAACCCCTAACATCAAACAACACTATGCCCCTAACAACAAACAACCCTAAACCTCTAACATCAAAGAACACTAACACCCTAACAACAAACAACCCTAAACCCCTAACAACAAACGCTAACCCCCAAACAACAAACAACCCTAACCCCTGAAAACCAAAAACACTAACCCACTAACAACAAACAACCGTAACCCACTAACAACAAACAACCCTAACACCCTAACCACAAACAACACTAACCCCCTAACAACAAACAACCCTAACCCCCTAACAACAAACAATCCTAACCCCCGAACAACCAACAACACTAACCCCCTAACCACAGTAAACACTAACACCCTAACAACAAAAACCACCAAACCCCAACTAGAAACAACCCTAAACCCCTAACAACAAACAACACTAACCCCCTAACAACAAACAACCCTAACCAAACAACAAAAAACCCTAACCCACTAACAACAAACAACGCTAACACCCTAAAAACAAACAACCGTAACCCCCTAACAACAAACAACACTAACACCCTAACAACAAACAACCCTAACCCCCTAACAACAAACAACCCTAAACCTCTAACATCAAAGAACACTAACACCCTAACAACAAACAACCCTAACCCCCTAACAACAAACACTAACCCCCAAACAACAAACAACCCTAACCCCTGAAAACCAAAAACACTAACCCACTAACAACAAACAACCCTAACCCACTAACAACAAACAACCCTAACACCCTAACAACAAACAACACTAACCCCCTAACAACAAACAACCCTAAACCCCTAACATCAAACAACACTAACCCCCTAACAACACAAAACACTAGCACCCTAACAACAACCAACCCTAACCCCTAAGAACAAACAACACTAACGCCCTAAGAACAAACAACTCTAACCCCCAGCAACGAACAATACTAAACCCCTAACAACACAAAACCTAACCCCTTATCAACAAACAACCCTAACCCACTAACAACACACAACCCTAACACCCTAACAACAAGCAACACTAACCCCCTAACAACAAACAACCCTAAACCACTAACATCAAACATCACTAACCCCCTAACAACACAAAACACTAACACCCTAACAACAAACAACACTAACACCCTAACAACAAAAACCACTAAACCCCAACAAGAAACAACCCTAAACCCCTAACAACAAACACTAACCCCCTAACAACAAACAACACTAAACCCCTAACAAGAAACTACCCTAACCGCGTAACAACAAACAACCCTAACCCCCAAACAACAAACAACCCTAACCCCCTAACAACAAACAATCCTCACCCCCGAACAACCAACAACACTAACCCCCTAACCAAAATAAACACTAACACCCGAACAACAAAAACCACTAAACCCCAACAAGAAACAACCCTAAACCCCTAACAACAAAAAACACTAACCCCCTAACAACAAACAACCCTAACCAAACAACAAACAAACCTAACCCACTAACATGAAACAACACTAAGACCCTAACGACAAACAACCCTAACCCCCAAACAACAAACAACACTAACACCCTAACAACAAACAACCCTAACCCCCTAACAAACAACACTAACCCCCTAACAACAAACAACCCTAAACCCCTAACATCAAAGAACACTAACACCCTAACAACAAACAACACTAACACCCTAACAACAAACACTAACCCCCAAAAAACAAACAACCCTAACCCCTGAAAACCAAAAACACTAAACCACTAACAACACACAACCCTAACCCACTAACAACAAACAACCCTAACACCCTAAAAACAAACAACACTAAACCCCTAACAACACAAAACACTAACACCCTAACAACAAACAACACTAACACCCTAACAACAAAAACCACTAAACCCCAACAAGAAACAACCCTAAACCCCTAACAACAAACAACACTAACCCCCTAACAACAAACAACCCTAACCCCTAAAAACCAAAAACACTAACCCACTAACAACAAACAACCCTAACCCACTAACAACAAACAACCCTAACACCCTAACCACAAACAACACTAACCCCCGAACAACAAACAACCCTAACCCCCTAACAACAAACAATCCTAACCCCCGAACAACCAACAACACTAAACCCCTAACCACAGTAAACACTAACACCCTAACAACAAAAACCACTAAACTCCAACAAGAAACAACCCTAAACCCCCAACAACAAACAACACTAACGCGCTAACAACAAACAACCCTAAGCAAACAACAAACAAACCTAACCCACTAACAACAAACAACACTAACACCCTAACAACAAACACCCCTAACCCCCTAACAACAAACAACACTAACCCCCTAACAACAAACAACCCTAAACTCCTAACATCAAAGAACACTAACACCCTAACAACAAACAAAACTAACCCCCTAAAAACAAACACTAACCCCCAAACAACAAACAACCCTAACCCCTAAAAACCAAAAACACTAACCCACTAACAACAAACAACCCTAAACCACTAACAACAAACAACCCTAACAGCCTAACAACAAACAACACTAACCCCCTAACAACAAACAACCCTAAACCCCTAACATCAAACAACACTATCCCCCTAACAACAAACAACCCTAAACCCCTAACATCAAAGAACACTAACACCCTAACAACAAACAACCCTAACCCCCTAACAACAAACGCTAACCCCCAAACAACAAACAACCGTAACCCCTAAAAACCAAAAACACTAACCCACTAACAACAAACAACCCTAACCCACTAACAACAAACAACCCTAACACCCTAACCACAAACAACACTAACCCCCTAACAACAAACAACCCTAACCCCCAAAACAACAAACAATCCTAACCCCCGAACAACCAACAACACTAACCCCCTAACCACAGTAAACACTAACACCCTAACAACAAAAACCACTAAACCCCAACAAGAAACAACCCTAAACCCCTAACAAAAAACAACACTAACCCCCTAACAACAAGCAACCCTAACCAAACAACAAAAAACCCTAACACACTAACAACAAACAACACTAACACCCTAACAACAAACAACCCTAACCCCCTAACAACAAACAACACTAACACCCTAACAACAAACAACCCTAACCCCCTAACAACAAACAACCCTAAACCCCTGACATCAAAGAACACTAACACCCTAACAACAAACAACACTAACCCCCTAAAAACAAACACTAACCGCCAATCAACAAACAACCCTAACCCCTGAAAACCAAAAACACTAACCCACTAACAACAAACAACCCTAACCCACTAACAACAAACAACCCTAACACCCTAACAACAAACAACACTAACCCCCTAACGACAAACAACCCTAAACCCCTAACATCAAACAACACTACCCCCTAACAACACAAAACACTAACACCCTAACAACAACCAACCCTAACCCCTAAGAACAAACAACACTAACGCCCTAAGAACAAACAACACTAACCCCCAGCAACGAACAATACTAAACCCCTAACAACACAAAACCTAACCCCTTTTCAACAAACAACCCTAACCCACTAACAACAAACAACCCTAACACCCTAACAACAAGCAACACTAACCCCCTAACAACAAACAACCCTAAACCACTAACATCAAACATCACTAACCCCCTAACAACACAAAACACTAACACCCTAACAACAAACAACACTAACACCCTAACAACAAAAACCACTAAACCCCAACAAGAAACAACCCTAAACCCCTAACAACAAACACAAAGCCCCTAACAACAAACAACACTAAACCTCTAACAAGAAACTACCCTAACCCCGTAACAACAAACAACACTAACCCCGTAACAACAAACAACCCTAACCCCCACACAACAAACAACCCTAACCCCCTAACAACAAACAATCCTAACCCCCGAACAACCAACAACACTAACGCCCTAACCACAATAAACACTAACACCCGAACAACAAAAACCACTAAACCCCAACAAGAAACAACCCTAAACCCCTAACAACAAAAAACACTAACCCCCTAACAACAAACAACCCTAACCAAACAACAAACAAACCTAATCCACTAACAACAAACAACACTAACACCCTAACGACAAACAACCCTAACTCCCTAAGAACAAACAACACTAACACCCTAACAACAAACAACCCTAACCCCCTAACAACAAACAACACTAACCCCCTAACAACAAACAACCCTAAACCCCTAACATCAAAGAACACTAACACCCTAACAACAAACAACCCTAGCCCCTTAACAACAAACAACACTAACCCCCTAACAACACAAAACACTAACACCCTAACAACAGACAACACTAACACCCTAACAACAAAAACCACTAAACCCCAACAAGAAACAACCCTAAACCCGTAACAACAAACAACACTAACCCCCTAACAAGAAACAACACTAACCCCCTAACAACAAACAACACTAACCACCTAACAACAAACAACACTAACACCCTAACAACAACCAACCCTAAACCCCTAACATCAAAGAACACTAACACCCTAACAACAAACAACCCTAACCCCCTAACAACAAACACTAACCCCCAAACAACAAACAACCCTAACCCCTGAAAACCAAAAACACTAAACCACTAACAACAAACAACCCTAACCCACTAACAACAAACAACCCTAACACCCTAAAAACAAACAACACTAAACCCCTAACAACACAAAACACTAACACCCTAACAACAAACAACACTAACACCCTAACAACAAAAACCACTAAACCCCATCAAGAAACAACCCTAAACCCCTAACAACAAACAACACTAACCCCCTAACAACAAACAACCCTAACCCCTAAAAACCAAAAACACTAACCCACTAACAACAAACAACCCTAACCCACTAACAACAAACCACCCTAACACCCTAACCACAAACAACACTAACCCCCTAACAACAAACAACCCTAACCCCCTAACAACAAACAATCCTAACCCCCGAACAACCAACAACACTAACCCCCTAACCACAGTAAACACTAACACCCTAACAACAAAAACCACTAAACCCCAACAAGAAACAACCCTAAACCCCTAACAAAAAACAACACTAACCCCCTAACAACAAGCAACCCTAACCAAACAACAAAAAACCCTAACCCACTAACAACAAACAACACTAACACCCTAACAACAAACAACCCTAACCCCCTAACAACAAACAACACTAACCCCCTAACAACAAACAAGCCTAACCCCCTAACAAGAAACAACACTAACCCCCTAACAACAAACAGCCCTAAACCCCTAACATCAAAGAACACTAACACCCTAACAACAAACAACCCTAACCCCCTAACAACAAACACTAACCCCAAAACAACAAACAACCCTAACCCCTGAAAACCAAAAACACTAACCCACTAACAACAAACAACCGTAACCCACTAACAACAAACAACCCTAACACCCTAACCACAAACAACACTAACCCCCTAACAACAAACAACCCTAACCCCCTAACAACAAACAATCCTAACCCCCGAACAACCAACAACACTAACCCCCTAACCACAGTAAACACTAACACCCTAACAACAAAAACCACCAAACCCCAACAAGAAACAACCCTAAACCCCTAACAACAAACAACACTAACCCCCTAACAACAAACAACCCTAACCAAACAACAAAAAACCCTAACCCACTAACAACAAACAACACTAACACCCTAAAAACAAACAACCCTAACCCCCTAACAACAAACAACACTAACACCCTAACAACAAACAACCCTAACCCCCTAACAACAAACAACCCTAAACCTCTAACATCAAAGAACACTAACACCCTAACAACAAACAACCCTAACCCCCTAACAACAAACACTAACCCCCAAACAACAAACAACCCTAACCCCTGAAAACCAAAAACACTAACCCACTAACAACAAACAACCCTAACCCACTAACAACAAACAACCCTAACACCCTAACAACAAACAACACTAACCCCCTAACAACAAACAACCCTAAACCCCTAACATCAAACAACACTAACCCCCTAACAACACAAAACACTAGCACCCTAACAACAACCAACCCTAACCCCTAAGAACAAACAACTCTAACCCCCAGCAACGAACAATACTAAACCCCTTACACCACAAAACCTAACCCCTTATCAACAAACAACCCTAACCCACTAACAACACACAACCCTAACACCCTAACAACAAGCAACACTAACCCCCTAACAACAAACAACCCTAAACCACTAACATCGAACATCACTAACCCCCTAACAACACAAAACACTAACACCCTAACAACAAACAACACTAACACCCTAACAACAAAAACCACTAAACCCCAACAGGAAACAACCCTAAACCCCTAACAACAAACACTAACCCCCTAACAACAAACAACACTAAACCCCTAACAAGAAACTACCCTAACCGCGTAACAACAAACAACCCTAACCCCCAAACAACAAACAACCCTAACCCCCTAACAACAAACAATCCTCACCCCCGAACAACCAACAACACTAACCCCCTAACCAAAATAAACACTAACACCCGAACAACAAAAACCACTAAACCCCAACAAGAAACAACCCTAAACCCCTAACAACAAAAAACACTAACCCCCTAACAACAAACAACCCTAACCAAACAAAAAACAAACCTAACCCACTAACATGAAACAACACTAAGACCCTAACGACAAACAACCCTAACCCCCAAACAACAAACAACACTAACACCCTAACAACAAACAACCCTAACCCCCTAACAAACAACACTAACCCCCTAACAACAAACAACCCTAAACCCCTAACATCAAAGAACACTAACACCCTAACAACAAACAACACTAACACCCTAACAACAAACACTAACCCCCAAAAAACAAACAACCCTAACCCCTGAAAACCAAAAACACTAAACCACTAACAACACACAACCCTAACCCACTAACAACAAACAACCCTAACACCCTAAAAACAAACAAAACTAAACCCCTAACAACACAAAACACTAACACCCTAACAACAAACAACACTAACACCCTAACAACAAAAACCACTAAACCCCAACAAGAAACAACCCTAAACCCCTAACAACAAACAACACTAACCCCCTAACAACAAACAACCCTAACCCCTAAAAACCAAAAACACTAACCCACTAACAACAAACAACCCTAACCCACTAACAACAAACAACCCTAACACCCTAACCACAAACAACACTAACCCCCGAACAACAAACAACCCTAACCCCCTAACAACAAACAATCCTAACCCCCGAACAACCAACAACACTAAACCCCTAACCACAGTAAACACTAACACCCTAACAACAAAAACCACTAAACTCCAACAAGAAACAACCCTAAACCCCTAACAACAAACAACACTAACGCCCTAACAACAAACAACCCTAAGCAAACAACAAACAAACCTAACCCACTAACAAAAAACAACACTAACACCCTAACAACAAACACCCCTAACCCCCTAACAACAAACAACACTAACCCCCTAACAACAAACCCTAAACTCCTAACATCAAAGAACACTAACACCCTAACAACAAACAACACTAACCCCCTAAAAACAAACACTAACCCCCAAACAACAAACAACCCTAACCCCTAAAAACCAAAAACACTAACCCACTAACAACAAACAACCCTAAACCACTAACAACAAACAACCCTAACAGCCTAACAACAAACAACACTAACCCCCTAACAACAAACAACCCTAAACCCCTAACATCAAACAACACTATCCCCCTAACAACAAACAACCCTAAACCCCTAACATCAAAGAACACTAACACCCTAACAACAAACAACCCTAACCCCCTAACAACAAACGCTAACCCCCAAACAACAAACAACCGTAACCCCTAAAAACCAAAAACACTAACCCACTAACAACAAACAACCGTAACCCACTAACAACAAACAACCCTAACACCCTAACCACAAACAACACTAACCCCCTAACAACAAACAACCCTAACCCCCTAACAACAATCCTAACCCCCGAACAACCAACAACACTAACCCCCTAACCACAGTAAACACTAACACCATAACAACAAAAACCACTAAACCCCAACAAGAAACAACCCTAAACCCCTAACAACAAACAACACTAACCCCCTAACACCAAACAACCCTAACCCCCTAACAACAAACAACCCTAACCAAACAACAAAAAACCCTAACCCACTAACAACAAACAACACTAACACCCTAACAACAAACAACCCTAACACCCTAACAACAAACAACACTAACACCCTAACAACAAACAACCCTAACCCCCTAACAACAAACAACCCTAAACCCCTGACATCAAAGAACACTAACACCCTAACAACAAACAACCCTAACCCCCTAACAACAAACACTAACCCCCAAACAACAAACAAACCTAACCCCTGAAAACCAAAAACACTAACCCACTAACAACAAACAACCCTAACCCACTAACAACAAACAACCCTAACACCCTAACAACAAAAAACACTAACCCAATAACAACAAACAACCCTAAACCCCTAACATCAAACAACACTACCCCCTAACAACACAAAACACTAACACCCTAACAACAACCAACCCTAACCCCTAAGAACAAACAACACTAACGCCCTAAGAACAAACAACACTAACCCCCAGCAACGAACAATACTAAACCGCTAACAACACAAAACCTAACCCCTTTTCAACAAACAACCCTAACCCACTAACAACAAACAACCCTAACACCCTAACAACAAGCAACACTAACCCCCTAACAACAAACAACCCTAAACCACTAACATCAAACATCACTAACCCCCTAACAACACAAAACACTAACACCCTAACAACAAACAACACTAACACCCTAACAACAAAAACCACTAAACCCCAACAAGAAACAACCCTAAACCCCTAACAACAAACACAAACCCCCTAACAACAAACAACACTAAACCTCTAACAAGAAACTACCCTAACCCCGTAACAACAAACAACACTAACCCCGTAACAACAAACAACCCTAACCCCCAAACAACAAACAACCCTAACCCCCTAAGAACAAACAACACTAACACCCTAACAACAAATAACCCTAACCCCCTAACAACAAACAACACTAACCCCCTAACAACAAACAACCCTAAACCCCTAACATCAAAGAACACTAACACCCTAACAACAAACAACCCTAACCCCCTAACAACAAAC
Source organism: Elephas maximus indicus (assembly GCF_024166365.1). Taxonomy (NCBI): domain Eukaryota; kingdom Metazoa; phylum Chordata; class Mammalia; order Proboscidea; family Elephantidae; genus Elephas; species Elephas maximus. Next base: position 1,443,209 of record NW_026060260.1, read on the forward strand.
ACTAACCCCCAAACAACAAACAACCCTAACCCACTAACAACGAACAACCCTAACACCCTAAAAACAAACAACACTAAACCCCTAACAACACAAAACACTAACACCCTAACAACAAACAACACTAACACCCTAACAACAAAAACCACTAAACCCCAACAAGAAACAACCCTAAACCCCTAACAACAAACAACACTAACCCCCTAACAACAAACAACCCTAACCCCTAAAAACCAAAAACACTAACCCACTAACAACAAACAACCCTAACCCACTAACAACAAACCACCCTAACACCCTAACCACAAACAACACTAACCCCCTAACAACAAACAACCCTAACCCCCTAACAACAAACAATCCTAACCCCCGAACAACCAACAACACTAAACCCCTAACCACAGTAAACACTAACACCCTAACAACAAAAACCACTAAACTCCAACAAGAAACAACCCTAAACCCCTAACAACAAACAACACTAACGCCCTAACAACAAACAACCCTAAGCAAACAACAAACAAACCTAACCCACTAACAACAAACAACACTAACACCCTAACAACAAACACCCCTAACCCCCTAACAACAAACAACACTAACCCCCTAACAACAAACAACCCTAAACTCCTAACATCAAAGAACACTAACACCCTAACAACAAACAACACTAACCCCCTAAAAACAAACACTAACCCCCAAACAACAAACAACCCTAACCCCTAAAAACCAAAAACACTAACCCACTAACAACAAACAACCCTAAACCACTAACAACAAACAACCCTAACACCCTAACAACAAACAACACTAACCCCCTAACAACAAACAACCCTAAACCCCTAACATCAAACAACACTATCCCCCTAACAACAAACAACCCTAAACCCCTAACATCAAAGAACACTAACACCCTAACAACAAACAACCCTAAACCCCTAACAACAAACGCTAACCCCCAAACAACAAACAACCGTAACCCCTAAAAACCAAAAACACTAACCCACTAACAACAAACAACCCTAACCCACTAACAACAAACAACCCTAACACCCTAACCACAAACAACACTAACCCCCTAACAACAAACAACCCTAACACCCAACAACAAACAATCCTAACCCCCGAACAACCAACAACACTAACCCCCTAACCACAGTAAACACTAACACCCTAACAACAAAAACCACTAAACCCCAACAAGAAACAACCCTAAACCCCTAACAACAAACAACACTAACCCCCTAACAACAAACAACCCTAAACCCCTAACATCAAAGAACACTAACACCCTAACAACAAACAACCCTAGCCCCTTAACAACAAACAACACTAACCCCCTAACAACACAAAACACTAACACCCTAACAACAGACAACACTAACACCCTAACAACAAAAACCACTAAACCCCATCAAGAAACAACCCTAAACCCCTAACAACAAACAACACTAACCCCCTAACAAGAAACAACACTAACCCCCTAACAACAAACAACACTAACCCCCTAACAACAAACAACACTAACACCCTAACAACAACCAACCCTAAACCCCTAACATCAAAGAACACTAACACCCTAACAACAAACAACCCTAACCCCCTAACAACAAACACTAACCCCCAAACAACAAACAACCCTAACCCCTGAAAACCAAAAACACTAAACCACTAACAACAAACAACCCTAACCCACTAACAACAAACAACCCTAACACCCTAAAAACAAACAACACTAAACCCCTAACAACACAAAACACTAACACCCTAACAACAAACAACACTAACACCCTAACAACAAAAACCACTAAACCCCAACAAGAAACAACCCTAAACCCCTAACAACAAACAACACTAACCCCCTAACAACAAACAACCCTAACCCCTAAAAACCAAAAACACTAACCCACTAACAACAAACAACCCTAACCCACTAACAACAAACCACCCTAACACCCTAACCACAAACAACACTAACCCCCGAACAACAAACAACCCTAACCCCCTAACAACAAACAATCCTAACCCCCGAACAACCAACAACACTAACCCCCTAACCACAGTAAACACTAACACCCTAACAACAAAAACCACTAAACCCCAACAAGAAACAACCCTAAACCCCTAACAAAAAACAACACTAACCCCCTAACAACAAGCAACCCTAACCAAACAACAAAAAACCCTAACCCACTAACAACAAACAACACTAACACCCTAACAACAAACAACCCTAACCCCCTAACAACAAACAACACTAACCCCCTAACAACAAACAACCCTAACCCCCTAACAAGAAACAACACTAACCCCCTAACAACAAACAGCCCTAAACCCCTAACATCAAAGAACACTAACACCCTAACAACAAACAACCCTAACCCCCTAACAACAAACACTAACCCCCAAACAACAAACAACCCTAACCCCTGAAAACCAAAAACACTAACCCACTAACAACAAACAACCGTAACCCACTAACAACAAACAACCCTAACACCCTAACCACAAACAACACTAACCCCCTAACAACAAACAACCCTAACCCCCTAACAACAAACAATCCTAACCCCCGAACAACCAACAACACTAACCCCCTAACCACAGTAAACACTAACACCCTAACAACAAAAACCACCAAACCCCAACTAGAAACAACCCTAAACCCCTAACAACAAACAACACTAACCCCCTAACAACAAACAACCCTAACCAAACAACAAAAAACCCTAACCCACTAACAACAAACAACACTAACACCCTAAAAACAAACAACCCTAACCCCCTAACAACAAACAACACTAACACCCTAACAACAAACAACCCTAACCCCCTAACAACAAACAACCCTAAACCTCTAACATCAAAGAACACTAACACCCTAACAACAAACAACCCTAACCCCCTAACAACAAACACTAACCCCCAAACAACAAACAACCCTAACCCCTGAAAACCAAAAACACTAACCCACTAACAACAAACAACCCTAACCCACTAACAACAAACAACCCTAACACCCTAACAACAAACAACACTAACCCCCTAACAACAAACAACCCTAAACCCCTAACATCAAACAACACTAACCCCCTAACAACACAAAACACTAGCACCCTAACAACAACCAACCCTAACCCCTAAGAAGAAACAACACTAACGCCCTAAGAACAAACAACTCTAACCCCCAGCAACGAACAATACTAAACCCCTAACAACACAAAACCTAACCCCTTATCAACAAACAACCCTAAACCAATAACAACACACAACCCTAACACCCTAACAACAAGCAACACTAACCCCCTAACAACAAACAACCCTAAACCACTAACATCAAACATCACTAACCCCCTAACAACACAAAACACTAACACCCTAACAACAAACAACACTAACACCCTAACAACAAAAACCACTAAACCCCAACAAGAAACAACCCTAAACCCCTAACAACAAACAACACTAACCCCCTAACAACAAACAACCCTAACCCCTAAAAACCAAAAACACTAACCCACTAACAACAAACAACCCTAACCCACTAACAACAAACAACCCTAACACCCTAACCACAAACAACACTAACCCCCGAACAACAAACAACCCTAACCCCCTAACAACAAACAATCCTAACCCCCGAACAACCAACAACACTAAACCCCTAACCACAGTAAACACTAACACCCTAACAACAAAAACCACTAAACTCCAACAAGAAACAACCCTAAACCCCTAACAACAAACAACACTAACGCCCTAACAACAAACAACCCTAAGCAAACAACAAACAAACCTAACCCACTAACAACAAACAACACTAACACCCTAACAACAAACACCCCTAACCCCCTAACAACAAACAACACTAACCCCCTAACAACAAACAACCCTAAACTCCTAACATCAAAGAACACTAACACCCTAACAACAAACAACACTAACCCCCTAAAAACAAACACTAACCCCCAAACAACAAACAACCCTAACCCCTAAAAACCAAAAACACTAACCCACTAACAACAAACAACCCTAAACCACTAACAAAAAACAACCCTAACAGCCTAACAACAAACAACACTAACCCCCTAACAACAAACAACCCTAAACCCCTAACATCAAACAACACTATCCCCCTAACAACAAACAACCCTAAACCCCTAACATCAAAGAACACTAACACCCTAACAACAAACAACCCTAACCCCCTAACAACAAACGCTAACCCCCAAACAACAAACAACCGTAACCCCTAAAAACCAAAAACACTAACCCACTAACAACAAACAACCCTAACCCACTAACAACAAACAACCCTAACACCCTAACCACAAACAACACTAACCCCCTAACAACAAACAACCCTAACACCCAACAACAAACAATCCTAACCCCCGAACAACCAACAACACTAACCCCCTAACCACAGTAAACACTAACACCCTAACAACAAAAACCACTAAACCCCAACAAGAAACAACCCTAAACCCCTAACAACAAACAACACTAACCCCCTAACAACAAACAACCCTAACCAAACAACAAAAAACCCTAACCCACTAACAACAAACAACACTAACACCCTAACAACAAACAACCCTAACACCCTAACAACAAACAACACTAACACCCTAACAACAAACAACCCTAACCCCCTAACAACAAACAACCCTAAACCCCTGACATCAAAGAACACTAACACCCTAACAACAAACAACCCTAACCCCCTAAAAACAAACACTAACCCCCAAACAACAAACAACCCTAACCCCTGAAAACCAAAAACACTAACCCACTAACAACAAACAACCCTAACCCACTAACAACAAACAACCCTAACACCCTAACAACAAACAACACTAACCCCCTAACAACAAACAACCCTAAACCCCTAACATCAAACAACACTACCCCCTAACAACACAAAACACTAACACCCTAACAACAACCAACCCTAACCCCTAAGAACAAACAACACTAACGCCCTAAGAACAAACAACACTAACCCCCAGCAACGAACAATACTAAACCCCTAACAACACAAAACCTAACCCCTTTTCAACAAACAACCCTAACCCACTAACAACAAACAACCCTAACACCCTAACAACAAGCAACACTAACCCCCTAACAACAAACAACCCTAAACCACTAACATCAAACATCACTAACCCCCTAACAACACAAAACACTAACACCTTAACAACAAACAACACTAACACCCTAACAACAAAAACGACTAAACCCCAACAAGAAACAACCCTAAACCCCTAACAACAAACACAAAGCCCCTAACAACAAACAACACTAAACCTCTAACAAGAAACTACCCTAACCCCGTAACAACAAACAACACTAACCCCGTAACAACAAACAACCCTAACCCCCAAACAACAAACAACCCTAACCCCCTAACAACAAACAATCCTAACCCCGGAACAACCAACAACACTAACGCCCTAACCACAATAAACACTAACACCCGAACAACAAAAACCACTAAACCCCAACAAGAAACAACCCTAAACCCCTAACAACAAAAAACACTAACCCCCTAACAACAAACAACCCTAACCAAACAACAAACAAACCTAATCCACTAACAACAAACAACACTAACACCCTAACGACAAACAACCCTAACTCCCTAAGAACAAACAACACTAACACCCTAACAACAAACAACCCTAACCCCCTAACAACAAACAACACTAACCCCCTAACAACAAACAACCCTAAACCCCTAACATCAAAGAACACTAACACCCTAACAACAAACAACCCTAGCCCCTTAACAACAAACAACACTAACCCCCTAACAACACAAAACACTAACACCCTAACAACAGACAACACTAACACCCTAACAACAAAAACCACTAAACCCCAACAAGAAACAACCCTAAACCCCTAACAACAAACAACACTAACCCCCTAACAAGAAACAACACTAACCCCCTAACAACAAACAACACTAACCCCCTAACAACAAACAACACTAACACCCTAACAACAACCAACCCTAAACCCCTAACATCAAAGAACACTAACACCCTAACAACAAACAACCCTAACCCCCTAACAACAAACACTAACCCCCAAACAACAAACAACCCTAACCCCTGAAAACCAAAAACACTAAACCACTAACAACAAACAACCCTAACCCACTAACAACAAACAACCCTAACACCCTAAAAACAAACAACACTAAACCCCTAACAACACAAAACACTAACACCCTAACAACAAACAACACTAACACCCTAACAACAAAAACCACTAAACCCCAACAAGAAACAACCCTAAACCCCTAACAACAAACAACACTAACCCCCTAACAACAAACAACCCTAACCCCTAAAAACCAAAAACACTAACCCACTAACAACAAACAACCCTAACCCACTAACAACAAACCACCCTAACACCCTAACCACAAACAACACTAACCCCCTAACAACAAACAACCCTAACCCCCTAACAACAAACAATCCTAACCCCCGAACAACCAACAACACTAACCCCCTAACCACAGTAAACACTAACACCCTAACAACAAAAACCACTAAACCCCAACAAGAAACAACCCTAAACCCCTAACAAAAAACAACACTAACCCCCTAACAACAAGCAACCCTAACCAAACAACAAAAAACCCTAACCCACTAACAACAAACAACACTAACACCCTAACAACAAACAACCCTAACCCCCTAACAACAAACAACACTAACCCCCTAACAACAAACAACCCTAACCCCCTAACAAGAAACAACACTAACCCCCTAACAACAAACAGCCCTAAACCCCTAACATCAAAGAACACTAACACCCTAACAACAAACAACCCTAACCCCCTACCAACAAACACTAACCCCCCAACAACAAACAACCCTAACCCCTGAAAACCAAAAACACTAACCCACTAACAACAAACAACCGTAACCCACTAACAACAAACAACCCTAACACCCTAACCACAAACAACACTAACCCCCTAACAACAAACAACCCTAACCCCCTAACAACAAACAATCCTAACCCCCGAACAACCAACAACACTAACCCCCTAACCACAGTAAACACTAACACCCTAACAACAAAAACCACCAAACCCCAACTAGAAACAACCCTAAACCCCTAACAACAAACAACACTAACCCCCTAACAACAAACAACCCTAACCAAACAACAAAAAACCCTAACCCACTAACAACAAACAACACTAACACCCTAAAAACAAACAACCCTAACCCCCTAACAACAAACAACACTAACACCCTAACAACAAACAACCCTAACCCCCTAACAACAAACAACCCTAAACCTCTAACATCAAAGAACACTAACACCCTAACAACAAACAACCCTAACCCCCTAACAACAAACACTAACCCCCAAACAACAAACAACCCTAACCCCTGAAAACCAAAAACACTAACCCACTAACAACAAACAACCCTAACCCACTAACAACAAACAACCCTAACACCCTAACAACAAACAACACTAACCCCCTAACAACAAACAACCCTAAACCCCTAACATCAAACAACACTAACCCCCTAACAACGCAAAACACTAGCACCCTAACAACAACCAACCCTAACCCCTAAGAACAAACAACACTAACGCCCTAAGAACAAACAACTCTAACCCCCAGCAACGAACAATACTAAACCCCTAACAACACAAAACCTAACCCCTTATCAACAAACAACCCTAACCCACTAACAACACACAACCCTAACACCCTAACAACAAGCAACACTAACCCCCTAACAACAAACAACCCTAAACCACTAACATCAAACATCACTAACCCCCTAACAACACAAAACACTAACACCCTAACAACAAACAACACTAACACCCTAACAACAAAAACCACTAAACCCCAACAAGAAACAACCCTAAACCCCTAACAACAAACACTAACCCCCTAAAAACAAACAACACTAAACCCCTAACAAGAAACTACCCTAACCGCGTAACAACAAACAACCCTAACCCCCAAACAACAAACAACCCTAACCCCCTAACAACAAACAATCCTCACCCCCGAACAACCAACAACACTAACCCCCTAACCAAAATAAACACTAACACCCGAACAACAAAAACCACTAAACCCCAACAAGAAACAACCCTAAACCCCTAACAACAAAAAACACTAACCCCCTAACAACAAACAACCCTAACCAAACAACAAACAAACCTAACCCACTAACATGAAACAACACTAAGACCCTAACGACAAACAACCCTAACCCCCAAACAACAAACAACACTAACACCCTAACAACAAACAACCCTAACCCCCTAACAAACAACACTAACCCCCTAACAACAAACAACCCTAAACCCCTAACATCAAAGAACACTAACACCCTAACAACAAACAACACTAACACCCTAACAACAAACACTAACCCCCAAAAAACAAACAACCCTAACCCCTGAAAACCAAAAACACTAAACCACTAACAACACACAACCCTAACCCACTAACAACAAACAACCCTAACACCCTAAAAACAAACAACACTAAACCCCTAACAACACAAAACACTAACACCCTAACAACAAACAACACTAACACCCTAACAACAAACAACCCTAGCCCCTTAACAACAAACAACACTAACCCCCTAACAACACAAAACACTAACACCCTAACAACAGACAACACTAACACCCTAACAACAAAAACCACTAAACCCCAACAAGAAACAACCCTAAACCCCTAACAACAAACAACACTAACCCCCTAACAAGAAACAACACTAACCCCCTAACAACAAACAACACTAACCCCCTAACAACAAACAACACTAACACCCTAACAACAACCAACCCTAAACCCCTAACATCAAAGAACACTAACACCCTAACAACAAACAACCCTAACCCCCTAACAACAAACACTAACCCCCAAACAACAAACAACCCTAACCCCTGAAAACCAAAAACACTAAACCACTAACAACAAACAACCCTAACCCACTAACAACAAACAACCCTAACACCCTAAAAACAAACAACACTAAACCCCTAACAACACAAAACACTAACACCCTAACAACAAACAACACTAACACCCTAACAACAAAAACCACTAAACCCCAACAAGAAACAACCCTAAACCCCTAACAACAAACAACACTAACCCCCTAACAACAAACAACCCTAACCCCTAAAAACCAAAAACACTAACCCACTAACAACAAACAACCCTAACCCACTAACAACAAACCACCCTAACACCCTAACCACAAACAACACTAACCCCCTAACAACAAACAACCCTAACCCCCTAACAACAAACAATCCTAACCCCCGAACAACCAACAACACTAACCCCCTAACCACAGTAAACACTAACACCCTAACAACAAAAACCACTAAACCCCAACAAGAAACAACCCTAAACCCCTAACAAAAAACAACACTAACCCCCTAACAACAAGCAACCCTAACCAAACAACAAAAAACCCTAACCCACTAACAACAAACAACACTAACACCCTAACAACAAACAACCCTAACCCCCTAACAACAAACAACACTAACCCCCTAACAACAAACAACCCTAACCCCCTAACAAGAAACAACACTAACCCCCTAACAACAAACAGCCCTAAACCCCTAACATCAAAGAACACTAACACCCTAACAACAAACAACCCTAACCCCCTACCAACAAACACTAACCCCCCAACAACAAACAACCCTAACCCCTGAAAACCAAAAACACTAACCCACTAACAACAAACAACCGTAACCCACTAACAACAAACAACCCTAACACCCTAACCACAAACAACACTAACCCCCTAACAACAAACAACCCTAACCCCCTAACAACAAACAATCCTAACCCCCGAACAACCAACAACACTAACCCCCTAACCACAGTAAACACTAACACCCTAACAACAAAAACCACCAAACCCCAACTAGAAACAACCCTAAACCCCTAACAACAAACAACACTAACCCCCTAACAACAAACAACCCTAACCAAACAACAAAAAACCCTAACCCACTAACAACAAACAACACTAACACCCTAAAAACAAACAACCCTAACCCCCTAACAACAAACAACACTAACACCCTAACAACAAACAACCCTAACCCCCTAACAACAAACAACCCTAAACCTCTAACATCAAAGAACACTAACACCCTAACAACAAACAACCCTAACCCCCTAACAACAAACACTAACCCCCAAACAACAAACAACCCTAACCCCTGAAAACCAAAAACACTAACCCACTAACAACAAACAACCCTAACCCACTAACAACAAACAACCCTAACACCCTAACAACAAACAACACTAACCCCCTAACAACAAACAACCCTAAACCCCTAACATCAAACAACACTAACCCCCTAACAACACAAAACACTAGCACCCTAACAACAACCAACCCTAACCCCTAAGAACAAACAACACTAACGCCCTAAGAACAAACAACTCTAACCCCCAGCAACGAACAATACTAAACCCCTAACAACACAAAACCTAACCCCTTATCAACAAACAACCCTAACCCACTAACAACACACAACCCTAACACCCTAACAACAAGCAACACTAACCCCCTAACAACAAACAACCCTAAACCACTAACATCAAACATCACTAACCCCCTAACAACACAAAACACTAACACCCTAACAACAAACAACACTAACACCCTAACAACAAAAACCACTAAACCCCAACAAGAAACAACCCTAAACCCCTAACAACAAACACTAACCCCCTAAAAACAAACAACACTAAACCCCTAACAAGAAACTACCCTAACCGCGTAACAACAAACAACCCTAACCCCCAAACAACAAACAACCCTAACCCCCTAACAACAAACAATCCTCACCCCCGAACAACCAACAACACTAACCCCCTAACCAAAATAAACACTAACACCCGAACAACAAAAACCACTAAACCCCAACAAGAAACAACCCTAAACCCCTAACAACAAAAAACACTAACCCCCTAACAACAAACAACCCTAACCAAACAACAAACAAACCTAACCCACTAACATGAAACAACACTAAGACCCTAACGACAAACAACCCTAACCCCCAAACAACAAACAACACTAACACCCTAACAACAAACAACCCTAACCCCCTAACAAACAACACTAACCCCCTAACAACAAACAACCCTAAACCCCTAACATCAAAGAACACTAACACCCTAACAACAAACAACACTAACACCCTAACAACAAACACTAACCCCCAAAAAACAAACAAACCTAACCCCTGAAAACCAAAAACACTAAACCACTAACAACACACAACCCTAACCCACTAACAACAAACAACCCTAACACCCTAAAAACAAACAACACTAAACCCCTAACAACACAAAACACTAACACCCTAACAACAAACAACACTAACACCCTAACAACAAAAACCACTAAACCCCAACAAGAAACAACCCTAACCCCCTAACAAGAAACAACACTAACCCCCTAACAACAAACAGCCCTAAACCCCTAACATCAAAGAACACTAACACCCTAACAACAAACAACCCTAACCCCCTACCAACAAACACTAACCCCCAAACAACAAACAACCCTAACCCCTGAAAACCAAAAACACTAACCCACTAACAACAAACAACCGTAACCCACTAACAACAAACAACCCTAACACCCTAACCACAAACAACACTAACCCCCTAACAACAAACAACCCTAACCCCCTAACAACAAACAATCCTAACCCCCGAACAACCAACAACACTAACCCCCTAACCACAGTAAACACTAACACCCTAACAACAAAAACCACCAAACCCCAACTAGAAACAACCCTAAACCCCTAACAACAAACAACACTAACCCCCTAACAACAAACAACCCTAACCAAACAACAAAAAACCCTAACCCACTAACAACAAACAACACTAACACCCTAAAAACAAACAACCCTAACCCCCTAACAACAAACAACACTAACACCCTAACAACAAACAACCCTAACCCCCTAACAACAAACAACCCTAAACCTCTAACATCAAAGAACACTAACACCCTAACAACAAACAACCCTAACCCCCTAACAACAAACACTAACCCCCAAACAACAAACAACCCTAACCCCTGAAAACCAAAAACACTAACCCACTAACAACAAACAACCCTAACCCACTAACAACAAACAACCCTAACACCCTAACAACAAACAACACTAACCCCCTAACAACAAACAACCCTAAACCCCTAACATCAAACAACACTAACCCCCTAACAACACAAAACACTAGCACCCTAACAACAACCAACCCTAACCCCTAAGAACAAACAACACTAACGCCCTAAGAACAAACAACTCTAACCCCCAGCAACGAACAATACTAAACCCCTAACAACACAAAACCTAACCCCTTATCAACAAACAACCCTAACCCACTAACAACACACAACCCTAACACCCTAACAACAAGCAACACTAACCCCCTAACAACAAACAACCCTAAACCACTAACATCAAACATCACTAACCCCCTAACAACACAAAACACTAACACCCTAACAACAAACAACACTAACACCCTAACAACAAAAACCACTAAACCCCAACAAGAAACAACCCTAAACCCCTAACAACAAACACTAACCCCCTAAAAACAAACAACACTAAACCCCTAACAAGAAACTACCCTAACCGCATAACAACAAACAACCCTAACCCCCAAACAACAAACAACCCTAACCCCCTAACAACAAACAATCCTCACCCCCGAACAACCAACAACACTAACCCCCTAACCAAAATAAACACTAACACCCGAACAACAAAAACCACTAAACCCCAACAAGAAACAACCCTAAACCCCTAACAACAAAAAACACTAACCCCCTAACAACAAACAACCCTAACCAAACAACAAACAAACCTAACCCACTAACATGAAACAACACTAAGACCCTAACGACAAACAACCCTAACCCCCAAACAACAAACAACACTAACACCCTAACAACAAACAACCCTAACCCCCTAACAAACAACACTAACCCCCTAACAACAAACAACCCTAAACCCCTAACATCAAAGAACACTAACACCCTAACAACAAACAACACTAACACCCTAACAACAAACACTAACCCCCAAAAAACAAACAACCCTAACCCCTGAAAACCAAAAACACTAAACCACTAACAACACACAACCCTAACCCACTAACAACAAACAACCCTAACACCCTAAAAACAAACAACACTAAACCCCTAACAACACAAAACACTAACACCCTAACAACAAACAACACTAACACCCTAACAACAAACAACCCTAGCCCCTTAACAACAAACAACACTAACCCCCTAACAACACAAAACACTAACACCCTAACAACAGACAACACTAACACCCTAACAACAAAAACCACTAAACCCCAACAAGAAACAACCCTAAACCCCTAACAACAAACAACACTAACCCCCTAACAAGAAACAACACTAACCCCCTAACAACAAACAACACTAACCCCCTAACAACAAACAACACTAACACCCTAACAACAACCAACCCTAAACCCCTAACATCAAAGAACACTAACACCCTAACAACAAACAACCCTAACCCCCTAACAACAAACACTAACCCCCAAACAACAAACAACCCTAACCCCTGAAAACCAAAAACACTAAACCACTAACAACAAACAACCCTAACCCACTAACAACAAACAACCCTAACACCCTAAAAACAAACAACACTAAACCCCTAACAACACAAAACACTAACACCCTAACAACAAACAACACTAACACCCTAACAACAAAAACCACTAAACCCCAACAAGAAACAACCCTAAACCCCTAACAACAAACAACACTAACCCCCTAACAACAAACAACCCTAACCCCTAAAAACCAAAAACACTAACCCACTAACAACAAACAACCCTAACCCACTAACAACAAACCACCCTAACACCCTAACCACAAACAACACTAACCCCCTAACAACAAACAACCCTAACCCCCTAACAACAAACAATCCTAACCCCCGAACAACCAACAACACTAACCCCCTAACCACAGTAAACACTAACACCCTAACAACAAAAACCACTAAACCCCAACAAGAAACAACCCTAAACCCCTAACAAAAAACAACACTAACCCCCTAACAACAAGCAACCCTAACCAAACAACAAAAAACCCTAACCCACTAACAACAAACAACACTAACACCCTAACAACAAACAACCCTAACCCCCTAACAACAAACAACACTAACCCCCTAACAACAAACAACCCTAACCCCCTAACAAGAAACAACACTAACCCCCTAACAACAAACAGCCCTAAACCCCTAACATCAAAGAACACTAACACCCTAACAACAAACAACCCTAACCCCCTACCAACAAACACTAACCCCCCAACAACAAACAACCCTAACCCCTGAAAACCAAAAACACTAACCCACTAACAACAAACAACCGTAACCCACTAACAACAAACAACCCTAACACCCTAACCACAAACAACACTAACCCCCTAACAACAAACAACCCTAACCCCCTAACAACAAACAATCCTAACCCCCGAACAACCAACAACACTAACCCCCTAACCACAGTAAACACTAACACCCTAACAACAAAAACCACCAAACCCCAACTAGAAACAACCCTAAACCCCTAACAACAAACAACACTAACCCCCTAACAACAAACAACCCTAACCAAACAACAAAAAACCCTAACCCACTAACAACAAACAACACTAACACCCTAAAAACAAACAACCCTAACCCCCTAACAACAAACAACACTAACACCCTAACAACAAACAACCCTAACCCCCTAACAACAAACAACCCTAAACCTCTAACATCAAAGAACACTAACACCCTAACAACAAACAACCCTAACCCCCTAACAACAAACACTAACCCCCAAACAACAAACAACCCTAACCCCTGAAAACCAAAAACACTAACCCACTAACAACAAACAACCCTAACCCACTAACAACAAACAACCCTAACACCCTAACAACAAACAACACTAACCCCCTAACAACAAACAACCCTAAACCCCTAACATCAAACAACACTAACCCCCTAACAACACAAAACACTAGCACCCTAACAACAACCAACCCTAACCCCTAAGAACAAACAACACTAACGCCCTAAGAACAAACAACTCTAACCCCCAGCAACGAACAATACTAAACCCCTAACAACACAAAACCTAACCCCTTATCAACAAACAACCCTAACCCACTAACAACACACAACCCTAACACCCTAACAACAAGCAACACTAACCCCCTAACAACAAACAACCCTAAACCACTAACATCAAACATCACTAACCCCCTAACAACACAAAACACTAACACCCTAACAACAAACAACACTAACACCCTAACAACAAAAACCACTAAACCCCAACAAGAAACAACCCTAAACCCCTAACAACAAACACTAACCCCCTAAAAACAAACAAC
Organism: Elephas maximus indicus; assembly: GCF_024166365.1. Classification (NCBI taxonomy): domain Eukaryota; kingdom Metazoa; phylum Chordata; class Mammalia; order Proboscidea; family Elephantidae; genus Elephas; species Elephas maximus. The sequence continues at coordinate 1,458,733 of NW_026060260.1, forward strand.
ACTAAACCCCTAACAAGAAACTACCCTAACCGCGTAACAACAAACAACCCTAACCCCCAAACAACAAACAACCCTAACCCCCTAACAACAAACAATCCTCACCCCCGAACAACCAACAACACTAACCCCCTAACCAAAATAAACACTAACACCCGAACAACAAAAACCACTAAACCCCAACAAGAAACAACCCTAAACCCCTAACAACAAAAAACACTAACCCCCTAACAACAAACAACCCTAACCAAACAACAAACAAACCTAACCCACTAACATGAAACAACACTAAGACCCTAACGACAAACAACCCTAACCCCCAAACAACAAACAACACTAACACCCTAACAACAAACAACCCTAACCCCCTAACAAACAACACTAACCCCCTAACAACAAACAACCCTAAACCCCTAACATCAAAGAACACTAACACCCTAACAACAAACAACACTAACACCCTAACAACAAACACTAACCCCCAAAAAACAAACAAACCTAACCCCTGAAAACCAAAAACACTAAACCACTAACAACACACAACCCTAACCCACTAACAACAAACAACCCTAACACCCTAAAAACAAACAACACTAAACCCCTAACAACACAAAACACTAACACCCTAACAACAAACAACACTAACACCCTAACAACAAAAACCACTAAACCCCAACAAGAAACAACCCTAACCCCCTAACAAGAAACAACACTAACCCCCTAACAACAAACAGCCCTAAACCCCTAACATCAAAGAACACTAACACCCTAACAACAAACAACCCTAACCCCCTACCAACAAACACTAACCCCCAAACAACAAACAACCCTAACCCCTGAAAACCAAAAACACTAACCCACTAACAACAAACAACCGTAACCCACTAACAACAAACAACCCTAACACCCTAACCACAAACAACACTAACCCCCTAACAACAAACAACCCTAACCCCCTAACAACAAACAATCCTAACCCCCGAACAACCAACAACACTAACCCCCTAACCACAGTAAACACTAACACCCTAACAACAAAAACCACCAAACCCCAACTAGAAACAACCCTAAACCCCTAACAACAAACAACACTAACCCCCTAACAACAAACAACCCTAACCAAACAACAAAAAACCCTAACCCACTAACAACAAACAACACTAACACCCTAAAAACAAACAACCCTAACCCCCTAACAACAAACAACACTAACACCCTAACAACAAACAACCCTAACCCCCTAACAACAAACAACCCTAAACCTCTAACATCAAAGAACACTAACACCCTAACAACAAACAACCCTAACCCCCTAACAACAAACACTAACCCCCAAACAACAAACAACCCTAACCCCTGAAAACCAAAAACACTAACCCACTAACAACAAACAACCCTAACCCACTAACAACAAACAACCCTAACACCCTAACAACAAACAACACTAACCCCCTAACAACAAACAACCCTAAACCCCTAACATCAAACAACACTAACCCCCTAACAACACAAAACACTAGCACCCTAACAACAACCAACCCTAACCCCTAAGAACAAACAACACTAACGCCCTAAGAACAAACAACTCTAACCCCCAGCAACGAACAATACTAAACCCCTAACAACACAAAACCTAACCCCTTATCAACAAACAACCCTAACCCACTAACAACACACAACCCTAACACCCTAACAACAAGCAACACTAACCCCCTAACAACAAACAACCCTAAACCACTAACATCAAACATCACTAACCCCCTAACAACACAAAACACTAACACCCTAACAACAAACAACACTAACACCCTAACAACAAAAACCACTAAACCCCAACAAGAAACAACCCTAAACCCCTAACAACAAACACTAACCCCCTAAAAACAAACAACACTAAACCCCTAACAAGAAACTACCCTAACCGCATAACAACAAACAACCCTAACCCCCAAACAACAAACAACCCTAACCCCCTAACAACAAACAATCCTCACCCCCGAACAACCAACAACACTAACCCCCTAACCAAAATAAACACTAACACCCGAACAACAAAAACCACTAAACCCCAACAAGAAACAACCCTAAACCCCTAACAACAAAAAACACTAACCCCCTAACAACAAACAACCCTAACCAAACAACAAACAAACCTAACCCACTAACATGAAACAACACTAAGACCCTAACGACAAACAACCCTAACCCCCAAACAACAAACAACACTAACACCCTAACAACAAACAACCCTAACCCCCTAACAAACAACACTAACCCCCTAACAACAAACAACCCTAAACCCCTAACATCAAAGAACACTAACACCCTAACAACAAACAACACTAACACCCTAACAACAAACACTAACCCCCAAAAAACAAACAACCCTAACCCCTGAAAACCAAAAACACTAAACCACTAACAACACACAACCCTAACCCACTAACAACAAACAACCCTAACACCCTAAAAACAAACAACACTAAACCCCTAACAACACAAAACACTAACACCCTAACAACAAACAACACTAACACCCTAACAACAAAAACCACTAAACCCCAACAAGAAACAACCCTAAACCCCTAACAACAAACAACACTAACCCCCTAACAACAAACAACCCTAACCCCTAAAAACCAAAAACACTAACCCACTAACAACAAACAACCCTAACACCCTAACCACAAACAACACTAACCCCCGAACAACAAACAACCCTAACCCCCTAACAACAAACAATCCTAACCCCCGAACAACCAACAACACTAAACCCCTAACCACAGTAAACACTAACACCCTAACAACAAAAACCACTAAACTCCAACAAGAAACAACCCTAAACCCCTAACAACAAACAACACTAACGCCCTAACAACAAACAACCCTAAGCAAACAACAAACAAACCTAACCCACTAACAACAAACAACACTAACACCCTAACAACAAACACCCCTAACCCCCTAACAACAAACAACACTAACCCCCTAACAACAAACAACCCTAAACTCCTAACATCAAAGAACACTAACACCCTAACAACAAACAACACTAACCCCCTAAAAACAAACACTAACCCCCAAACAACAAACAACCCTAACCCCTAAAAACCAAAAACACTAACCCACTAACAACAAACAACCCTAAACCACTAACAACAAACAACCCTAACAGCCTAACAACAAACAACACTAACCCCCTAACAACAAACAACCCTAAACCCCTAACATCAAACAACACTATCCCCCTAACAACAAACAACCCTAAACCCCTAACATCAAAGAACACTAACACCCTAACAACAAACAACCCTAACCCCCTAACAACAAACGCTAACCCCCAAACAACAAACAACCGTAACCCCTAAAAACCAAAAACACTAACCCACTAACAACAAACAACCCTAACCCACTAACAACAAACAACCCTAACACCCTAACCACAAACAACACTAACCCCCTAACAACAAACAACCCTAACCCCCAAAACAACAAACAATCCTAACCCCCGAACAACCAACAACACTAACCCCCTAACCACAGTAAACACTAACACCCTAACAACAAAAACCACTAAACCCCAACAAGAAACAACCCTAAACCCCTAACAAAAAACAACACTAACCCCCTAACAACAAGCAACCCTAACCAAACAACAAAAAACCCTAACACACTAACAACAAACAACACTAACACCCTAACAACAAACAACCCTAACCCCCTAACAACAAACAACACTAACACCCTAACAACAAACAACCCTAACCCCCTAACAAGAAACAACACTAACCCCCTAACAACAAACAGCCCTAAACCCCTAACATCAAAGAACACTAACACCCTAACAACAAACAACTCTAACCCCCTAAGAACAAACACTAACACCCAAACAACAAACAACCCTAACCCCTAAAAACCAAAAACACTAACCCACTAACAACAAACAAACCTAAACCACTAACAATAAACAACCCTAACACCCTAACAACAACCAACCCTAACCCCTAAGAACAAACAACACTAACGCCCTAAGAACAAACAACACTAACCCCCAGCAACGAACAATACTAAACCCCTAACAACACAAAACCTAACCCCCTGTCAACAAACAACCCTAACCCACTAACAACAAGCACCCCTAACACCCTAACAACAAACAACAATAACCCCCTAACAACAAACAACCCTAAACCACTAACATCAAACATCACTAACCCCCTAACAACACAAAACACTAACACCCTAACAACAAACAACCCTAGCCCCCTCACAACAAACACTAACCCCCAAACAACAAACCACCCTAACCCGTAAAAACCAAAAACACTAACCCACTAACAACAAACAACCCTAACCCACTAACAACAAACAACCCTAACCCCCTAACAACAAACAACCCTAAACGCCTAACATCAAACAACACTAACGCCCTAACAACACAAAACACTAACACCCTAACAACAAACAACACTAACACCCTAACAACAAAAACCACTAAACCCCAACAAGAAACAACCCTAAACCCCAACAACAAACACTAACCCCCTAACAAAAAACAACACTAAACCCCTAACAAGAAACTACCCTAACCCCGTAACAACAAACAACACTAACCCCGTAACAACAAACAACAGTAACCTCCAAACAACAAACAACCCTAACCCCCTAACAACAAACAATCCTAATCCCCGAACAACTAACAACACTAACCCCATAACCACAGTAAACACTAACACCCTAACAACAAAAACCACTAAACTCCAACAAGAAACAACCCTAAACCCCTAACAACAAACAACACTAACGCCCTAACAACAAACAACCCTAAGCAAACAACAAACAAACCTAACCCACTAACAACAAACAACACTAACACCCTAACAACAAACACCCCAACCCCCTAACAACAAACAACACTAACACCCTAACAACAAACAACCCTAACCCCTAAAAACCAAAAACACTAACCCACTAACAACAAACAACCCTAACCCACTAACAACAAACAACCGTAACCCCCTAACAACAAACAACCCTAAACCCCTAACATCAAACAACACTAACCCCCTAACAACACAAAACACTAACCCCCTAACAACAAACAACACTAACTCCCTAACAACAAACAATCCTAAACCCCTAACATCAAAGAACACTAACCCCCTAACAACAAACAACCCTAACCCACTAACAACAAACACTAACCCCCAAACAACAAACAACCCTAACCCCCTAACAACAAACAATCCTAACCCCCGAACAACCAACAACACTAACCCCCTAACCACAGTAAACACTAACACCCTAACAACAAAAACCACTAAACCCCAACAAGAAACAACCCTAAACCCCTAACAACAAACAACACTATACCCTAACAACAAACAACCCTAACCAAACAACAAAAAACCCTAACCCACTAACAACAAACAACACTAACACCCTAACAACAAACAACCCTAAACCCCTAACATCAAAGAACACTAACACCCTAACAACAAACAACCCTAACCCCCTAACAACAAACACTAACCCCCAAACAACAAACAACCCTAACCCCTGAAAACCAAAAACACTACACCACTAAAAACAAACAACCCTAACCCACTAACAACAAACAACCCTAACACCCTAACAACAAACAACACTAACCCCCTAACAACAAACAACCCTAAACCCCTAACATCAAACAACACTAAACCGCTAACAACACAAAACACTAACACCCTAACAACAAACAACACTAACACCCTAACAACAAAAACCACTAAACCCCAACAAGAAACAACCCTAAACCCCTAACAACAAACAACACTAACCCCCTAACAACAAACAACCCTAACCCCTAAAAACCAAAAACACTAACCCACTAACAACAAACAACCCTAACCCACTAACAACAAACCACCCTAACACCCTAACCACAAACAACACTAACCCCCTAACAACAAACAACCCTAACCCCCTAACAACAAACAATCCTAACCCCCGAACAACCAACAACACTAACCCCCTAACCACAGTAAACACTAACACCCTAACAACAAAAACCACTAAACCCCAACAAGAAACAACCCTAAACCCCTAACAAAAAACAACACTAACCCCCTAACAACAAGCAACCCTAACCAAACAACAAAAAACACTAACCCACTAACAACAAACAACACTAACACCCTAACAACAAACAACCCTAACCCCCTAACAACAAACAACACTAACACCCTAACAACAAACAACCCTAACCCCCTAACAAGAAACAACACTAACCCCCTAACAACAAACAGCCCTAAACCCCTAACATCAAAGAACACTAACACCCTAACAACAAACACCCCTAACCCCCTAACAACAAACAACACTAACCCCCTAACAACAAACAACCCTAAACTCCTAACATCAAAGAACACTAACACCCTAACAACAAACAACACTAACCCCCTAAAAACAAACACTAACCCCCAAACAACAAACAACCCTAACCCCTAAGAACCAAAAACACTCCCCCACTAACAACAAACAACCCTAAACCACTAACAACAAACAACCCTAACACCCTAACAACAAACAACACTAACCCCCTAACAACAAAGAACCCTAAACCCCTAACATCAAACAACACTAACCCCCTAACAACAAACAAACCTAAACCCCTAACATCAAAGAACACTAACACCCTAACAACAAACAACCCTAACCCCCTAACAACAAACGCTAACCCCCAAACAACAAACAACCCTAAACCCTAAAAACCAAAAACACTAACCCACTAACAACAAACAACCCTAACCCACTAACAACAAACAACCCTAACACCCTAACCACAAACAAAACTAACCCCCTAACAACAAACAACCCTAACCCCCTAACAACAAACAATCCTAACCCCCGAACAACCAACAACACTAACCCCCTAACCACAGTAAACACTAACACCATAACAACAAAAACCACTAAACCCCAACAAGAAACAACCCTAAACCCCTAACAACAAACAACACTAACCCCCTAACAACAAACAACCCTAACCCCCTAACAACAAACAACCCTAACCAAACAACAAAAAACCCTAACCCACTAACAACAAACAACACTAACACCCTAACAACAAACAACCCTAACACCCTAACAACAAACAACACTAACACCCTAACAACAAACAACCCTAACCCCCTAACAACAAACAACCCTAAACCCCTGACATCAAAGAACACTAACACCCTAACAACAAAAAACCCTAACCCCCTAACAACAAACACTAACCCCCAAACAACAAACAAACCTAACCCCTGAAAACCAAAAACACTAACCCACTAACAACAAACAACCCTAACCCACTAACAACAAACAACCCTAACACCCTAACAACAAAAAACACTAACCCAATAACAACAAACAACCCTAAACCCCTAACATCAAACAACACTACCCCCTAACAACACAAAACACTAACACCCTAACAACAACCAACCCTAACCCCTAAGAACAAACAACACTAACGCCTTAAGAACAAACAACACTAACCCCCAGCAACGAACAATACTAAACCCCTAAAAACACAAAACCTAACCCCTTTTCAACAAACAACCCTAACCCACTAACAACAAACAACCCTAACACCCTAACAACAAACAACACTAACACCCTAACAACAAAAACCACTAAACCCCAACAAGAAACAACCCTAAACCCCTAACAACAAACACAAACCCCCTAACAACAAACAACACTAAACCTCTAACAAGAAACTACCCTAACCCCGTAACAACAAACAACACTAACCCCGTAACAACAAACAACCCTAACCCCCAAACAACAAACAACCCTAACCCCCTAAGAACAAACAACACTAACACCCTAACAACAAACAACCCTAACCCCCTAACAACAAACAACACTAACCCCCTAACAACAAACAACCCTAAACCCCTAACATCAAAGAACACTAACACCCTAACAACAAACAACCCTAACCCCCTAACAACAAACACTAACCCCCAAACAACAAACAACCCTAACCCCTGAAAACCAAAAACACTACACCACTAAAAACAAACAACCCTAACCCACTAACAACAAACAACCCTAACACCCTAACAACAAACAACACTAACCCCCTAACAACAAACAACCCTAAACCCCTAACATCAAACAACACTAAACCCCTAACAACACAAAACACTAACACCCTAACAACAAACAACACTAACACCCTAACAACAAAAACCACTAAAACCCAACAAGAAACAACCCTGAACCCCTAACAACAAACACTAACCCCCTAACAACAAACAACACTAAACCCCTAACAAGAAACTACCCTAACCGCGTAACAACAAACAACCCTAACCCCCAAACAACAAACAACCCTAACCCCCTAACAACAAACAATCCTCACCCCCGAACAACCAACAACACTAACGCCCTAACCAAAATAAACACTAACACCCGAACAACAAAAACCACTAAACCCCAACAAGAAACAACCCTAAACCCCTAACAACAAAAAACACTAACCCCCTAACAACAAACAACCCTAACCAAACAACAAACAAACCTAACCCACTAACATGAAACAACACTAAGACCCTAACGACAAACAACCCTAACCCCCAAACAACAAACAACACTAAAACCCTAACAACAAACAACCCTAACCCCCTAACAAACAACACTAACCCCCTAACAACAAACAACCCTAAACCCCTAACATCAAAGAACACTAACACCCTAACAACAAACAACACTAACACCCTAACAACAAACACTAACCCCCAAAAAACAAACAACCCTAACCCCTGAAAACCAAAAACACTAAACCACTAACAACAAACAACCCTAACCCACTAACAACAAACAACCCTAACACCCTAAAAACAAACAACACTAAACCCCTAACAACAAAGAACCCTAAACCCCTAACATCAAACAACACTAACCCCCTAACAACAAACAAACCTAAACCCCTAACATCAAAGAACACTAACACCCTAACAACAAACAACCCTAACCCCCTAACAACAAACGCTAACCCCCAAACAACAAACAACCCTAACCCCTAAAAACCAAAAACACTAACCCACTAACAACAAACAACCCTAACCCACTAACAACAAACAACCCTAACACCCTAACCACAAACAAAACTAACCCCCTAACAACAAACAACCCTAACCCCCTAACAACAAACAATCCTAACCCCCGAACAACCAACAACACTAACCCCCTAACCACAGTAAACACTAACACCATAACAACAAAAACCACTAAACCCCAACAAGAAACAACCCTAAACCCCTAACAACAAACAACACTAACCCCCTAACAACAAACAACCCTAACCCCCTAACAACAAACAACCCTAACCAAACAACAAAAAACCCTAACCCACTAACAACAAACAACACTAACACCCTAACAACAAACAACCCTAACACCCTAACAACAAACAACACTAACACCCTAACAACAAACAACCCTAACCCCCTAACAACAAACAACCCTAAACCCCTGACATCAAAGAACACTAACACCCTAACAACAAACAACCCTAACCCCCTAACAACAAACACTAACCCCCAAACAACAAACAAACCTAACCCCTGAAAACCAAAAACACTAACCCACTAACAACAAACAACCCTAACCCACTAACAACAAACAACCCTAACACCCTAACAACAAAAAACACTAACCCAATAACAACAAACAACCCTAAACCCCTAACATCAAACAACACTACCCCCTAACAACACAAAACACTAACACCCTAACAACAACCAACCCTAACCCCTAAGAACAAACAACACTAACGCCTTAAGAACAAACAACACTAACCCCCAGCAACGAACAATACTAAACCCCTAACAACACAAAACCTAACCCCTTTTCAACAAACAACCCTAACCCACTAACAACAAACAACCCTAACACCCTAACAACAAGCAACACTAACCCCCTAACAACAAACAACCCTAAACCACTAACATCAAACATCACTAACCCCCTAACAACACAAAACACTAACACCCTAACAACAAACAACACTAACACCCTAACAACAAAAACCACTAAACCCCAACAAGAAACAACCCTAAACCCCTAACAACAAACACAAACCCCCTAACAACAAACAACACTAAACCTCTAACAAGAAACTACCCTAACCCCGTAACAACAAACAACACTAACCCCGTAACAACAAACAACCCTAACCCCCAAACAACAAACAACCCTAACCCCCTAAGAACAAACAACACTAACACCCTAACAACAAACAAACCTAACCCCCTAACAACAAACAACACTAACCCCCTAACAACAAACAACCCTAAACCCCTAACATCAAAGAACACTAACACCCTAACAACAAACAACCCTAACCCCCTAACAACAAACACTAACCCCCAAACAACAAACAACCCTAACCCCTGAAAACCAAAAACACTACACCACTAAAAACAAACAACCCTAACCCACTAACAACAAACAACCCTAACACCCTAACAACAAACAACACTAACCCCCTAACAACAAACAACCCTAAACCCCTAACATCAAACAACACTAAACCCCTAACAACACAAAACACTAACACCCTAACAACAAACAACACTAACACCCTAACAACAAAAACCACTAAAACCCAACAAGAAACAACCCTGAACCCCTAACAACAAACACTAACCCCCTAACAACAAACAACACTAAACCCCTAACAAGAAACTACCCTAACCGCGTAACAACAAACAACCCTAACCCCCAAACAACAAACAACCCTAACCCCCTAACAACAAACAATCCTCACCCCCGAACAACCAACAACACTAACGCCCTAACCACAATAAACACTAACACCCGAACAACAAAAACCACTAAACCCCAACAAGAAACAACCCTAAACCCCGAACAACAAAAAACACTAACCCCCTAACAACAAACGACCCTAACCAAACAACAAACAAACCTAACCCACTAACATGAAACAACACTAAGACCCTAACGACAAACAACCCTAACCCCCAAACAACAAACAACACTAACACCCTAACAACAAACAACCCTAACCCCCTAACAAACAACACTAACCCCCTAACAACAAACAACCCTAAACCCCTAACATCAAAGAACACTAACACCCTAACAACAAACAACACTAACACCCTAACAACAAACACTAACCCCCAAAAAACAAACAACCCTAACCCCTGAAAACCAAAAACACTAAACCACTAACAACAAACAACCCTAACCCACTAACAACAAACAACCCTAACACCCTAAAAACAAACAACACTAAACCCCTAACAACACAAAACACTAACACCCTAACAACAAACAACACTAACACCCTAACAACAAAAACCACTAAACCCCAACAAGAAACAACCCTAAACCCCTAACAACAAACAACACTAACCCCCTAACAACAAACAACCCTAACCCCTAAAAACCAAAAACACTAACCCACTAACAACAAACAACCCTAACCCACTAACAACAAACAACCCTAACACCCTAACCACAAACAACACTAACCCCCGAACAACAAACAACCCTAACCCCCTAACAACAAACAATCCTAACCCCCGAACAACCAACAACACTAAACCCCTAACCACAGTAAACACTAACACCCTAACAGCAAAAACCACTAAACTCCAACAAGAAACAACCCTAAACCCCTAACAACAAACAACACTAACGCCCTAACAACAAACAACCCTAAGCAAACAACAAACAAACCTAACCCACTAACAACAAACAACACTAACACCCTAACAACAAACACCCCTAACCCCCTAACAACAAACAACACTAACCCCCTAACAACAAACAACCCTAAACTCCTAACATCAAAGAACACTAACACCCTAACAACAAACAACACTAACCCCCTAAAAACAAACACTAACCCCCAAACAACAAACAACCCTAACCCGTAAAAACCAAAAACACTAACCCACTAACAACAAACAACCCTAAACCACTAACAACAAACAACCCTAACACCCTAACAACAAACAACACTAACCCCCTAACAACAAACAACCCTAAACCCCTAACATCAAACAACACTATCCCCCTAACAACAAACAACCCTAAACCCCTGACATCAAAGAACACTAACACCCTAACAACAAACAACCCTAAACCCCTAACAACAAACGCTAACCCCCAAACAACAAACAACCGTAACCCCTAAAAACCAAAAACACTAACCCACTAACAACAAACAACCCTAACCCACTAACAACAAACAACCCTAACACCCTAACCACAAACAACACTAACCCCCTAACAACAAACAACCCTAACACCCAACAACAAACAATCCTAACCCCCGAACAACCAACAACACTAACCCCCTAACCACAGTAAACACTAACACCCTAACAACAAAAACCACTAAACCCCAACAAGAAACAACCCTAAACCCCTAACAACAAACAACACTAACCCCCTAACAACAAACAACCCTAACCAAACAACAAAAAACCCTAACCCACTAACAACAAACAACACTAACACCCTAACAACAAACAACCCTAACACCCTAACAACAAACAACACTAACACCCTAACAACAAACAACCCTAACCCCCTAACAACAAACAACCCTAAACCCCTGACATCAAAGAACACTAACACCCTAACAACAAACAACCCTAACCCCCTAAAAACAAACACTAACCCCCAAACAACAAACAACCCTAACCCCTGAAAACCAAAAACACTAACCCACTAACAACGAACAACCCTAACCCACTAACAACAAACAACCCTAACACCCTAACAACAAACAACACTAACCCCCTAACAACAAACAACCCTAAACCCCTAACATCAAACAACACTACCCCCTAACAACACAAAACACTAACACCCTAACAACAACCAACCCTAACCCCTAAGAACAAACAACACTAACGCCCTAAGAACAAACAACACTAACCCCCAGCAACGAACAATACTAAACCCCTAACAACACAAAACCTAAACCCTTTTCAACAAACAACCCTAACCCACTAACAACAAACAACCCTAACACCCTAACAACAAGCAACACTAACCCCCTAACAACAAACAACCCTAAACCACTAACATCAAACATCACTAACCCCCTAACAACACAAAACACTAACACCCTAACAACAAACAACACTAACACCCTAACAACAAAAACCACTAAACCCCAACAAGAAACAACCCTAAACCCCTAACAACAAACACAAAGCCCCTAACAACAAACAACACTAAACCTCTAACAAGAAACTACCCTAACCCTGTAACAACAAACAACACTAACCCCGTAACAACAAACAACCCTAACCCCCAAACAACAAACAACCCTAACCCCCTAACAACAAACAATCCTAACCCCCGAACAACCAACAACACTAACGCCCTAACCACAATAAACACTAACACCCGAACAACAAAAACCACTAAACCCCAACAAGAAACAACCCTAAACCCCTAACAACAAAAAACACTAACCCCCTAACAACAAACAACCCTAACCAAACAACAAACAAACCTAATCCACTAACAACAAACAACACTAACACCCTAACGACAAACAACCCTAACTCCCTAAGAACAAACAACACTAACACCCTAACAACAAACAACCCTAACCCCCTAACAACAAACAACACTAACCCCCTAACAACAAACAACCCTAAACCCCTAACATCAAAGAACACTAACACCCTAACAACAAACAACCCTAGCCCCTTAACAACAAACAACACTAACCCCCTAACAACACAAAACACTAACACCCTAACAACAGACAACACTAACACCCTAACAACAAAAACCACTAAACCCCAACAAGAAACAACCCTAAACCCCTAACAACAAACAACACTAACCCCCTAACAAGAAACAACACTAACCCCCTAACAACAAACAACACTAACCCCCTAACAACAAACAACACTAACACCCTAACAACAACCAACCCTAAACCCCTAACATCAAAGAACACTAACACCCTAACAACAAACAACCCTAACCCCCTAACAACAAACACTAACCCCCAAACAACAAACAACCCTAACCCCTGAAAACCAAAAACACTAAACCACTAACAACAAACAACCCTAACCCACTAACAACAAACAACCCTAACACCCTAAAAACAAACAACACTAAACCCCTAACAACACAAAACACTAACACCCTAACAACAAACAACACTAACACCCTAACAACAAAAACCACTAAACCCCAACAAGAAACAACCCTAAACCCCTAACAACAAACAACACTAACCCCCTAACAACAAACAACCCTAACCCCTAAAAACCAAAAACACTAACCCACTAACAACAAACAACCCTAACCCACTAACAACAAACCACCCTAACACCCTAACCACAAACAACACTAACCCCCTAACAACAAACAACCCTAACCCCCTAACAACAAACAATCCTAACCCCCGAACAACCAACAACACTAACCCCCTAACCACAGTAAACACTAACACCCTAACAACAAAAACCACTAAACCCCAAAAAGAAACAACCCTAAACCCCTAACAAAAAACAACACTAACCCCCTAACAACAAGCAACCCTAACCAAACAACAAAAAACCCTAACCCACTAACAACAAACAACACTAACACCCTAACAACAAACAACCCTAACCCCCTAACAACAAACAACATAACCCCCTAACAACAAACAACCCTAACCCCCTAACAAGAAACAACACTAACCCCCTAACAACAAACAGCCCTAAACCCCTAACATCAAAGAACACTAACACCCTAACAACAAACAACCCTAACCCCCTAACAACAAACACTAACCCCCAAACAACAAACAACCCTAACCCCTGAAAACCAAAAACACTAACCCACTAACAACAAACAACCGTAACCCACTAACAACAAACAACCCTAACACCCTAACCACAAACAACACTAACCCCCTAACAACAAACAACCCTAACCCCCTAACAACAAACAATCCTAACCCCCGAACAACCAACAACACTAACCCCCTAACCACAGTAAACACTAACACCCTAACAACAAAAACCACCAAACCCCAACAAGAAACAACCCTAAACCCCTAACAACAAACAACACTAACGCCCTAACAACAAACAACCCTAAGCAAACAACAAACAAACCTAACCCACTAACAACAAAAAACACTAACACCCTAACAACAAACACCCCTAACCCCCTAACAACAAACAACACTAACCCCCTAACAACAAACAACCCTAAACTCCTAACATCAAAGAACACTAACACCCTAACAACAAACAACACTAACCCCCTAAAAACAAACACTAACCCCCAAACAACAAACAACCCTAACCCCTAAAAACCAAAAACACTAACCCACTAACAACAAACAACCCTAAACCACTAACAACAAACAACCCTAACAGCCTAACAACAAACAACACTAACCCCCTAACAACAAACAACCCTAAACCCCTAACATCAAACAACACTATCCCCCTAACAACAAACAACCCTAAACCCCTAACATCAAAGAACACTAACACCCTAACAACAAACAACCCTAACCCCCTAACAACAAACGCTAACCCCCAAACAACAAACAACCCTAACCCCTAAAAACCAAAAACACTAACCCACTAACAACAAACAACCGTAACCCACTAACAACAAACAACCCTAACACCCTAACCACAAACAACACTAACCCCCTAACAACAAACAACCCTAACCCCCTAACAACAATCCTAACCCCCGAACAACCAACAACACTAACCCCCTAACCACAGTAAACACTAACACCATAACAACAAAAACCACTAAACCCCAACAAGAAACAACCCTAAACCCCTAACAACAAACAACACTAACCCCCTAACAACAAACAACCCTAACCCCCTAACAACAAACAACCCTAACCAAACAACAAAAAACCCTAACCCACTAACAACAAACAACACTAACACCCTAACAACAAACAACCCTAACACCCTAACAACAAACAACACTAACACCCTAACAACAAACAACCCTAACCCCCTAACAACAAACAACCCTAAACCCCTGACATCAAAGAACACTAACACCCTAACAACAAACAACCCTAACCCCCTAACAACAAACACTAACCCCCAAACAACAAACAAACCTAACCCCTGAAAACCAAAAACACTAACCCACTAACAACAAACAACCCTAACCCACTAACAACAAACAACCCTAACACCCTAACAACAAAAAACACTAACCCAATAACAACAAACAACCCTAAACCCCTAACATCAAACAACACTACCCCCTAACAACACAAAACACTAACACCCTAACAACAACCAACCCTAACCCCTAAGAACAATCAACACTAACGCCCTAAGAACAAACAACACTAACCCCCAGCAACGAACAATACTAAACCCCTAACAACACAAAACCTAACCCCTTTTCAACAAACAACCCTAACCCACTAACAACAAACAACCCTAACACCCTAACAACAAGCAACACTAACCCCCTAACAACAAACAACCCTAAACCACTAACATCAAACATCACTAACCCCCTAACAACACAAAACACTAACACCCTAACAACAAACAACACTAACACCCTAACAACAAAAACCACTAAACCCCAACAAGAAACAACCCTAAACCCCTAACAACAAACACAAACCCCCTAACAACAAACAACACTAAACCTCTAACAAGAAACTACCCTAACCCCGTAACAACAAACAACACTAACCCCGTAACAACAAACAACCCTAACCCCCAAACAACAAACAACCCTAACCCCCTAAGAACAAACAGCACTAACACCCTAACAACAAACAACCCTAACCCCCTAACAACAAACAACACTAACCCCCTAACAACAAACAACCCTAAACCCATAACATCAAAGAACACTAACACCCTAACAACAAACAACCCTAACCCCCTAACAACAAACACTAACCCCCAAACAACAAACAACCCTAACCCCTGAAAACCAAAAACACTACACCACTAAAAACAAACAACCCTAACCCACTAACAACAAACAACCCTAAAACCCTAACAACAAACAACACTAACCCCCTAACAACAAACAACCCTAAACCCCTAACATCAAACAACACTAAACCCCTAACAACACAAAACACTAACACCCTAACAACAAACAACACTAACACCCTAACAACAAAAACCACTAAACCCCAACAAGAAACAACCCTAAACCCCTAACAACAAACACTAACCCCCTAACAACAAACAACACTAAACCCCTAACAAGAAACTACCCTAACCGCGTAACAACAAACAACGCTAACCCCCAAACAACAAACAACCCTAACCCCCTAACAACAAACAATCCTCACCCCCGAACAACCAACAACACTAACCCCCTAACCAAAATAAACACTAACACCCGAACAACAAAAACCACTAAACCCCAACAAGAAACAACCCTAAACCCCTAACAACAAAAAACACTAACCCCCTAACAACAAACAACCCTAACCAAACAACAAACAAACCTAACCCACTAACATGAAACAACACTAAGACCCTAACGACAAACAACCCTAACCCCCAAACAACAAACAACACTAACACCCTAACAACAAACAACCCTAACCCCCTAACAAACAACACTAACCCCCTAACAACAAACAACCCTAAACCCCTAACATCAAAGAACACTAACACCCTAACAACAAACAACACTAACACCCTAACAACCAACACTAACCCCCAAAAAACAAACAACCCTAACCCCTGAAAACCAAAAACACTAAACCACTAACAACAAACAACCCTAACCCACTAACAACAAACAACCCTAACACCCTAAAAACAAACAACACTAAACCCCTAACAACACAAAACACTAACACCCTAACAACAAACAACACTAACACCCTAACAACAAAAACCACTAAACCCCAACAAGAAACAACCCTAAACCCCTAACAACAAACAACACTAACCCCCTAACAACAAACAACCCTAACCCCTAAAAACCAAAAACACTAACCCACTAACAACAAACAACCCTAACCCACTAACAACAAACAACCCTAACACCCTAACCACAAACAACACTAACCCCCTAACAACAAACAACCCTAACCCCCTAACAACAAACAATCCTAACCCCCGAACAACCAACAACACTAAACCCCTAACCACAGTAAACACTAACACCCTAACAACAAAAACCACTAAACTCCAACAAGAAACAACCCTAAACCCCTAACAACAAACAACACTAACGCCCTAACAACAAACAACCCTAAGCAAACAACAAACAAACCTAACCCACTAACAACAAACAACACTAACACCCTAACAACAAACACCCCTAACCCCCTAACAACAAACAACACTAACCCCCTAACAACAAACAACCCTAAACTCCTAACATCAAAGAACACTAACACCCTAACAACAAACAACACTAACCCCCTAAAAACAAACACTAACCCCCAAACAACAAACAACCCTAACCCCTGAAAACCAAAAACACTAACCCACTAACAACAAACAACCCTAAACCACTAACAACAAACAACCCTAACACCCTAACAACAAACAACACTAACCCCCTAACAACAAACAACCCTAAACCCCTAACATCAAACAACACTATGCCCCTAACAACAAACAACCCTAAACCCCTAACATCAAAGAACACTAACACCCTAACAACAAACAACCCTAAACCCCTAACAACAAACGCTAACCCCCAAACAACAAACAACCGTAACCCCTAAAAACCAAAAACACTAACCCACTAACAACAAACAACCCTAACCCACTAACAACAAACAACCCTAACACCCTAACCACAAACAACACTAACCCCCTAACAACAAACAACCCTAACACCCAACAACAAACAATCCTAACCCCCGAACAACCAACAACACTAACCCCCTAACCACAGTAAACACTAACACCCTAACAACAAAAACCACTAAACCCCAACAAGAAAAAACCCTAAACCCCTAACAACAAACAACACTAACCCCCTAACAACAAACAACCCTAACCAAACAACAAAAAACCCTAACCCACTAACAACAAACAACACTAACACCCTAACAACAAACAACCCTAACACCCTAACAACAAACAACACTAACACCCTAACAACAAAAACCACTAAACCCCAACAAGAAACAACCCTAAACCCCTAACAACAAAAAACACTAACCCCCTAACAACAAACAACCCTAACCAAACAACAAAAAACCCTAACCCACTAACAACAAACAACACTAACACCCTAACGACAAACAACCGTAACTCCCTAAGAACAAACAACACTAACACCCTAACAACAAACAACCCTAACCCCCTAACAACAAACAAAACTAACCCCCTAACAACAAACAACCCTAAACCCCTAACATCAAAGAACACTAACACCCTAACAACAAACAACCCTAGCCCCTTAACAACAAACAACACTAACCCCCTAACAACACAAAACACTAACACCCTAACAACAGACAACACTAACACCCTAACAACAAAAACCACTAAACCCCAACAAGAAACAACCCTAAACCCCTCACAACAAACAACACTAACCCCCTAACAAGAAACAACACTAACCCCCTAACAACAAACAACACTAACCCCCTAACAACAAACAACACTAACACCCTAACAACAACCAACCCTAAACCCCTAACATCAAAGAACACTAACACCCTAACAACAAACAACCCTAACCCCCTAACAACAAACACTAACCCCCAAACAACAAACAACCCTAACCCCTGAAAACCAAAAACACTAAACCACTAACAACAAACAACCCTAACCCAGTAACAACAAACAACCCTAACACCCTAAAAACAAACAACACTAAACCCCTAACAACACAAAACACTAACACCCTAACAACAAACAACACTAACACCCTAACAACAAAAACCACTAAACCCCAACAAGAAACAACCCTAAAACCCTAACAACAAACAACACTAACCCCCTAACAACAAACAACCCTAACCCCTAAAAACCAAAAACACTAACCCACTAACAACAAACAACCCTAACCCACTAACAACAAACCACCCTAACACCCTAACCACAAACAACACTAACCCCCTAACAACAAACAACCCTAACCCCCTAACAACAAACAATCCTAACCCCCGAACAACCAACAACACTAACCCCCTAACCACAGTAAACACTAACACCCTAACAACAAAAACCACTAAACCCCAACAAGAAACAACCCTAAACCCCTAACAAAAAACAACACTAACCCCCTAACAACAAGCAACCCTAACCAAACAACAAAAAACCCTAACCCACTAACAACAAACAACACTAACACCCTAACAACAAACAACCCTAACCCCCTAACAACAAACAACATAACCCCCTAACAACAAACAACCCTAACCCCCTAACAAGAAACAACACTAACCCCCTAACAACAAACAGCCCTAAACCCCTAACATCAAAGAACACTAACACCCTAACAACAAACAACCCTAACCCCCTAACAACAAACACTAACCCCCAAACAACAAACAACCCTAACCCCTGAAAACCAAAAACACTAACCCACTAACAACAAACAACCGTAACCCACTAACAGCAAACAACCCTAACACCCTAACCACAAACAACACTAACCCCCTAACAACAAACAACCCTAACCCCCTAACAACAAACAATCCTAACCCCCGAAAAACCAACAACACTAACCCCCTAACCACAGTAAACACTAACACCCTAACAACAAAAACCACCAAACCCCAAGAAGAAACAACCCTAAACCCCTAACAACAAACAACACTAACCCCCTAACAACAAACAACCCTAACCAAACAACAAAAAACCCTAACCCACTAACAACAAACAACGCTAACACCCTAAAAACAAACAACCCTAACCCCCTAACAACAAACAACACTAACACCCTAACAACAAACAACCCTAACCCCCTAACAACAAACAACCCTAAACCTCTAACATCAAAGAACACTAACACCCTAACAACAAACAACCCTAACCCCCTAACAACAAACACTAACCCCCAAACAACAAACAACCCTAACCCCTGAAAACCAAAAACACTAACCCACTAACAACAAACAACCCTAACCCACTAACAACAAACAACCCTAACACCCTAACAACAAACAACACTAACCCCCTAACAACAAACAACCCTAAACCCCTAACATCAAACAACACTAACCCCCTAACAACACAAAACACTAGCACCCTAACAACAACCAACCCTAACCCCTAAGAACAAACAACACTAACGCCCTAAGAACAAACAACACTAACCCCCAGCAACGAACAATACTAAACCCCTAACAACACAAAACCTAACCCCTTTTCAACAAACAACCCTAACCCACTAACAACAAACAACCCTAACCCACTAACAACAAACAACCCTAACACCCTAACCACAAACAACACTAACCCCCTAACAACAAACAACCCTAACACCCAACAACAAACAATCCTAACCCCCGAACAACCAACAACACTAACCCCCTAACCACAGTAAACACTAACACCCTAACAACAAAAACCACTAAACCCCAACAAGAAAAAACCCTAAACCCCTAACAACAAACAACACTAACCCCCTAACAACAAACAACCCTAACCAAACAACAAAAAACCCTAACCCACTAACAACAAACAACACTAACACCCTAACAACAAACAACCCTAACACCCTAACAACAAACAACACTAACACCCTAACAACAAAAACCACTAAACCCCAACAAGAAACAACCCTAAACCCCTAACAACAAAAAACACTAACCCCCTAACAACAAACAACCCTAACCAAACAACAAAAAACCCTAACCCACTAACAACAAACAACACTAACACCCTAACGACAAACAACCCTAACTCCCTAAGAACAAACAACACTAACACCCTAACAACAAACAACCCTAACCCCCTAACAACAAACAAAACTAACCCCCTAACAACAAACAACCCTAAACCCCTAACATCAAAGAACACTAACACCCTAACAACAAACAACCCTAGCCCCTTAACAACAAACAACACTAACCCACTAACAACACAAAACACTAACACCCTAACAACAGACAACACTAACACCCTAACAACAAAAACCACTAAACCCCAACAAGAAACAACCCTAAACCCCTAACAACAAACAACACTAACCCCCTAACAACAAACAACACTAACCCCCTAACAACAAACAACACTAACACCCTAACAACAACCAACCCTAAACCCCTAACATCAAAGAACACTAACACCCTAACAACAAACAACCCTAACCCCCTAACAACAAACACTAACCCCCAAACAACAAACAACCCTAACCCCTGAAAACCAAAAACACTAAACCACTAACAACAAACAACCCTAACCCAGTAACAACAAACAACCCTAACACCCTAAAAACAAACAACACTAAACCCCTAACAACACAAAACACTAACACCCTAACAACAAACAACACTAACCCCCTAACAACAAACAACCCTAAACCTCTAACATCAAAGAACACTAACACCCTAACAACAAACAACCCTAACCCCCTAACAACAAACACAAAGCCCCTAACAACAAACAACACTAAACCTCTAACAAGAAACTACCCTAACCCCGTAACAACAAACAACACTAACCCCGTAACAACAAACAACCCTAACCCCCAAACAACAAACAACCCTAACCCCCTAACAACAAACAATCCTCACCCCCGAACAACCAACAACACTAACCCCCTAACCAAAATAAACACTAACACCCGAACAACAAAAACCACTAAACCCCAACAAGAAACAACCCTAAACCCCTAACAACAAAAAACACTAACCCCCTAACAACAAACAACCCTAACCAAACAACAAACAAACCTAACCCACTAACATGAAACAACACTAAGACCCTAACGACAAACAACCCTAACCCCCAAACAACAAACAACACTAACACCCTAACAACAAACAACCCTAACCCCCTAACAAACAACACTAACCCCCTAACAACAAACAACCCTAAACCCCTAACATCAAAGAACACTAACACCCTAACAACAAACAACACTAACACCCTAACAACCAACACTAACCCCCAAAAAACAAACAACCCTAACCCCTGAAAACCAAAAACACTAAACCACTAACAACAAACAACCCTAACCCACTAACAACAAACAACCCTAACACCCTAAAAACAAACAACACTAAACCCCTAACAACACAAAACACTAACACCCTAACAACAAACAACACTAACACCCTAACAACAAAAACCACTAAACCCCAACAAGAAACAACCCTAAACCCCTAACAACAAACACTAACCCCCTAAAAACAAACAACACTAAACCCCTAACAAGAAACTACCCTAACCGCATAACAACAAACAACCCTAACCCCCAAACAACAAACAACCCTAACCCCCTAACAACAAACAATCCTCACCCCCGAACAACCAACAACACTAACCCCCTAACCAAAATAAACACTAACACCCGAACAACAAAAACCACTAAACCCCAACAAGAAACAACCCTAAACCCCTAACAACAAAAAACACTAACCCCCTAACAACAAACAACCCTAACCAAACAACAAACAAACCTAACCCACTAACATGAAACAACACTAAGACCCTAACGACAAACAACCCTAACCCCCAAACAACAAACAACACTAACACCCTAACAACAAACAACCCTAACCCCCTAACAAACAACACTAACCCCCTAACAACAAACAACCCTAAACCCCTAACATCAAAGAACACTAACACCCTAACAACAAACAACACTAACACCCTAACAACAAACACTAACCCCCAAAAAACAAACAACCCTAACCCCTGAAAACCAAAAACACTAAACCACTAACAACACACAACCCTAACCCACTAACAACAAACAACCCTAACACCCTAAAAACAAACAACACTAAACCCCTAACAACACAAAACACTAACACCCTAACAACAAACAACACTAACACCCTAACAACAAAAACCACTAAACCCCAACAAGAAACAACCCTAAACCCCTAACAACAAACAACACTAACCCCCTAACAACAAACAACCCTAACCCCTAAAAACCAAAAACACTAACCCACTAACAACAAACAACCCTAACACCCTAACCACAAACAACACTAACCCCCGAACAACAAACAACCCTAACCCCCTAACAACAAACAATCCTAACCCCCGAACAACCAACAACACTAAACCCCTAACCACAGTAAACACTAACACCCTAACAACAAAAACCACTAAACTCCAACAAGAAACAACCCTAAACCCCTAACAACAAACAACACTAACGCCCTAACAACAAACAACCCTAAGCAAACAACAAACAAACCTAACCCACTAACAACAAACAACACTAACACCCTAACAACAAACACCCCTAACCCCCTAACAACAAACAACACTAACCCCCTAACAACAAACAACCCTAAACTCCTAACATCAAAGAACACTAACACCCTAACAACAAACAACACTAACCCCCTAAAAACAAACACTAACCCCCAAACAACAAACAACCCTAACCCCTAAAAACCAAAAACACTAACCCACTAACAACAAACAACCCTAAACCACTAACAACAAACAACCCTAACAGCCTAACAACAAACAACACTAACCCCCTAACAACAAACAACCCTAAACCCCTAACATCAAACAACACTATCCCCCTAACAACAAACAACCCTAAACCCCTAACATCAAAGAACACTAACACCCTAACAACAAACAACCCTAACCCCCTAACAACAAACGCTAACCCCCAAACAACAAACAACCGTAACCCCTAAAAACCAAAAACACTAACCCACTAACAACAAACAACCCTAACCCACTAACAACAAACAACCCTAACACCCTAACCACAAACAACACTAACCCCCTAACAACAAACAACCCTAACCCCCAAAACAACAAACAATCCTAACCCCCGAACAACCAACAACACTAACCCCCTAACCACAGTAAACACTAACACCCTAACAACAAAAACCACTAAACCCCAACAAGAAACAACCCTAAACCCCTAACAAAAAACAACACTAACCCCCTAACAACAAGCAACCCTAACCAAACAACAAAAAACCCTAACACACTAACAACAAACAACACTAACACCCTAACAACAAACAACCCTAACCCCCTAACAACAAACAACACTAACACCCTAACAACAAACAACCCTAACCCCCTAACAAGAAACAACACTAACCCCCTAACAACAAACAGCCCTAAACCCCTAACATCAAAGAACACTAACACCCTAACAACAAACAACTCTAACCCCCTAAGAACAAACACTAACACCCAAACAACAAACAACCCTAACCCCTAAAAACCAAAAACACTAACCCACTAACAACAAACAAACCTAAACCACTAACAATAAACAACCCTAACACCCTAACAACAACCAACCCTAACCCCTAAGAACAAACAACACTAACGCCCTAAGAACAAACAACACTAACCCCCAGCAACGAACAATACTAAACCCCTAACAACACAAAACCTAACCCCCTGTCAACAAACAACCCTAACCCACTAACAACAAACACCCCTAACACCCTAACAACAAACAACAATAACCCCCTAACAACAAACAACCCTAAACCACTAACATCAAACATCACTAACCCCCTAACAACACAAAACACTAACACCCTAACAACAAACAACCCTAGCCCCCCACAACAAACACTAACCCCCAAACAACAAACCACCCTAACCCGTAAAAACCAAAAACACTAACCCACTAACAACAAACAACCCTAACCCACTAACAACAAACAACCCTAACCCCCTAACAACAAACAACCCTAAACCCCTAACATCAAACAACACTAACGCCCTAACAACACAAAACACTAACACCCTAACAACAAACAACACTAACACCCTAACAACAAAAACCACTAAACCCCAACAAGAAACAACCCTAAACCCCAACAACAAACACTAACCCCCTAACAAAAAACAACACTAAACCCCTAACAAGAAACTACCCTAACCCCGTAACAACAAACAACACTAACCCCGTAACAACAAACAACAGTAACCTCCAAACAACAAACAACCCTAACCCCCTAACAACAAACAATCCTAATCCCCGAACAACTAACAACACTAACCCCATAACCACAGTAAACACTAACACCCTAACAACAAAAACCACTAAACTCCAACAAGAAACAACCCTAAACCCCTAACAACAAACAACACTAACGCCCTAACAACAAACAACCCTAAGCAAACAACAAACAAACCTAACCCACTAACAACAAACAACACTAACACCCTAACAACAAACACCCCAACCCCCTAACAACAAACAACCCTAACCCACTAACAACAAACAACCCTAACCCCCTAACAACAAACACTAACCCCCAAACAACAAACAACCCTAACCCCTAAAAACCAAAAACACTAACCCACTAACAACAAACAACCCTAACCCACTAACAACAAACAACCGTAACCCCCTAACAACAAACAACCCTAAACCCCTAACATCAAACAACACTAACCCCCTAACAACACAAAACACTAACCCCCTAACAACAAACAACACTAACTCCCTAACAACAAACAATCCTAAACCCCTAACATCAAAGAACACTAACCCCCTAACAACAAACAACCCTAACCCACTAACAACAAACACTAACCCCCAAACAACAAACAACCCTAACCCCCTAACAACAAACAATCCTAACCCCCGAACAACCAACAACACTAACCCCCTAACCACAGTAAACACTAACACCCTAACAACAAAAACCACTAAACCCCAACAAGAAACAACCCTAAACCCCTAACAACAAACAACACTATACCCTAACAACAAACAACCCTAACCAAACAACAAAAAACCCTAACCCACTAACAACAAACAACAC
The DNA here is from genome assembly GCF_024166365.1 of Elephas maximus indicus. Taxonomy (NCBI): domain Eukaryota; kingdom Metazoa; phylum Chordata; class Mammalia; order Proboscidea; family Elephantidae; genus Elephas; species Elephas maximus. Next base: position 1,485,668 of record NW_026060260.1, read on the forward strand.
TAACACCCTAACAACAAACAACCCTAAACCCCTAACATCAAAGAACACTAACACCCTAACAACAAACAACCCTAACCCCCTAACAACAAACACTAACCCCCAAACAACAAACAACCCTAACCCCTGAAAACCAAAAACACTACACCACTAAAAACAAACAACCCTAACCCACTAACAACAAACAACCCTAACACCCTAACAACAAACAACACTAACCCCCTAACAACAAACAACCCTAAACCCCTAACATCAAACAACACTAAACCGCTAACAACACAAAACACTAACACCCTAACAACAAACAACACTAACACCCTAACAACAAAAACCACTAAACCCCAACAAGAAACAACCCTAAACCCCTAACAACAAACAACACTAACCCCCTAACAACAAACAACCCTAACCCCTAAAAACCAAAAACACTAACCCACTAACAACAAACAACCCTAACCCACTAACAACAAACCACCCTAACACCCTAACCACAAACGACACTAACCCCCTAACAACAAACAACCCTAACCCCCTAACAACAAACAATCCTAACCCCCGAACAACCAACAACACTAACCCCCTAACCACAGTAAACACTAACACCCTAACAACAAAAACCACTAAACCCCAACAAGAAACAACCCTAAACCCCTAACAAAAAACAACACTAACCCCCTAACAACAAGCAACCCTAACCAAACAACAAAAAACACTAACCCACTAACAACAAACAACACTAACACCCTAACAACAAACAACCCTAACCCCCTAACAACAAACAACACTAACACCCTAACAACAAACAACCCTAACCCCCTAACAAGAAACAACACTAACCCCCTAACAACAAACAGCCCTAAACCCCTAACATCAAAGAACACTAACACCCTAACAACAAACACCCCTAACCCCCTAACAACAAACAACACTAACCCCCTAACAACAAACAACCCTAAACTCCTAACATCAAAGAACACTAACACCCTAACAACAAACAACACTAACCCCCTAAAAACAAACACTAACCCCCAAACAACAAACAACCCTAACCCCTAAGAACCAAAAACACTCCCCCACTAACAACAAACAACCCTAAACCACTAACAACAAACAACCCTAACACCCTAACAACAAACAACACTAACCCCCTAACAACAAAGAACCCTAAACCCCTAACATCAAACAACACTAACCCCCTAACAACAAACAAACCTAAACCCCTAACATCAAAGAACACTAACACCCTAACAACAAACAACCCTAACCCCCTAACAACAAACGCTAACCCCCAAACAACAAACAACCCTAAACCCTAAAAAAAAAAAACACTAACCCACTAACAACAAACAACCCTAACCCACTAACAACAAACAACCCTAACACCCTAACCACAAGCAAAACTAACCCCCTAACAACAAACAACCCTAACCCCCTAACAACAAACAATCCTAACCCCCGAACAACCAACAACACTAACCCCCTAACCACAGTAAACACTAACACCATAACAACAAAAACCACTAAACCCCAACAAGAAACAACCCTAAACCCCTAACAACAAACAACACTAACCCCCTAACAACAAACAACCCTAACCCCCTAACAACAAACAACCCTAACCAAACAACAAAAAACCCTAACCCACTAACAACAAACAACACTAACACCCTAACAACAAACAACCCTAACACCCTAACAACAAACAACACTAACACCCTAACAACAAACAACCCTAACCCCCTAACAACAAACAACCCTAAACCCCTGACATCAAAGAACACTAACACCCTAACAACAAAAAACCCTAACCCCCTAACAACAAACACTAACCCCCAAACAACAAACAAACCTAACCCCTGAAAACCAAAAACACTAACCCACTAACAACAAACAACCCTAACCCACTAACAACAAACAACCCTAACACCCTAACAACAAAAAACACTAACCCAATAACAACAAACAACCCTAAACCCCTAACATCAAACAACACTACCCCCTAACAACACAAAACACTAACACCCTAACAACAACCAACCCTAACCCCTAAGAACAATCAACACTAACGCCCTAAGAACAAACAACACTAACCCCCAGCAACGAACAATACTAAACCCCTAACAACACAAAACCTAACCCCTTTTCAACAAACAACCCTAACCCACTAACAACAAACAACCCTAAACCACTAACATCAAACATCACTAACCCCCTAACAACACAAAACACTAACACCCTAACAACAAACAACACTAACACCCTAACAACAAAAACCACTAAACCCCAACAAGAAACAACCCTAAACCCCTAACAACAAACACAAACCCCCTAACAACAAACAACACTAAACCTCTAACAAGAAACTACCCTAACCCCGTAACAACAAACAACACTAACCCCGTAACAACAAACAACCCTAACCCCCAAACAACAAACAACCCTAACCCCCTAAGAACAAACAACACTAACACCCTAACAAACAACCCTAACCCCCTAACAACAAACAACACTAACCCCCTAACAACAAACAACCCTAAACCCATAACATCAAAGAACACTAACACCCTAACAACAAACAACCCTAACCCCCTAACAACAAACACTAACCCCCAAACAACAAACAACCCTAACCCCTGAAAACCAAAAACACTACACCACTAAAAACAAACAACCCTAACCCACTAACAACAAACAACCCTAACACCCTAACAACAAACAACACTAACCCCCTAACAACAAACAACCCTAAACCCCTAACATCAAACAACACTAAACCCCTAACAACACAAAACACTAACACCCTAACAACAAACAACACTAACACCCTAACAACAAAAACCACTAAACCCCAACAAGAAACAACCCTAAACCCCTAACAACAAACACTAACCCCCTAACAACAAACAACACTAAACCCCTAACAAGAAACTACCCTAACCGCGTAACAACAAACAACGCTAACCCCCAAACAACAAACAACCCTAACCCCCTAACAACAAACAATCCTCACCCCCGAACAACCAACAACACTAACCCCCTAACCAAAATAAACACTAACACCCGAACAACAAAAACCACTAAACCCCAACAAGAAACAACCCTAAACCCCTAACAACAAAAAACACTAACCCCCTAACAACAAACAACCCTAACCAAACAACAAACAAACCTAACCCACTAACATGAAACAACACTAAGACCCTAACGACAAACAACCCTAACCCCCAAACAACAAACAACACTAACACCCTAACAACAAACAACCCTAACCCCCTAACAAACAACACTAACCCCCTAACAACAAACAACCCTAAACCCCTAACATCAAAGAACACTAACACCCTAACAACAAACAACACTAACACCCTAACAACCAACACTAACCCCCAAAAAACAAACAACCCTAACCCCTGAAAACCAAAAACACTAAACCACTAACAACAAACAACCCTAACCCACTAACAACAAACAACCCTAACACCCTAAAAACAAACAACACTAAACCCCTAACAACACAAAACACTAACACCCTAACAACAAACAACACTAACACCCTAACAACAAAAACCACTAAACCCCAACAAGAAACAACCCTAAACCCCTAACAACAAACAACACTAACCCCCTAACAACAAACAACCCTAACCCCTAAAAACCAAAAACACTAACCCACTAACAACAAACAACCCTAACCCACTAACAACAAACAACCCTAACACCCTAACCACAAACAACACTAACCCCCTAACAACAAACAACCCTAACCCCCTAACAACAAACAATCCTAACCCCCGAACAACCAACAACACTAAACCCCTAACCACAGTAAACACTAACACCCTAACAACAAAAACCACTAAACTCCAACAAGAAACAACCCTAAACCCCTAACAACAAACAACACTAACGCCCTAACAACAAACAACCCTAAGCAAACAACAAACAAACCTAACCCACTAACAACAAACAACACTAACACCCTAACAACAAACACCCCTAACCCCCTAACAACAAACAACACTAACCCCCTAACAACAAACAACCCTAAACTCCTAACATCAAAGAACACTAACACCCTAACAACAAACAACACTAACCCCCTAAAAACAAACACTAACCCCCAAACAACAAACAACCCTAACCCCTGAAAACCAAAAACACTAACCCACTAACAACAAACAACCCTAAACCACTAACAACAAACAACCCTAACACCCTAACAACAAACAACACTAACCCCCTAACAACAAACAACCCTAAACCCCTAACATCAAACAACACTATGCCCCTAACAACAAACAACCCTAAACCCCTAACATCAAAGAACACTAACACCCTAACAACAAACAACCCTAAACCCCTAACAACAAACGCTAACCCCCAAACAACAAACAACCGTAACCCCTAAAAACCAAAAACACTAACCCACTAACAACAAACAACCCTAACCCACTAACAACAAACAACCCTAACACCCTAACCACAAACAACACTAACCCCCTAACAACAAACAACCCTAACACCCAACAACAAACAATCCTAACCCCCGAACAACCAACAACACTAACCCCCTAACCACAGTAAACACTAACACCCTAATAACAAAAACCACTAAACCCCAACAAGAAAAAACCCTAAACCCCTAACAACAAACAACACTAACCCCCTAACAACAAACAACCCTAACCAAACAACAAAAAACCCTAACCCACTAACAACAAACAACACTAACACCCTAACAACAAACAACCCTAACACCCTAACAACAAACAACACTAACACCCTAACAACAAAAACCACTAAACCCCAACAAGAAACAACCCTAAACCCCTAACAACAAAAAACACTAACCCCCTAACAACAAACAACCCTAACCAAACAACAAAAAACCCTAACCCACTAACAACAAACAACACTAACACCCTAACGACAAACAACCCTAACTCCCTAAGAACAAACAACACTAACACCCTAACAACAAACAACCCTAACCCCCTAACAACAAACAAAACTAACCCCCTAACAACAAACAACCCTAAACCCCTAACATCAAAGAACACTAACACCCTAACAACAAACAACCCTAGCCCCTTAACAACAAACAACACTAACCCCCTAACAACACAAAACACTAACACCCTAACAACAGACAACACTAACACCCTAACAACAAAAACCACTAAACCCCAACAAGAAACAACCCTAAACCCCTAACAACAAACAACACTAACCCCCTAACAAGAAACAACACTAACCCCCTAACAACAAACAACACTAACCCCCTAACAACAAACAACACTAACACCCTAACAACAACCAACCCTAAACCCCTAACATCAAAGAACACTAACACCCTAACAACAAACAACCCTAACCCCCTAACAACAACCACTAACCCCCAAACAACAAACAGCCCTAACCCCTGAAAACCAAAAACACTAAACCACTAACAACAAACAACCCTAACCCAGTAACAACAAACAACCCTAACACCCTAAAAACAAACAACACTAAACCCCTAACAACACAAAACACTAACACCCTAACAACAAACAACACTAACACCCTAACAACAAAAACCACTAAACCCCAACAAGAAACAACCCTAAAACCCTAACAACAAACAACACTAACCCCCTAACAACAAACAACCCTAACCCCTAAAAACCAAAAACACTAACCCACTAACAACAAACAACCCTAACCCACTAACAACAAACCACCCTAACACCCTAACCACAAACAACACTAACCCCCTAACAACAAACAACCCTAACCCCCTAACAACAAACAATCCTAACCCCCGAACAACCAACAACACTAACCCCCTAACCACAGTAAACACTAACACCCTAACAACAAAAACCACTAAACCCCAACAAGAAACAACCCTAAACCCCTAACAAAAAACAACACTAACCCCCTAACAACAAGCAACCCTAACCAAACAACAAAAAACCCTAACCCACTAACAACAAACAACACTAACACCCTAACAACAAACAACCCTAACCCCCTAACAACAAACAACATAACCCCCTAACAACAAACAACCCTAACCCCCTAACAAGAAACAACACTAACCCCCTAACAACAAACAGCCCTAAACCCCTAACATCAAAGAACACTAACACCCTAACAACAAACAACCCTAACCCCCTAACAACAAACACTAACCCCCAAACAACAAACAACCCTAACCCCTGAAAACCAAAAACACTAACCCACTTACAACAAGCAACCGTAACCCACTAACAGCAAACAACCCTAACACCCTAACCACAAACAACACTAACCCCCTAACAACAAACAACCCTAACCCCCTAACAACAAACAATCCTAACCCCCGAAAAACCAACAACACTAACCCCCTAACCACAGTAAACACTAACACCCTAACAACAAAAACCACCAAACCCCAAGAAGAAACAACCCTAAACCCCTAACAACAAACAACACTAACCCCCTAACAACAAACAACCCTAACCAAACAACAAAAAACCCTAACCCACTAACAACAAACAACGCTAACACCCTAAAAACAAACAACCCTAACCCCCTAACAACAAACAACACTAACACCCTAACAACAAACAACCCTAACCCCGTAACAACAAACAACCCTAAACCTCTAACATCAAAGAACACTAACACCCTAACAACAAACAACCCTAACCCCCTAACAACAAACACTAACCCCCAAACAACAAACAACCCTAACCCCTGAAAACCAAAAACACTAACCCACTAACAACAAACAACCCTAACCCACTAACAACAAACAACCCTAACACCCTAACAACAAACAACACTAACCCCCTAACAACAAACAACCCTAAACCCCTAACATCAAACAACACTAACCCCCTAACAACACAAAACACTAGCACCCTAACAACAACCAACCCTAACCCCTAAGAACAAACAACACTAACGCCCTAAGAACAAACAACACTAACCCCCAGCAACGAACAATACTAAACCCCTAACAACACAAAACCTAACCCCTTTTCAACAAACAACCCTAACCCACTAACAACAAACAACCCTAACACCCTAACAACAAGCAACACTAACCCCCTAACAACAAACAACCCTAAACCACTAACATCAAACATCACTAACCCCCTAACAACACAAAACACTAACACCCTAACAACAAACAACACTAACACCCTAACAACAAAAACCACTAAACCCCAACAAGAAACAACCCTAAACCCCTAACAACAAACACAAAGCCCCTAACAACAAACAACACTAAACCTCTAACAAGAAACTACCCTAACCCCGTAACAACAAACAACACTAACCCCGTAACAACAAACAACCCTAACCCCCAAACAACAAACAACCCTAACCCCCTAACAACAAACAATCCTCACCCCCGAACAACCAACAACACTAACCCCCTAACCAAAATAAACACTAACACCCGAACAACAAAAACCACTAAACCCCAACAAGAAACAACCCTAAACCCCTAACAACAAAAAACACTAACCCCCTAACAACAAACAACCCTAACCAAACAACAAACAAACCTAACCCACTAACATGAAACAACACTAAGACCCTAACGACAAACAACCCTAACCCCCAAACAACAAACAACACTAACACCCTAACAACAAACAACCCTAACCCCCTAACAAACAACACTAACCCCCTAACAACAAACAACCCTAAACCCCTAACATCAAAGAACACTAACACCCTAACAACAAACAACACTAACACCCTAACAACCAACACTAACCCCCAAAAAACAAACAACCCTAACCCCTGAAAACCAAAAACACTAAACCACTAACAACAAACAACCCTAACCCACTAACAACAAACAACCCTAACACCCTAAAAACAAACAACACTAAACCCCTAACAACACAAAACACTAACACCCTAACAACAAACAACACTAACACCCTAACAACAAAAACCACTAAACCCCAACAAGAAACAACCCTAAACCCCTAACAACAAACAACACTAACCCCCTAACAACAAACAACCCTAACCCCTAAAAACCAAAAACACTAACCCACTAACAACAAACAACCCTAACCCACTAACAACAAACAACCCTAACACCCTAACCACAAACAACACTAACCCCCTAACAACAAACAACCCTAACCCCCTAACAACAAACAATCCTAACCCCCGAACAACCAACAACACTAAACCCCTAACCACAGTAAACACTAACACCCTAACAACAAAAACCACTAAACTCCAACAAGAAACAACCCTAAACCCCTAACAACAAACAACACTAACGCCCTAACAACAAACAACCCTAAGCAAACAACAAACAAACCTAACCCACTAACAACAAACAACACTAACACCCTAACAACAAACACCCCTAACCCCCTAACAACAAACAACACTAACCCCCTAACAACAAACAACCCTAAACTCCTAACATCAAAGAACACTAACACCCTAACAACAAACAACACTAACCCCCTAAAAACAAACACTAACCCCCAAACAACAAACAACCCTAACCCCTAAAAACCAAAAACACTAACCCACTAACAACAAACAACCCTAACCCACTAACAACAAACAACCCTAACACCCTAACCACAAACAACACTAACCCCCTAACAACAAACAACCCTAACACCCAACAACAAACAATCCTAACCCCCGAACAACCAACAACACTAACCCCCTAACCACAGTAAACACTAACACCCTAACAACAAAAACCACTAAACCCCAACAAGAAACAACCCTAAACCCCTAACAACAAACAACACTAACCCCCTAACAACAAACAACCCTAACCAAACAACAAAAAACCCTAACCCACTAACAACAAACAACACTAACACCCTAACAACAAACAACCCTAACACCCTAACAACAAACAACACTAACACCCTAACAACAAACAACCCTAACCCCCTAACAACAAACAACCCTAAACCCCTGACATCAAAGAACACTAACACCCTAACAACAAACAACCCTAACCCCCTAAAAACAAACACTAACCCCCAAACAACAAACAACCCTAACCCCTGAAAACCAAAAACACTAACCCACTAACAACGAACAACCCTAACCCACTAACAACAAACAACCCTAACACCCTAACAACAAACAACACTAACCCCCTAACAACAAACAACCCTAAACCCCTAACATCAAACAACACTACCCCCTAACAACACAAAACACTAACACCCTAACAACAACCAACCCTAACCCCTAAGAACAAACAACACTAACGCCCTAAGAACAAACAATACTAACCCCCAGCAACGAACAATACTAAACCCCTAACAACACAAAACCTAACCCCTTTTCAACAAACAACCCTAACCCACTAACAACAAACAACCCTAACACCCTAACAACAAGCAACACTAACCCCCTAACAACAAACAACCCTAAACCACTAACACCAAACATCACTAACCCCCTAACAACACAAAACACTAACACCCTAACAACAAACAACACTAACACCCTAACAACAAAAACCACTAAACCCCAACAAGAAACAACCCTAAACCCCTAACAACAAACACAAAGCCCCTAACAACAAACAACACTAAACCTCTAACAAGAAACTACCCTAACCCTGTAACAACAAACAACACTAACCCCATAACAACAAACAACCCTAACCCCCAAACAACAAACAACCCTAACCCCCTAACAACAAACAATCCTAACCCCCGAACAACCAACAACACTAACGCCCTAACCACAATAAACACTAACACCCGAACAACAAAAACCACTAAACCCCAACAAGAAACAACCCTAAACCCCTAACAACAAAAAACACTAACCCCCTAACAACAAACAACCCTAACCAAACAACAAACAAACCTAATCCACTAACAACAAACAACACTAACACCCTAACGACAAACAACCCTAACTCCCTAAGAACAAACAACACTAACACCCTAACAACAAACAACCCTAACCCCCTAACAACAAACAACACTAACCCCCTAACAACAAACAACCCTAAACCCCTAACATCAAAGAACACTAACACCCTAACAACAAACAACCCTAGCCCCTTAACAACAAACAACACTAACCCCCTAACAACACAAAACACTAACACCCTAACAACAGACAACACTAACACCCTAACAACAAAAACCACTAAACCCCAACAAGAAACAACCCTAAACCCCTAACAACAAACAACACTAACCCCCTAACAAGAAACAACACTAACCCCCTAACAACAAACAACACTAACCCCCTAACAACAAACAACACTAACACCCTAACAACAACCAACCCTAAACCCCTAACATCAAAGAACACTAACACCCTAACAACAAACAACCCTAACCCCCTAACAACAAACACTAACCCCCAAACAACAAACAACCCTAACCCCTGAAAACCAAAAACACTAAACCACTAACAACAAACAACCCTAACCCACTAACAACAAACAACCCTAACACCCTAAAAACAAACAACACTAAACACCTAACAACACAAAACACTAACACCCTAACAACAAACAACACTAACACCCTAACAACAAAAACCACTAAACCCCAACAAGAAACAACCCTAAAACCCTAACAACAAACAACACTAACCCCCTAACAACAAACAACCCTAACCCCTAAAAACCAAAAACACTAACCCACTAACAACAAACAACCCTAACCCACTAACAACAAACCACCCTAACACCCTAACCACAAACAACACTAACCCCCTAACAACAAACAACCCTAACCCCCTAACAACAAACAATCCTAACCCCCGAACAACCAACAACACTAACCCCCTAACCACAGTAAACACTAACACCCTAACAACAAAAACCACTAAACCCCAACAAGAAACAACCCTAAACCCCTAACAAAAAACAACACTAACCCCCTAACAACAAGCAACCCTAACCAAACAACAAAAAACCCTAACCCACTAACAACAAACAACACTAACACCCTAACAACAAACAACCCTAACCCCCTAACAACAAACAACATAACCCCCTAACAACAAACAACCCTAACCCCCTAACAAGAAACAACACTAACCCCCTAACAACAAACAGCCCTAAACCCCTAACATCAAAGAACACTAACACCCTAACAACAAACAACCCTAACCCCCTAACAACAAACAACCCTAAACCTCTAACATCAAAGAACACTAACACCCTAACAACAAACAACCCTAACCCCCTAACAACAAACACTAACCCCCAAACAACAAACAACCCTAACCCCTGAAAACCAAAAACACTAACCCACTAACAACAAACAACCCTAACCCACTAACAACAAACAACCCTAACACTCTAACAACAAACAACACTAACCCCCTAACAACAAACAACCCTAAACCCCTAACATCAAACAACACTAACCCCCTAACAACACAAAACACTAGCACCCTAACAACAACCAACCCTAACCCCTAAGAACAAACAACACTAACGCCCTAAGAACAAACAACTCTAACCCCCAGCAACGAACAATACTAAACCCCTAACAACACAAAACCTAACCCCTTATCAACAAACAACCCTAACCCACTAACAACACACAACCCTAACACCCTAACAACAAGCAACACTAACCCCCTAACAACAAACAACCCTAAACCACTAACATCAAACATCACTAACCCCCTAACAACACAAAACACTAACACCCTAACAACAAACAACACTAACACCCTAACAACAAAAACCACTAAACCCCAACAAGAAACAACCCTAAACCCCTAACAACAAACACTAACCCCCTAACAACAAACAACACTAAACCCCTAACAAGAAACTACCCTAACCGCGTAACAACAAACAACCCTAACCCCCAAACAACAAACAACCCTAACCCCCTAACAACAAACAATCCTCACCCCCGAACAACCAACAACACTAACCCCCTAACCAAAATAAACACTAACACCCGAACAACAAAAACCACTAAACCCCAACAAGAAACAACCCTAAACCCCTAACAACAAAAAACACTAACCCCCTAACAACAAACAACCCTAACCAAACAACAAACAAACCTAACCCACTAACATGAAACAACACTAAGACCCTAACGACAAACAACCCTAACCCCCAAACAACAAACAACACTAACACCCTAACAACAAACAACCCTAACCCCCTAACAAACAACACTAACCCCCTAACAACAAACAACCCTAAACCCCTAACATCAAAGAACACTAACACCCTAACAACAAACAACACTAACACCCTAACAACAAACACTAACCCCCAAAAAACAAACAACCCTAACCCCTGAAAACCAAAAACACTAAACCACTAACAACACACAACCCTAACCCACTAACAACAAACAACCCTAACACCCTAAAAACAAACAACACTAAACCCCTAACAACACAAAACACTAACACCCTAACAACAAACAACACTAACACCCTAACAACAAAAACCACTAAACCCCAACAAGAAACAACCCTAAACCCCTAACAACAAACAACACTAACCCCCTAACAACAAACAACCCTAACCCCTAAAAACCAAAAACACTAACCCACTAACAACAAACAACCCTAACCCACTAACAACAAACAACCCTAACACCCTAACCACAAACAACACTAACCCCCTAACAACAAACAACCCTAACCCCCTAACAACAAACAATCCTAACCCCCGAACAACCAACAACACTAAACCCCTAACCACAGTAAACACTAACACCCTAACAACAAAAACCACTAAACTCCAACAAGAAACAACCCTAAACCCCTAACAACAAACAACACTAACGCCCTAACAACAAACAACCCTAAGCAAACAACAAACAAACCTAACCCACTAACAACAAACAACACTAACACCCTAACAACAAACACCCCTAACCCCCTAACAACAAACAACACTAACCCCCTAACAACAAACAACCCTAAACTCCTAACATCAAAGAACACTAACACCCTAACAACAAACAACACTAACCCCCTAAAAACAAACACTAACCCCCAAACAACAAACAACCCTAACCCCTAAAAACCAAAAACACTAACCCACTAACAACAAACAACCCTAAACCACTAACAACAAACAACCCTAACAGCCTAACAACAAACAACACTAACCCCCTAACAACAAACAACCCTAAACCCCTAACATCAAACAACACTATCCCCCTAACAACAAACAACCCTAAACCCCTAACATCAAAGAACACTAACACCCTAACAACAAACAACCCTAACCCCCTAACAACAAACACTAACCCCCAAACAACAAACAACCGTAACCCCTAAAAACCAAAAACACTAACCCACTAACAAAAAACAACCGTAACCCACTAACAACAAACAACCCTAACACCCTAACCACAAACAACACTAACCCCCTAACAACAAACAACCCTAACCCCCAACAACAAACAATCCTAACCCCCGAACAACCAACAACACTAACCCCCTAACCACAGTAAACACTAACACCCTAACAACAAAAACCACTAAACCCCAACAAGAAACAACCCTAAACCCCTAACAACAAACAACACTAACCCCCTAACAACAAACAACCCTAACCAAACAACAAAAAACCCTAACCCACTAACAACAAACAACACTAACACCCTAACAACAAACAACCCTAACACCCTAACAACAAACAACACTAACACCCTAACAACAAACAACCCTAACCCCCTAACAACAAACAACACTAAACCCCTGACATCAAAGAACACTAACACCCTAACAACAAACAACCCTAACCCCCTAAAAACAAACACTAACCCCCAAACAACAAACAACCCTAACCCCTGAAAACCAAAAACACTAACCCACTAACAACAAACAACCCTAACCCACTAACAACAAACAACCCTAACACCCTAACAACAAACAACACTAACCCCCTAACAACAAACAACCCTAAACCCCTAACATCAAACAACACTACCCCCTAACAACACAAAACACTAACACCCTAACAACAACCAACCCTAACCCCTAAGAACAAACAACACTAACGCCCTAAGAACAAACAACACTAACCCCCAGCAACGAACAATACTAAACCCCTAACAGCACAAAACCTAACCCCTTTTCAACAAACAACCCTAACCCACTAACAACAAACAACCCTAACACCCTAACAACAAGCAACACTAACCCCCTAACAACAAACAACCCTAAACCACTAACATCAAACATCACTAACCCCCTAACAACACAAAACACTAACACCCTAACAACAAACAACACTAACACCCTAACAACAAAAACCACTAAACCCCAACAAGAAACAACCCTAAACCCCTAACAACAAACACAAAGCCCCTAACAACAAACAACACTAAACCTCTAACAAGAAACTACCCTAACCCCGTAACAACAAACAACACTAACCCCGTAACAACAAACAACCCTAACCCCCAAACAACAAACAACCCTAACCCCCTAACAACAAACAATCCTAACCCCCGAACAACACTAACCCCCTAACCACAATAAACACTAACACCCGAACAACAAAAACCACTAAACCCCAACAAGAAACAACCCTAAACCCCTAACAACAAAAAACACTAACCCCCTAACAACAAACAACCCTAACCAAACAACAAACAAACCTAACCCGCTAACAACAAACAACACTAACACCCTAACGACAAACAACCCTAACCCCCTAACAACAAACAACACTAACACCCTAACAACAAACAACCCTAACCCCCTAACAACAAACAACACTAACCCCCTAACAACAAACAACCCTAAACCCCTAACATCAAAGAACACTAACACCCTAACAACAAACAACCCTAACCCCCTAACAACAAACACTAACCCCCAAACAACAAACAACCCTAACCCCTGAAAACCAAAAACACTACACCACTAACAACAAACAACCCTAACCCACTAACAACAAACAACCCTAACACCCTAACAACAAACAACACTAACCCCCTAACAACAAACAACCCTAAACCCCTAACATCAAACAACACTAAACCCCTAACAACACAAAACACTAACACCCTAACAACAAACAACACTAACACCCTAACAACAAAAACCACTAAACCCCAACAAGAAACAACCCTAAACCCCTAACAACAAACAACACTAACCCCCTAACAACAAACAACCCTAACGCCTAAAAACCAAAAACACTAACCCACTAACAACAAACAACCCTAACCCACTAACAACAAACCACCCTAACACCCTAACCACAAACAACACTAACCCCCTAACAACAAACAACCCTAACCCCCTAACAACAAACAATCCTAACCCCCGAACAACCAACAACACTAACCCCCTAACCACAGTAAACACTAACACCCTAACAACAAAAACCACTAAACCCCAACAAGAAACAACCCTAAACCCCTAACAAAAAACAACACTAACCCCCTAACAACAAGCAACCCTAACCAAACAACAAAAAACCCTAACCCACTAACAACAACAACACTAACACCCTAGCAACAAACAACCCTAACCCCCTAACAACAAACAACACTAACACCCTAACAACAAACAACCCTAACCCCCTAACAAGAAACAACACTAGCCCCCTAACAACAAACAGCCCTAAACCCCTAACATCAAAGAACACTAACACCCTAACAACAAACAACTCTAACCCCCTAAGAACAAACACTAACACCCAAACAACAAACAACCCTAACCCCTAAAAACCAAAAACACTAACCCACTAACAACAGACAAACCTAAACCACTAACAATAAACAACCCTAACACCCTAACAACAACCAACCCTAACCCCTAAGAACAAACAACACTAACGCCCTAAGAACAAACAACACTAACCCCCAGCAACGAACAATACTAAATCCCTAACAACACAAAACCTAACCCCTTATCAACAAACAACCCTAACCCACTAACACCAAACACCCCTAACACCCTAACAACAAACAACAATAACCCCCTAACAACAAACAACCCTAAACCCCTATACATCAAAGAACACTAACACCCTAACAACAAACAACCCTAGCCCCCTAACAACAAACACTAACCCCCAAACAACAAACAACCCTAACCCGTAAAAACCAAAAACACTAACCCACTAACAACAAACAACCCTAACCCACTAACAACAAACAAACCTAACCCCCTAACAACAAACAACCCTAAACCCCTAACATCAAACAACACTAACCCTCTAACAACACAAAACACTAACACCCTAACAACAAACAACACTAACACCCTAACAACAAAAACCACTAAACCCCAACAAGAAACAACCCTAAACCCCTAACAACAAACACTAACCCCCTAACAACAAACAACACTAAACCCCTAACAAGAAACTACCCTAACCCCGTAACAACAAACAACACTAACCCCGTAACAACAAACAACACTAACCTCCAAACAACAAACAACCCTAACCCCCTAACAACAAACAATCCTAACCCCCGAACAACCAACAACACTAACCCCCTAACCACAGTAAACACTAACACCCTAACAACAAAAACCACTAAACCCCAACAAGAAACAACCATAAACCCCTAACAACAAACAACACTAACGCCCTAACAACAAACAACCCTAAGCAAACAACAAACAAACCTAACCCACTAACAACAAACAACACTAACACCCTAACAACAAACACCCCAACCCCCTAACAACAAACAACACTAACACCCTAACAACAAACAACCCTAACCCCTAACAACAAACAACAGTAACCCCCTAACAACAAACAACCCTAAACCCCTAACATCAAAGAACACTAACACCCTAACAACAAACAACCCTAACCCCCTAACAACAAACACTAACCCCCAAACAACAAACAACCCTAACCCCTAAAAACCAAAAACACTAACCCACTAACAACAAACAACCCTAACCCACTAACAACAAACAACCCTAACACCCTAACCACAAACAACACTAACCCCCTAACAACAAACAACCCTAACCCCCAAAACAACAAACAATCCTAACCCCCGAACAACCAACAACACTAACACCCTACCCACAGTAAACACTAACACCCTAACAACAAAAACCACTAAACCCCAACAAGAAACAACCCTAAACCCCTAACAACAAACACTAACCCCCTAACAACAAACAACACTAAACCCCTAACAAGAAACTACCCTAACCCCGTAACAACAAACAACACTAACCCCGTAACAACAAACAACCCTAACCCCCTAACAACGAACAACACTAACCCCCTAACAACAAACAACCCTAACCCCCTAACAACAAACAACCCTAAACCCCTAACATCAAACAACACTTACCCCCTAACAAAACAAAACACTAACACCCTAACAACAAACAATCCTAACCCCCGAACAACCAACAACACTAACCCCCTAACCACAATAAACAGTAACACCCGAACAACAAAAACCACTAAACCCCAACAACAAACAACCCTAAACCCCTAACATCAAAGAACACTAACCCCCTCACAACACAAAACACTAACACCCTAACAACAAACAACACTAACACCCTAACAACAAAAACCACTAAACCCCAACAAGAAACAAACCCTAAACCCCTAACAACAAACACTATCCCCCTAACAACAAACAACACTAAACCCCTAACAAGAAACTAACCTAACCCCGTAACAACAAACAACACTAACCTCCTAACAACAAACAACCTTAACCCCCTAACACCAAACACCCCTAAACCCCTAACAACAAACAATCCTAACCCTCTAACAACCTACAACAATAACCCCCAACCACAAACAACACTAATCCCGTAAGAACAAACAACACTAACCCCCTAACAAAAAACAACCCTAAACCCCTAACATCAAAGAACACTAACACCCTAACAACAAACAACCTTAGCCCCCTAACAACAAACACTAACCCCCAAACAACAAACAACCCTAACCCCTAAAAACCAAAAACACTAACCCACTAACAACAAACAACCCTAACCCACTAACAACAAACAACCGTAACCCCCTAACAACAAACAACCCTAAACCCCTAACATCAAACAACACTAACCCCCTAACAACACAAAACACTAACCCCCTAACAACAAACAACACTAACTCCCTAACAACAAACAACCCTAAACCCCTAACATCAAAGAACACTAACACCCTAACAACAAACAACCCTAACACCGTAACAACAAACACTAACCCCCAAACAACAAACAACCCTAACCCCTGAAAACCAAAAACACTAACCCACTAACAACAAACAACCCTAACCCACTAACAACAAACAACCCTAACACCCTAAAAACAAACAACACTAACCCCCTAACAACAAACAACCCTAAACCCCTAACATCAAACCACAGTAACCCACGAACAACACAAAACACTAACACCCAAACAACAAACAACACTAACAGCCTAACAACAAAAACCACTAACCCCCAACAAGAAACAAACCCTAAACCCCTAACAACAAACACTATCCCCCTAACAACAAACAACACTAACCCCGTAACAACAAACAACCCTAACCCCTAAACAACAAACAACCCTAACCCCCTAACAACAAACAATCCTAACCCCCGAACAACCAACAACACTAACCCCCTAACCACAGTAAACACTAACACCCTAACAACAAAAACCACTAAACCCCAACAAGAAACAACCCTAAACACCTAACAACAAACAACAGTAACCCCCTAACAACAAACAACCATAACCAAACAACAAACAAACCTAACCCACTAACAGCAAACAACACTAACACCCCAACAACAAACAACCCTAACCCCCTAACAACAAACATCACTAACACCCTAACAAGAAACTACCCTAACCCCGTAACAACAAACAACCCTAACCCTTAACAACAAACAACGGTAACCCCCTAACAACAAACAACCCTAACCCCCAACAACCAACAACCGTAAACCCCTAACAACAATCAACACTAACCCCCTAACCACAAACACTTACACCCTAACAACAAAAACCACTAAACCCCAACAAGAAACAACCCTAAAGACCTAACAAAAAACAACACAATCCCCCTAACAACAAACAACACTAATACCCTAACAACAATCATCCCTAACCCCCTAACAACAAACACCACTAACCCGCTAACAACAATCCTAACAACCTAACAACAAACAACACTAACCCCCTAAAAAAAACTGGCCTAAAGCCCTAACAACAAACAACCCTAACCTCCTAACAACAAACAAACCTAAACCCCTATCAACAAACAGCCCTAACCTTCTAACAACAAACAACATTAAATCCCTAACAACCAACAACACTAACCCTCTAACCACAAACAACACTAACACCCTAACAACCAAAACCACTAAACCCCAAAGACAAACAGCACTAAACCCCTAACAACAAACAACAATAACCCCCTAACAACAAACAACACTAAACCCCTAACAAGAAACTACCTTAACCCCGTAACAACAGACAACACTAACCCCGTAACACCAAACAACCCTAACCCCCAAACAACAAACAACCCTAACCCGCTAACAACAATCAATCCTAACCCCCTAACAACCAACAACACTAACCGCCTAACCACAAACAACACTAACACCCTAACAACAAAAACCACTAAACCCCAACAAGAAACAACCCTAAACCCCTAAAAACAAAAAACACTAACCCCCTAACAACACAAAACCCTAACCAAACAACAAACAACCCTAACCCTCTAACAACAAACAACACTAACGCAGTAACAAGAACCTATCCTAACCCCGTAACAACAAAGAACCCTAACCCCTAACATCAAACAACCCTAACCCCCTAACAACAAACAACCCTAAACCCCTAACATCAAAGAACACTAACACCCTAACAACAAACAACCCTAACCCCCTAACGACAAACAACACTAACCCCCAGACAATAAACAACCCTAACCCCTAAATACCAAAAACACTAACCCACTAACAACAAACAACTCTAACCCACTAACAACAAACAACTCTAACACCCTAAGAACAAACAACACTAACCCCCTAACAACAACCAACCCTAACCCCCTAACAACAAACAATCCTATCCCCCTAACAACCAACACTAACCCCCTAACAACAAACAACACTAACACCCTAACAACAAAAACCACTAAACCCCAACAAGAAACAACCCTAAACCCCTAACAACGAACAACACTAACCCCCTAACAAGAAACAACACTAACCCACTAACAAGAAACAACACTAACCCCCTAACAACAAACAACACTAACCCCCAACAACAACCAAACCTAACACCCTAAGAACAAACAACACTAACCCCCTAAGAACAAACAACACTAAACCACAACAACGAACAATACTAACCCCCTAACAACACAAAACCTAACCCCTTATCAACAAGCAACCCTAAACCACTCACAAAAAACAACCCTAACACCCTAACAACAAACAACACTAACCCCCTAACAACAAACAACACTAAACCCCTAACATCAAAGAACACTAACACCCTAACAACAAACAACACTAACCCCCTAACAACAAACAACACTAACCCCCAAACAACAATCAACCCTAACCCCTAAAAACCAAAAACACTAACCCCCTAACAACAAACAACCCTAACCCCCTAACAACAAACAACCCAAACCCCTAACAACAAACAACCCTAACCCCCTAAACAAAGAACAAGACTATCCCCCTAACTACCAACAGCACTAAGCCACTAAAAACATAAAACACTAACCCCCAACAGCAACCAAGACTTATCCCCTGAAAACAAACAACACTAACCCCCTAACAAGAAAGAACCCATATCCTCTAACAACAAACAACTCTAACCCCCTAACAACAAACAACTCTGAACCGCTAACAACAAACAACACTAACCCACTAACAAGAAAAAACACTAACCCCCTAACAAGAAACTACCCTATCCCCGTAACAACAAACAACCCTAACCCCTAACAACAAACAAACCTAACCCCCTACCAACCAACAACCGGAAACCCCTAACAACGAACAACACTAAAGCCCTAACAACAAACAACCCTAACCCCCTAAACAACCAACAACAGTAACCCCCTAACCACCAACCGCACTAACACAGTAAAAACATAAAACACTAACCCCCTAACAGCAACCAACCCTTATCCCCTATAACAAACAACACTAACCCCCTAACAAGAAAGAACCCAAATCCTCTAACAACAAACAACTCTAACCCCCTAACAACAAACAACTCTGAATCCCTTACAACAAACAACCCTAACCCCCTAACCACCAACAACCGTAAACCCCTAACAACAAACAACACTAACCCCTAAAAACAAACAACCCTAACCCCACAAACAACCAACAACACTAACACCATAACCACCAACAGCACTAACCCAGTAAAAACAAAAAAAAAACTAACCCCCTAACAACAACCAACACTTATCCCCTGAAAACAAACCACACTAACCCTCAACAAGAGAAAACCCAAATCCTCTAACAACAAACAACTCTAACCCCCTAACAACAAAAAACTCTGAAACCCTAACAACAAACAACACTAACCCACTAACAACAAACAACCCTAAACCCCTAACAACCAACAACACTAAACCCCTAACCAAAAACACTAACACCCTAACAACAAAAACCACTAAACCCCAACAAGAAACAACCCTAAACACCTAACAACAAACAACACTAACACCCTAACAACAAACATACTAAACCGCAACTAGAAACCACCCTAACCCACTAACAACAAACAACACTAACCCTCTAACAACAAACAACACTAACCCCCTAACAACAGTCCAAACCACCTAACAACAAACAACACTAACCCCCTAAAAAGAAACAACAATAAACCCCTAAAAACAAACAACACTCTTCCCCTAAGAACAAACAACAGTAAACCTCTAACAACAAACAACACTAACCCCTAAGAACAAAAACACTAACCCCCTAACAACAAACAACACTAACCCCCTAAAAACAAAAAACCCTAAAAACCCTAAAAACAAACAACACTGAACCCCTTAAAACAAACAACACTAAGCCCCTAACAACAACCAGCACTAACACACTAACAACAAAAAACACTGACACGCTAACAACAACCAACACTAACCCCCTAACAACAAACAATCCTAACCCCCTAACAACAAACAACACTAACCCCCTAAAAACAAACAACCCTAAAACCCTAAAAACAAACAACACTGAACACCTAAAAACAAACAACACTAAGCCCTTAACAACAAACAACACTAACACCCTAACAACAAACACCACTAAACCCCAACAAGAAACAACCCTAAACCCCTAACAAGAAACAACACTAACCCCCTAACAAGAAACAACACTAACCCCCTAACAACAAACAACCCTAACCCACTAACAACAAACAACCCTAACACCCTAACAACAAACAACACTAAAAACCTAACAACAAACAACACTAACACCCTAACAACAAAAACCACTAAACCCCAACAAGAAACAACCCTAAACCCCTAACAACAGACACTAACCCCCTAACAACAAACAACACTAAACCGCTAACAAGAAACTAACCTAACCCCGTAACAACAGACAACACTAACCCCGTAAGAACAAACAACTCTAACCCCCTAACAAGAAACAACACTAACACCCTAACAACAAAAACCTTTAAACCCCAAGAAGAAACAACCCGAAACCCCTAAATACAAACAAGACTAACCCCCTAACAACAAACAGCCCTGACACCCTAACAACAAAAACCAGTAAACCACAACAAGAAACAACCCGAAACCCCTAAATACAAACAAAACTAACCCCCTAACAACAACCCTAACCATCTAATAACAAACAACCCTAACCCCCAACAACAAACAACTCTAACCCACTAACAACAAACAACCCTAATCCCCTAACAATAAAGAAAACTAACTCTCTAACAAGAAACAACACTAACCCCCTAACAACAAACACCACTAACCCCCTAACAACAATCCTAACAACCTAACAACAAACAACCCTAACTCCCTAACAACCAACAACACTAAACCCCTAACCACAAACAACACTAACATCCTAACAACAAAAACCACTAAACTCCAACAAGAAACAACCCTATCCCCCTAACAACAAACAACCCTAACCCCCTAAACAACCAACAACACTAACCCCAACCACCAACAGCACTAACCCAGTTAAAATAAAAAAATACTAACCCCCTAACAACAACCAACACTTATCCCCTAAAAACAAACAACACTAACCCCCAACAAGAAAGAACCCAAATCCTCTAACAACAAACAACTCTAACCCCCTAACAACAAAAAACTCTGAACCCCTAACAACAAACAACACTAACCCACTAACAACAAACAACCCTAAACCCCTAAAAACAAACAACCCTTACCCCCTAACAACCAACAACACTAACCCCCTAACCAAAAACACTAACACCCTAACAACAAAAACCACTAAACCCCAACAAGAAACAACCCTAAACACCTAACAACAAACAACACTAACCCCCTAACAACAAACAACACTAACACCCTAACAACAACCATCCCTAACCCCCTAACAACAAACAACACTAAGCCCCAACAACAAACAACACTAACCCTCTAACAACAACCCTAATCCCCTAACTACAAACAACACTAACCCACTAAAAACAAACAAAACTAACCCCCTAAAAAACAACACAAACCCCCAACAACAAACAACTCTCACGCCCTAACAACAAACAACACTAACCCCCTAACAACAACAACACTAACCCCCAAAAACAAACAACACTAACACCCTAACAACAAACACTACTAAACCGCAACTAGAAACAACCCTCACAAACTAACAACAAACAACACTAACCCTCTAACAACAAACAACCCTAACCCCCTAACAACAGTCCTAACCACCTAACAACGAACAACACTAACCCCCTAAAAAGAAACAACAATAAACCCCTAAAAACAAACAACACTCATCCCCTAAGAACAAACAACACTAACCCTCTAACAATAAACAACACTAACCCCTAAGAACAAAAACACTAACCCCCTAACAACAAACAACACTAACCACCTAACAACAAACAACACTAACACCCTAACAACAACCAGCACTAACACTCTAACAACAAAAAACACTGACACGCTAACAACAACCAACACTAAACCCCTAACAACAAACAATCCTAACCCCCTAAAAACCAACAACACTAACCCCCTAAAAACAAACAACCCTAAAACCCTAAAAACAAACAACACTGAACCCCTAAGAACAAACAACACTAAGCCAATAACAACAAACAGCACTAACCCACTAACAACAAACAACACTAACCCCCTAACAACAAACACCCTAACCCCATATCAACAAACAACTCTAACCCCCTAACAACAAACAACACTAACCGCCTATCCACAAACAACACTAACCCCCTAACAACAAACAGCACTAACCCCCTAAAAACAAACAACCCTAAAACCCTAAAAACAAACAACACTGAACCCCTAAAAACAAGCAACACTAAGCCCCTAACAAAAAACAGCACTAACCTACTAACAACAAAAAACACTAACCCCTTAACAACCAACAACACTAACCCCCTAACAAGAAACTACCCTAACCCCGTAACAACAAACAACACTAACCCCCTAACAACAAACAACCCTAAGTCTCTAACAACAAACCCTCACCCCCTAAAAGCCAACAACCCAAAACCCCTAACAACAAACAGTAACCCCCTATCAACAAACAACCCTAACCCCATAACAACCAACAACACTAACCCCCATCCACAAACAACACTAACCCCTTAACAACAAACAGCACTAACCCTCTAACAACAAACAATGCTAACCCCCAACAACAAACAACACTAACCCCCTAACAACAAACATCCCTAACCCACTAACAACAAACAAAACTAAAGCCCTAACAAACAACCCTAACCCCCGACCAGAAACAACACTAACCCCCTAACAAAAATCAACCCTAACTCCCTAACAACGAACAACTCTAACCCACTAACAACAAACAACCCTAACACCCAAACAACAAACAACACTAACCCCCTAACAACAAACAACACTGAACCCCTAACAACAAACAACACTATCCGCCTAACAACAAACAACCTTAACCCCCTAACAACAAACAAACCTAACCCTCAAACAACAAACAACCCTAACCCCCAAACAGCAAACAACCCTAACCCCCTCACGAAAACAACCCTAAGCCCCTAACAAGCACAACTCTAAACCCCGAAAAATACAATCGTAACCCCGTAACAAACACAACCCTAACCCCCTAACAAAGCCTAACAATAACTTTAAACCTGACCATAAGCATAACCCCAAACCCTAGCACTAACTCTAACTCTAAACCTAACACTAACCTAGCCTTGCCCTTTAACGTAAACCTAGCCTTAACCCTAACCTTACCCCTACCCGAACCCTAACTCTATACCTAACCCGAACACTAACCTTGACCCTAATCTAACTTTAACTCTAACGTGACTATTAACTGAAACATGACCCTAACCCTAAGCCTAAATCTAACTCGAGCCCTAACCATAACAATTACCCTAAGCCCTCGCCTTAACTGTAAACCTAACACTAACCCTCACCCTAATCCTTAACCGTATCCCCAACCCTAAACCTAACGCTATCCCCAAACTTATCCCTAACCCTAACCCTAATACGAACAGTAACCCAAATCTAACCCTAACCCTAATATTAAACCTAAACTTAAATCTACCCTAACCATAAACCTAACCCTAACACCCTAAACCTAACGTCTAACACCGTCTATAATCCTAACCCTTATCATAACCCTCACCCTTAACCTAAACTTCACAGTAACCCTAAACCTAACCTAACGCTGACCCTAGACATAACGCCTAACCCTAACCGAACCCTAAACCTATCCTTAACACTAACCTGAACACAAACCCAAACCCTAGCCCTCACCATAAAAATAACCCTCACCCTATCCTGAACTTCATCCAAACACTAACAATAACCTTAACCCTAAACCTAGACCTAACCCAAACCCTAACCTTAAACCTAACTCTAAGAATAACGCTAGTCCATCTGTAACCCTAAACTGAACACTTACAATAGCCCTGAACCTAACCCTAAAATAATCCTAATCCTAACCCTAGACCTAATCCTAACCCTACCCCTAACCTTTACCCTAAATAGAACACTAAGTCTAACCCTCAACATGGACCTAAACCTAATTCTTACCCTACACCTAACCCTAATCCTAAACCAAACCCTAACTCTGACTATAACCCTAATCATAACAATTACTCTAAACCCTCACCATAACTGTAAAACTAACCGTAACCCTCACCCTAAATCCTAACCGTATCCCACAACCCTAACCCTAATGCTATCCCTAACCCTAACCCTAACATTAACCTGAAACCCCTGAGCCCTAATGATAAACCTAACCCTAACACAAACCCTAACCCTAACACCAAAGCCTAGCAAAAACCTTAACCCTAACTCTCACCCTAACTCTAACACTAACCCGAAACCGAATCATGAACCTAACCCTAAGCCTAAACCAAACCTAACCATGACCAGAACCGCAAGGCCTAACCGGAACCCTCACCCAAACCCTAACCCTAAACTACACCTCTAACCCCTAACGCCTTATCATAACGATAATCCTAACCCTAACCAACCCTAACCCTAAAACTAACCCTCACCCCAACCACAAAGCCTAACACAACCATGACCCGAACCCTAAACGTAACACTAAACTTAACCCTAACCTTAAATCTAACCCTAACCCTAAAACTGAACACAACCCCTGAACGTAACCCTAACCCTGAACATAACTTTAACACTAACCTGAAAACAAGCCCAAACCTTAGCCATAACCCTAACCCTCACCCTATCTTAAACTTCACCCTATCCCTAACCTAAAACTCACCCTGACTTTAACCCTAACCCTCCCCATAAACCTAACCCTCACCTTAACCTTGGCCCACCTGTAACCCGAAACCTAACCCTTACAATAACTCTGACCCTAATCCTCGCCCTAAACCTAATTCTAATTCTAACCCTGACCCTAACCCTAACCTAACCTTAACCCTATCTTTAAGCCTACCATAAACTTAAACCTAACCCTAACCCTTAACCTTAACTCTAACCCTAACCCTAGCCCTAACCCTAACCTTAACGGTAACACTTACCCAGAACCCTCACCTTAACTGTAAATGTAACTCTAACTCTTACCCTAACCCTAAACTTAACCCTAATTATAACCTTAACCTAAACCTAACTGAAACAGTAACCCTTAACCCTAACTCTAATCCTTAGCCTAAAACTAACCTTAACCCTAAACCTAACCCTAACCACTGACCCTAACTCTAACCCTAACCCTAAGCCGAACCCTCACCCTTAACCAGAATTTCACCCTAAGCATAACGCTAAGCGTACCCTAACTTCATTCAAACCCGAACCCTAAGCAAAACTAACACTAACACTACACGTAACCCTAACCCTAAGCCTAACGCTAACCCTGACTCTGACCTGAACCCAAACCCCTAACCCCAACCCTCTCGCTTAACATAAACTTCTCTGTAACCCTAACCCTAAAACTAAACGTAACACTAAATCTCCCCTAACCCTGACGGTACCATAAACGTAACCCTAACTCTAAACTCAAAACTAACCCTGACCCTAACTCTAACTCTAACCCTAATCCTAACCCTAAAACTTACCCTACACACTCAGCTTAAATGGAAACCTAGCACTAACCCTCATCTTACCATCTAAACCTAACCTCA
The DNA here is from genome assembly GCF_024166365.1 of Elephas maximus indicus. Classification (NCBI taxonomy): domain Eukaryota; kingdom Metazoa; phylum Chordata; class Mammalia; order Proboscidea; family Elephantidae; genus Elephas; species Elephas maximus. The sequence goes on from NW_026060260.1 coordinate 1,513,422, forward strand.
ACCCTTAACCTAACCCTATCTATAACCTTCACCTAGCCCTAAACCTAAACATGACTGAACCCTAACACTAACCCTAACCCTAAATCTAAACCTAACCTTAACCCTAAACTTAATCCTAACCTAAGCTCTAACCCTAACCCCTAACGCTAACCCTAAGCTCAACCCTCACCCTTCAATTAAACTTTACCCCAGCTGTAGCCCTAACCCTAAGCCGAACCCTAAACCTGACCCTAACATTAACCCAAACACCTAACCCTAACCCTAAGCCTAATCCTAAACCTAACCCTAACCTTAACCCAAATGCCTAACCCTAACCCTAACCCTCATCCTTAACCTAAACTTCACCCTAAACCTAAGGCTAACCCTAACCCTGAAAGTAAAGCTAACCCTTAACTATCCCCTAACTCTAGCCCTGACCCTAAACCTAATGCTAACCCTAGCCCTAACAGTAACACCCTAAAACATCAGCTTCATGTAAACTTAACACTAACCCTCCCATGAACCCCTAACCCTAACCCTACCCCGCATCCTACACCTAACCCAGACCTAAACCTAACCCTTTCTCTAACCCTAAATTAACCCTACCCTAACCCTAACAATAACTCTAAACCTGACCATAACCATAATCCTAAACCCTAGCACTAACTCTAACTCTAAATCTAACCCTAAGCTAGCCCTACCCTTTACCGTAAACCTAGCCTTAACCCTAACCTTACCCCTACCCATACCCTAACGCTATACCTAAGCCAAACACTAACCTTAACCCTACTGTAACCTTAAGCCTAACCCTGACTGTTAACTGAAACTTCACCCTAACCCTAAGCCTAACTCTAACTCTAACCCTAACCATAACAATTACCCTAAACCCTCGCCTTAACTGTAAACCTAACACTAACCCTCACCCTAATCCTTAACCGTATCCCCAACCCTAAACCTAACGCTATCCCCAAACTTATCCCTAACCCTAACCCTAATACGAACAGTAACCCAAATCTAACCCTAACCCTAATATTAAACCTAAACTTAAATCTACCCTAACCATAAACCTAACCCTAACACCCTAAACCTAACGTCTAACACCGTCTATAATCCTAACCCTTATCATAACCCTCACCCTTAACCTAAACTTCACAGTAACCCTAAACCTAACCTAACGCTGACCCTAGACATAACGCCTAACCCTAACCGAACCCTAAACCTATCCTTAACACTAACCTGAACACAAACCCAAACCCTAGCCCTCACCATAAAAATAACCCTCACCCTATCCTGAACTTCATCCAAACACTAACCATAACCTTAACCCAAACCCTAACCTTAAACCTAACTCTAAGAATAACGCTAGTCCATCTGTAACCCTAAACCAAACACTTACAATAGCCCTGAACCTAACCCTAAACTTAATCCTAATCCTAAACCTAGACCTAATCCTAACCCTAACCCTAACTCTAACCTTGACCCTAAATAGAACACTAAGTCTAACCCTCAACTTGGACCTAAACCTAAATCTTACCCACACCTAACCCTAACCCTAAACCTAACCCTCACTCTAACTCTAACCCTAATCATAACACTTACCCTAAACCCTCACCTTAACTGTAAAACTAACCATAACCCTCACCCTAACCCCTAACCGTATCCCACAACCCTAACCCTAATGCTATCCCTAACCCTAACCCTAACACTAACCTGAAACCCCTGAGCCCTAATGATAACCCTAACCCTAACCCAAACCCTAACACCAAAGCGAAAGCCTAGCAAAAACCTTAACCCTAACTCTCACCCTAACTCTAACACTAACCCGAAACCGAATCATGAACCTAACCCTAACCCTAAACCAAACCTAACCATGACCAGAACCACAAGGTCTAACCGGAACCCTCACCCAAAACCTAATCCTAAACTACACCTCTAACTCTAACACTTTACCATAACCATAATCCAAACCCTACCCAACCCTAACTCTAAACCTAACCCTCACCCCAACCACAACGCCTAACACAACCATAACCCTTACCCTAACCGTAACACTAAACTTAACCCTAACCTTAAATCTAACCCTAACCCTAAAACTAAACACAACCCATGAACTTAACCCTAACCCTGAACATAACCTTAACACTAACCTGAAAACAAGCCCAAACCTTAGCCATAACCCTAACCCTCACCCTATCTTAAACTTCACCCTATCCCTAACCTAAAACTCGCCCTAACTTTAACCCTAACCCTTCCCCTAAACCTAACCCTCACCTTAACCTTGGCCCACCTGTAACCCTAAACCTAACCCTTACAATAACTCTGACCCTAATCCTCACCCTAAACCTAATTCTAATCCTAACCCTGACCCTAACCTTAACCTAACCTTAACCCTATCTTTAAGCCTACCATAATCTTAAACCTAACCCTAACCCTTAACCCTAACTCTAACCCTAACCCTAGCCCTAACCCTAATCTTAACTGTAACACTTACCCAAAACCCTCATCTTAACTGTAAATGTAACTCTAACTCTTACCCTAACCCTAAACTTAGCCCTAATTATAACCCTAACCTAAACCTAACTGAAATGCTAACCCTTAACCGTAACTCTAACCCTAATCCTTAGCCTAAACCTAACCTTAACCCTAAACCTAACCCTAACCACTGACCCTAACTCTAACCCTAAGCCTAAGCCAAACCCTCACCCTTAACCAAAATTTCACCCTAAGCATAACACTAAGCCTACCCTAACTTCATTCAAACCCTAACCCTAAGCAAAACTAACACTAACACTAAACCTAACCCTAACCCTAAACCTAACCCTAACCCTGACTCTAACCTGAACCCAAACCCCTAACCCTAACCCTCTCGCAGAACATAAATTCACTGTAACCCTAAACACTAAATCTCCCCAACCCTGACCCTAACCATAAACATAATCCCAACACTAAACTTAAACCTAACCCTGACTCTAACTCTAACTTTAACCCTAAAACTTACCCTACACACTCAGTTTGAATGGAAACCTAGCACTATCCCTCACCCTAACATCTAAACCTAACCCCAACCCTGAACCCAACCCTATCTCTAACTAAAAACTAGTCCTAAACCTAACTATGACTTAACCCTAACACTTACCCTAACTCTAAACCTGACCTTAACCCTAAACTTAATCCTAACCTTAACCCTAACCCTAACCCCAACACTAACCCTAAGCTCAACACTCACCCTTAACTTAAACTTCACCCTAACCCTAACCCTAAACCAAACACTAACCCTAACCCTAAACCTAACCTTAAACCTGACCCTAACATTAACCCAAACACTTAACGCTAAACCTAACACTAAGCCTAACCCTAAACGTAACCCTAACCTTAACCTAAACACCAAAGCCTAATCCTAACCCTCATCCTTAACCTAAACTTCACCCTAAACCTAAGCCTAACCCTAACCCTAAAATTACACCTAACCCTAAACTATCCTCTAACTCTCGCCCTAACCCTAAACCTAACCCTAACCCTAACTCTAACCCTAACCCTGGTAAACCCTGGTAGTAACACCCTGAAACATCAGCTTAACTGTAAATGTAACACTAAGCCTCACACGAACCCCTAACACTTTCCCTAACCCTATCACTCATCCTAACCCTAACCCTGACCTAAACTTAATCCTTACCCTAACCCTAAACTTAACGCTAACCTTAACTCTACCCTAAACCTAACAATAACTCTAAATCGGACCCTAACCCTAACCCTAAACCCTAGATCTAACTCGAACTCTAAACCTAACCCTAACCCTAACCTGGCCCCACCCTTTACAGTAAAGCTAGCCTTAACCCTAACCTTACCCCTACCCTAACCCTAAACCTAACCCTTACAATATCAATAACCCCTAGCAGGGTCCTGCCTAGTCTCTCCCACCTCATCACTCCTTACAAAGAGCCCTGCTTTGTCTCTCCCACATCCTCACTCCCTAAGCAGGGCTCTGCCTGTCCTCTCCCACCTCCTCACTCTCTATGCAGGACTCTGCCTTGTTCTCCCACCTCTTCACTCCCTACACAGGGCCCTGGCTAGTGTCTCCCATCTTCTCACTCCATACACAGCTTTCTGCCTCTTCTTTCCCACTTCATCACTTCCTACACGGGGCCCTGCCTGGTATCTCCCACCTCCTCACTCCCTACACAGGGCTCTGTCTTTTCTCTCCCACCTCCTCAGTCCCTACACAGGTATCTGGGTGGTCTCTCCCACCTCCTCACTCCCTTTACAGGGCCCTGATGATCTCTCCCACCTCCTCACTCCCTAAACAGGACCCTGCCTGGTCTCTCCACCTCCTTACTCCCTACACAGGGCTCTGGCTAGTCTCTCCTACATCCTCACTCTTTATACAGCATCCTACCTGGTCTCTCTCACCTCCTCACTCCCTATGCAGGTCTCTGCCTGGTCTCTCCCACCTCCTCACTCCCTACACAGGGCCCTGCCTGGTCTCTCCTAACGCCTAACTCCCTACACAGGTCCCTGACTGGCCTCTCTCACCTCCTCACTCCCTATACAGGGCCCTGCCTGGCCTCTCCCACATCCTCAATTCACACAGGGCCCTGCCTCCTCTCTCTCACATCCTGACTGCACACACAGGGCCCTAACTGGTCCCTCCCACCTTCTCCATCCCTACACAGGTCTCTGCATGGTTCTCCCACCTCCCCATTCCCTACAAGGGTCTCTGCCTGTTCTCTCCCACCTCTTCAATCCCTAGACAGGGCCCTGCCTCTTCTCTCCCACTTCCTCACTCCCTACTCAGGGCCCTGCCTGGTATTTCTAACCTCCTCAGGCCATACACAGGGCCCTGCCTGGTCTCTCCCAAATCCTCACTCCCTACACAGGACTCTGCCTGGTCTCTCCCAACACCTCACTCCCTACAAAGGGCCCTGCCTGGAATCTCCCACCTCCTCACACCCTACCCAGGGTCCTGCCTAGTCAATCCCACCTCCTCACTCCCTACGCAGGGCTCTGCCTGTCCTCTCTCACCTTCTCACTCCCTATGCAGGACTCTGCCTGGTTCTCCACCTCTTCGCTCCCTACACAGGGCCTTGCCTGGTGTCTCCTACCTCCTCACTCCCTACACAGTTCTCTGCCTGTTCCCTCCCATTCCTCAATCCCTACACAGGTCTCTGGGTGGTCTTTCCCACCTCCTTACTACATACACAGGTGTTAGCCTGTTTTCTCCCTCCTCCTCACTCCCTACACAGGGCCCTGATGTTCTCTCGCACCTGCTCACTCCCTAAACAAGCCACTGCCTGGTCTCTCCACCTCCTTACTCCCTCCACAGGGCCCTGCCTGGTCTCTCCCACCTCCTCACTCCCTACACAGGGCCATGCCTGGCCTCTCCCACCTCCTCACTCCCTACACAGGGCTCTGCCTGGTCTCTATCACCCCCTCACTCCCTACACAGGGTCCTGCCTTACCTCTCCCACCTCCTCAGTCCCTGCACTGTGTTTCTGGCTGTTATCTCCCTTCTTCTCACTCCCTACACAGGGCTGTGCTTGTTCTCTCCCATCTCCTCACTCCCTATACAGGGCCCTGCCTGGTGTATCCCATCTGCTCACTCCCTGCACAGGGCCCTGATGATCTCTCCTACATCCTCACTCCCTACACAGGGCCCTGCCTGGCATCTCCACCTCCTTACTCCCTACACACAGACCTGCCTGGTCTCTCCCACCTCCTCACTCCCTACACAGGGCCCTGCCTGGTCTCTCCTAACACCTCACTTCCTACACAGGGCTCTGCCTGATCTCTCCCACTTCCTGACTCCCTACTCAGGTATCTGGGTGGTCTCTCCCAACTCCTCACTGTGTATGCAGGGCCTTACCTGTTCTCTATCACCTCCTCACTCCCTACACAGGGCCCTGATGGTGTCTCCCACCTCCTCACTCCCTACACAGGGTCCTGCCTAGTCTCTCCCACTTCCTCAATCCCTACACAGGTCCCTGACTGGTATCTCCACCACCTTACTTCCTACACACAGCCTTGCCTGTTCTCTTCCACATCCTCACTCTGTACACAGGGTCCTACCTGGTCTCTCTCACCTCATCACTCCCTACACAGGGCCCTGCCTGGTCTCTCCTAACACCTCACTCCCTACACAGGGCTCTGCCTGGCCTCTCCCACCTCCTCACTCCCTACACAGGGCCCGGCCTGGTCTCTCCTTCTTCTCAATCCCTACACAGGTCTCTGCCTCTTCTCTCCAAGATACTCACTCCCTACACTGGGCCCTGCCAGGTCTCTCCCACCTCCTCAGTCCCTTCACAGGTCTTTGCCTGGTCTCTCCCACATCTCTGCCTCTTCTCTCCTGCATCCTCACTCCCAACATAGGGCCCTGCCTGGTCTCTCCCACCTTCTCACTCCCTACACAGGACGCTGCCTGGCCTCTCCCACCTCCTCAGGACCTACACAGGTCCCTGCCTGGTCTCTTCCAGCTCCTCACTCCCTACACAGGTGTCTGCCTGGATTCTCCCACCTCCTCACTCCTTACACAGGGCCCTGCCTGGTATGTCCCTCCTCCTCACTCCCTACAGAGGGCCCTGCCTGGTGTCTCCCTTCTGCTTACTCCCTACATATGTCTCTGTCTGTTCTCTCCCACCTCCTCACTCTCTACACAGGGCCCTGCCTGATCTCTGGCACATTCTCACTCCCTACACAGGACCTGTGTGGTCTCTCCCAACACCTCACTCCCTCCACAGGGCCCTGCCTGGATGCTCCCTCCCCCTCACACCCTGCACAGGGTCCTGCTTGGTCTCTCCCACCTCATCACTCCTTACACAGGGCCTGCCTGGTCTCTCCCATATCCTCACTCCCTATACTTGGCTCTGCCTGGTCTCTCCCATCTCCTCACTCCCTAAGCAGGACTCTGCCTGGGTCTTCCTCTTCTTCACTCCCTACACAGGGCCCTGTCTGGTGTCTCCCATCTTCTCTATGCACAGAGCCCTGCCTGGTCTGTCCCACCTCCTCACTCCCTACACTCTTCTCTGCCTGTTCTCTCCCACCTCCTAACTCCCTGCACAGGGCCCTGCCTGGTCTCTCCCGTATCCTTACTCCATACAGGGACATGCCTGATCTCTGGCCAACTCACTCCCTACAGAGGGCCCTTCCTGGTCTCTCCCATCTCCTCACTCCCTATGCAGGTCTCTGAATGGTTCTCCCACCTCTTCACTCCCTACACAGGGCCCTGCCTGCTGTCTACCATCTTCTCAATCCCTACACAGGTTTCTGCCTATTCTCTCCCACCTCCTCACTCCCTACACAGGTCTCTGCCTGGCCTCTCCCACTTCCTCACTCCCTACACAGGTCCCTGCTTCGTCTCTCCCACCTCATCACTCCTTACACAGGGCCCTGCCTGGTCTCTCCTACATCCTCACTCTTTACACAGCATCCTACCTGGTCTCTCTCACCTCCTCACTCCCTATGCAGGTCTCTGCCTGGTCTCTCCTAAGGCCTAACTCCCTACTCAGGTCCCTGCCTGACCTCTCCCACCTCCTCACTCCCTAGACATGGCCGTGCCTGGTTGCTCCCAGCTCCTCACTCCCTACTCAGGGCCCCGCCTTTTCTCTCCCACCTCCTCCATCCCTGTAAAGGTCTCTGCCTGGTCTGTCCCACCTCCTTACTCCCTACAGAGTCTCTGCCTGTTCTCTTCCACATCCTCACTCCTTACACAGGGCCCTTCCTGGTCCCTCCCACCTCCTCACTTCCTACACCTGTCCCTGCCTGGTCTCTTCCATCTCCTCTCTCCCTACTCAGGGCCCTGCCTGGTCTCACCCACCTCCTCACTCCCTACAAAGGTCTCTGTCTGGTCTCTCAGCTCTTCACTCCCTACACAGGTTTCTGTCTCTTTTGTCCCACCATCTTACTCCCTATACAGTGCCCTGCCTGGTCTCTCACTCTCTATACAGGGCCCTGCATGGTCTCTCCCACCTCCTGACTCCCTTCACAGCGCCCAGCCTAGTCCCTCCCACCTCCTCACTCCCTACACAGGTTAGGGTTTAGGGTTTAGTTTAGTGTTAGGGTTATGGTTCGGGATCGGGTTTAGGGGTTAAGGTTAGGTTTTAGGGTTTAGTGTTCGAGTTTAGGGTCAGGGTCAGTTTTTAGTGTCAGGGTCAGGGTTTATGGTCAGGGTTTACGGTCAGGGTCAGGGTCAGGGTTAGGGGTTAGGGTCAGGGTTAGGTTTAGGGTTTGTTTTTATGGTTAGGGTTTAGGGTTTAGGATTAGGGTTGGGGTAAGGTTAGGGCTAGGGGTTAGGGTTTAGTGTTTAGTGATAGAGTTTAGGGTCAGGGTCAGAGTCAGTGTTTAGTGTCAGGGTCAGAGTTTAGGGTCAGGGTTAGGGTCATGGTCAGGGTTAGGGTCATGGTCAGGGTTTAGGGTCATTGTCACGGTTTAGGGTCAGGGTCTGGGTCAGGGTTAGGGGTTAGAGTCAGGGTTAGGTTTAGGGTTTGGGTTTAGGGTTAAGATTTTGGGTTTAGGGTTAGGGCTAGGGTTAGTTTTAGAGGTTAGAGGTTAGGGTTAGGGTTAGGGCTAAGGCTAGGGCTTGGTGTTAGGGCTAGGTCTAGGGCTAGGGTTTTAGGGCTAGAGTTTAGGGTTAGGGTTAGGGTTTTGGGTTAGGCTGATGGTTAGAGTTTAGGGTTAGGGTTTATGGTTAGTGTTAGGGTTAGTGTTAGGGTTTAGGGTTAGGGTTAGGGTTTAGGGTTAGCAGTTAGTGTTAGGGTTAGTGTTCAGGCTTAGGGTTAGTTTTTAGGGTTTGGGTTTAGGGTTAGCGGTTACTGTTAGGGTTAGTGTTCAGGGTTAGGGTTAATGTTTAGGGTTAGGTTTTAGGGTTCGAGTTAGGGTTAGGGCTAGGGCTAGGGCTAGGACTTGGGCTAGGGCCTAGGGCTAGGGCTAGTGATATGGTTTGGGTTTAGGGTTCTGGTTTGGGTTCACATTAGGCTTCGGTTTAGGCTTCGCGTTAGGATTTGGGTTAGGGTTTGGGTAAGGGTTATTGTTAGGTTCAGGGCTATTGTAAGGGTTAGGTTTAGGGTTACAGGTGGACTAGCGTTATGATTAGAGTTAAGTTTAAGTTTAGGGTTTGGGTTAGGTTTAGATTTAGGGTTAGGGTTTGGATGAAGTTTACGATATGGTGAGTGTTATTTTTAAGGTTAGGGCTAGAGTTTGGGTTCGTGTTCAGGTTAGTGTTAAGGTTAGGTTTAGGGTTTGGATTAGGGTTAGGGGTTATGTTTGGGGGTAGGGTTATGCTTAGATTTAGGGTTAGTGTGAAGTTTAGGTTAAGGGTGAGGGTTACGGTTAGGGTTAGGGTAAGGGTGAGGGTTAGGGTCAGAGTTATTGTAAGGGTTAGGTTTAGGGTACTACAGGTGGGCCAAGGTTAAGTTTAGGGTTTGATTTAGGGGTAGGGTTAGGGTTAAAGTTAGGGTGAGCTTTAGCTTAGGGATAGGGTGAAGTTTAAGATAGGCTGAGGGTTAGTGTTAGGGTTATGGCTAAGGTTTGAGTTTGGTTTCAGGTTAGTGTTAAGGTTATGTTTAGGGTTAGGGTTAAGTTTATGGGTTCTTTTTAGTTTTAGGGTTAGGGTTAAATTTTAGGTTAGGGTTAAGTTTAGTGTTATGGTTAGGATTAGGGTCACGGTTTGTGTTAGGCTTTGTCGTTTGGGTGAGGGTTAGGTTTAGGGTTCGGGTTGGGTAGGGTTAGGATTATGGTTATGGTAAGGTGTTAAGGGTTAGAGTTTTAGTTTAGGGTTAGGGTTTGGGTGAGGGTTCCGGTTAGTCATTGTGGTTCTGGTCATGGTTAGGTTTGGTTTAGGGTTAGGGTTAGGTTTATTATTAGGTTTCGGGTTAATGTTAGAGTTAGAGTTAGGGTGAGACTTAGGGTTAAGGTTTGGGTTAGGCTTTGGTGTTAGGGGTTAGGGTTTGGGTTAGGGGTTAGGGTTATCGTTAGGGCTTAGGGGTTCAGGTTAGTGTTAGGGTTAGGAATAGCATTAGGGTTAGGGTTGGGGATGCGGTTAGGGGTTAGGGTGAGGGTTGCGGTTAGTTTTACAGTTAAGGTGAGGGTTTAGGGTAAGTGTTATTTTTAGGGTTAGAGTTAGGGTTAGGTTCAGGGTTAGGGTTAGGTGTAGGGTAAGATTTCGGTTTAGGTTCAGGTTTAGAATTAGAGTTAGTGTTCTATTTAGGATCAAGCTTAGAGTTAGGGTTAGGGTTAGGATTAGGGTTAGGTCTAGGGTTAGGTTCAGGGCTAATGTAAGGCTTAGTTTTAGGGTTACAGGTGGAGTAGTGTTATGGTTAGAGTTTGGTTTAAGGTTAGGGTTTGGGTTAGGTTTAGGTTGAGGGTGAAGGTTAGGGTTAGTGTTGGATGAACCTTAGGACGGGGTGAGGGTTATTCTTATGATTAGGGCTGAAGTTTGATTTTGTGTTCAGGTTAGTGTTAAGGTTAGTTTTAGGGTTCGGGTTAGTGTTAGGAGTTACGTTTAGGGTTAGTGTTAGGTTTAGGTTCAGGGTTAGAGTGATGTTTAGGTTCATAGTGAGGGTCAAGGTAAGGGTTAGGATTACGGTGAGGATTATACTTAGTGTTAGAGTTTACGTTTAGGGTGTTAGGGTTAGGTTTATGGTTAGGGTAGGGTTAAGTTTAGGGTTAATGTAAGGGTTAGTATTAGATTAGTGTTACTGTTCGTGTTTGGGTTAGGGTTAGGGATAAGTTTAGGGGTAGCGGCAGGTTTAGGGTTGGGGATTCGGTTAGGGGTTCGGGTGAGGTTTAGTGTTAGGTTTACAGTTAAGGTGAGGGTTTAGGGTAAGTGTTATGGTTAGGGTTAGAGTTAGAGTTAGGGTTAGGGTTAGGGTGAATTTTCAGTTAATAGTGAGGGTTAGGGTAAGGGTTAGGGTTAAGGTTAGAGTTAGGATTAAGATTAGTGTTAGGGTTAGGGTTAGGGTTAGGGTTAGGATAGGGGTAAGGTTAGGGTTAAGGCTAGGTTTACGGTCAAGGGTACATCTAGGTCAGGGTTAGGATTAGGTGTAGAGTTAGAGTTAGTGCTAGGGTTTAGGGGTAGGGTTCGGGTCAGGTTTAGAGTTATTGTTAGTGTTAGGGTTAGGGTAGAGTTAAGGTTAGGGTTAAGTTTAGGGTTAGGATAAGGGTTATGTTTAGGTCAGGGTTAGGGTTAGGGTTAGGGATAGGGTTAGGTTTAGGGAAAGGGTTAGGGTTCGTGTGAGGGTTAGTGTTAGATTTACAGTTAAGCTGATGTTTTACAGTGTTACAGTTAGGGTCAGGGTTAGAGTTAGAGTTAGGGTTAGGGCTAGACTGAGGGGATAGTTTAGGGTTAGGTTTAATTTTAGGGTTATGCTTATGTATAGGGTGAAAGTTAAGTTAAGATTAGCGTTAGGGTAAATATTAGAGTTAGGTGTTTGGGTTAAGGTTAGGATCAGGTTAGGGTTAGGTTTAGGGTTAGTGTTAGTGTCAGGGTTAGGTTTTGGTGTTTGGGTTAATGTTAGGGTTAGCTTTAGGGTTAGGGTTTAGTTTAAGGTTAGGGTCAGGGTGAAGTTTAAGTTAAGGGTGAGGGTTGAGCTTAGGGTTAGTGTTAGGGTTAAGGTTAGGATTAGGATTAGGGTTAAGATTAGTTTTAGGCTTAGGGTAAGTGTTACGGTTAATTCATGGTTAGGTTTAGGGCTAGGTAAAGGTTAGAGATAAGATTAGGTTAAGGGTAGGGTTTAGGTTTAGATGTTAGTGTGAGGGTTAGTGCTAGGTTTCCAATTAAGCTGAGTGTGTAGGGTAAGTTTTAGGGTTAGGATTAGGGTTAGAGATAGATTTAGGGTCAGGGTTAGGATTATGTTTAAGGTTAGGGTTAGGTATATGGTTAGGATTAGGGTTAGGGTCAGGGTTGGGGAGATTTAGTATTATGTTTAGTTTTAGGGCTAGGGTTAGGGTGAAGTTTATGTCAAGCGTGAGGGTTAGGGTTAGGGGTAAGGGTTCAGGTTAGGGTCAGGGTTAGGGTTTGCGTTAGGTTTAGGGTTAGCTTTAGTTTTGGTTAGGGTTAGGATTTGAATGAAGTTAGGGTAGGTTTAGGGTTATGGGTAGGGTGAAATTTTGGTTAGAGTTATTGTTCGGGGTTAGGGTTAGGTTTGAGTTTATCGTAGGGTTAAAGTTAGGGTTAAGGTTAGGTTAGGGTTATGGTCAGGGTTAGGATTAGGTTTAGGGTGAGGGTTAGGGTCCGAGTTATTGTAAGGGTTAGTTTTAGGGTTACAGGTGGGCCAAGGTTAAGGTTAGGGTTAGGTTTAGGGGTAGGGATAGGTTTAGAATTAGGTTAACATAAACTTCACCCTAACCCTAGCCCTAAAACTAAACATAATTAGAATTAGGGTGAGCTTTAGGTTAGGGATAGGGTGAAGTTTAAGTTAGGGTGAGGGTTAGGGTTAGGGTTATGGCTAAGGTTTGGGTTAGTTTTCAGGTTCGTGTTAAGGTTGTGTTTCGTGTTAGGGTTAAGTTTACGGGTTCTGTTTAGTTTTAGGGTTAGGGTTATGTTTAAGGTTAGGGTTAAGTTTAGTGTTACAGTTAGGGTTAGGGTTATGTTTTGTGTTAGGCGTTGTGGTTGGGGTGAGGTTTAGGTTTAGGGTTAGGGTTGGGTAGGGTTAGGATTATGGTTACGGTAAGGTGTTAGGTGTTAGAGGTGTAGTTTAGGGTTAGGGTTTGGGTGAGGGTTCCGGTTAGGCATTGTGGTTCTGGTCATGGTTAGGATTGGTTTAGGGTTAGGGTTAGGTTTATGATTAGGTTTCGGGTTAGTGTTAGAGTTAGAGTTAGGGTGAGAGCTACCTTTAAGGTTAGGGTTCGGTTTTGGTGTTATGGGTTAGGTTTGGGGTTAGGGTTAGGGTTATCATTAGGGCTTAGGTGTTCAGGTTAGTGTTAGGGTTAGGGATAGCATTAGGGTAAGGGTTGTGGGATACCGTTAGGGGTTAGAGTGAGTGTTACGGTTAGTTTTACATTTAAGGCGTGGGTTTAGGATAAGTGTCCCGATTATCGTTAGACATAGAGTTAGGGGTAGGTTTACGTTTAGGGTTAGGTGTAGGGTAAGATTTAGCTTTAGTTTCAGGTTTAGGGGTAGAGTTAGTGTTCTATTTAGGGTCAAGGTTAGAGTTCGGGTTAGGGTTAGGATTAGGTCTAGGGTTAGGATTAGGTTTAGGGTTAGGTTGAGGGGTATTTTAAGGGTTAGGTTTAGGGTTACAGGTGGACTAGCATTATGGTTAGAGTTAGATTTAATGTTAGGGGTTGGGTTAGGTTTAGGTTTAGGTTTAGGACTAAGGTTAGCGTTAGGGTTTGGATGAAGTTTAGGATAGGGTGAGGGTTATTTTTAGGGTTAGGGCTAGACTTTGGGTTTGTGTTCATGTTAGTGCTAAGGTTAGGTTTAGGGTTCAGGTTAGGGTTAGTGGTTATGTTCAGATTAGGTTTAGGTTTAGGGTTAGTGTGAAGTTTAGGTTAAGGGTGAGGGTTAGGATAAGGGTTTGCATTAGGGTTTGGATTCTAGTTAGTGTTAGAGTTTAGGTTTAGGGTGTTAGGGTTAGGTTTATGGTTAGGGAAGGGTTAAGTTTAGGGTTAATGTTAGGGTTAGCGTTAGATTAGGGTTACTGTTCGTCTTCGGGTTAGGGTTAGGGATAATGTGAGGGATAGATAGCATTAGGTTTAGGGTTGGGGATACAGTTAAGGGTTAGGTTTAGGTTTACATTGAAGGTGAAGGTTTAGGGTAATTGTTATGGTTAGGGTTAGAGTTAGAGTTAGGCTTATGATTAGGGTGAAGTTTCAGTTAATAGTCAGGGTTAGGGTTAAGGTTAGAGTTATGCTTAAGGTTAGTGTCAGGGTTAGGTTTAAGGTAGGGGTAAGGTTAGGGTTTAGGCTAGGTTTACGGTAAAGGGTAGGGCTAGGTTAGGCTTAGGGTTAGGTTTAGAGTTAGAGTTAGTGCTAGGGTTTAGGCTTAGGGTTAGGGTCAGGTTTAGAGTTATTGTGAGGGTTAGGGTTAAGTTCGAGTTAAGGTTAGTGTTAAGTTTAGGGTTAGGGTAAGGGTTAGGATTAGGTCAAGGTTAAGGTTAGGATTAGGGATAGGGGTAGGATTAGGGAAAGGGTTAGCGATTCATGTGATGGTTAGTGTTAGGTTTACAGTTTAGCTGATGTTTTAGAGTGTTATGGTTAGGGGTATGGTTAGAGTTAGGGTTAGGGTTAGGTTTAGGGTTAGGGCTAGACTGAGGGGATAGTTTAGGGTTAGGTTTAGTTTCAGGTTAGGCTTAGGCTTACGTTTAGGGTGAAGCATACGTTAAGGATGAGGGTTAGGACTAGTGTTAGCGTTACGTGTTTGCGTTAAGGTTAGGGTTAGATTTAGGGTTAGTATTAGGGTCAGGTTTACGTGTTTGGGTTAATGCTAGGGTCAGGTTTAGGCTTAGGGTTAGGGTTAGGGTTAGGGTTCAGTTTAGGGTTAGTGTTAGGGTGCATTTAAAGTTAAGGGCAAGTGTTGAGCTCAGGTTAGCGTTAGGTGTTAGGGTTAGGGTTAAGGTTAGGATTAGGTTTAGGGTTAAGTTTAGGTTTATGCTTAGGTTTAGAGTACATGTTAGGGTTAAGTCATTGTTAGGTTTAGGGCTAGGTTAAGGTTAGAGATAGGGTTAGGTTAAGGGTTGGGGTTAGGTTTAGATGTTAGGGTGAGGGTTAGTTCTAGGTTTCCATTTAAGCTGAGTGTGTAGGGTAAGTTTTAGGGTTAGGATTAGGGTTAGGGTTAGAGTTAGGTTCAGGTTTGGGTTAGGTTTATGGTTAGGATTAGGGTTAGGGTCAGGGTTAGGCGGAGATTTAGTGTTATATTTAGTTTTAGGGTTAGAGTTAGGGTGAAGTTTATGTTAAGCGTGAGGGTTAGGGTTAGGGGTTAGGGTTCAGGTTATGGTCCGGGTTAGGGTTAGGTTTACATTTAGGGTTAGGTTTAAGTTTAGTTTTATTTTTGGTTAAGGTTAGGGTTTGAATGAAGTTAGGGGAGGTTTAGGGTCATGGTTAGGGTGAATTTTGGTTAAGAGTGAGGGTTCGGTTTAGGGTTAGGGTTAGGTTTACGTTTAAGGGTAGGCTTAGGCTAAGGATTAGGGTTAGAGTTAGGGTTAGGGGTTAGTGTTTCAGTTTGGTTTACGGTAGAGTTATATTTAGGGTTAAGTTTAGGGTTAGGGTAAGAGTTAGACTTACGTTTACAGTTAAGATGAGGGTTTTGGGTAAGTGTTAGTGTTAGGGTTAGGCTTAGTGCTAGGGTTAGGGTTAGAGTTAGAGTTAGGAGTTAGGGTTTGGTTTAAGATTATGGTAGGGTTAAGGTTAGGTTAGGGTTAGGATTAGCATTAGGTTTAGGGCGAAGGATAGGGTCAGAGTTATTGTAAGGGTTTGGATGAGGGTTACAGGTTGGCCAAGGTTAAGGTTAGGGTTAGGTTTAGGGTTAAAGTTAGGGTTAGCTTTAGGATAGAGATAGGGTGAAGTTTAAGATAGGGTGCGGGTTAGGTTTAGGGTTATGGCTAAGGTTTGCGTTAGTTTTCAGGTTATTGTTAAGGTTATGTTTAGGGTTAGGGTTAAGTTTACGGGTTCTGTTTAGTTTTAGGGTCAGGTTTAGATTTTAGGTTAGGGTTATTTACAGTGTTACTGTTAGGGTTAGGGTTATGGTTTGTGTCAGACGTTGTGGTTGGGATGAGGGTTAGGTTTAGTGTTAGGTTTGGTTAGGGTTAGGATTATGGTTATGGTAATGTGTTAGGAGTTAGAGGTGTAGTTTAGGGTTAGGGTTTGGGTGAGGGTTTTGGTTAGGCATTGTGGTTCTGGTCATGGTTAGGTTTGGTTTAGGGTTAGGGTTAGGGTTAGATTTATGATTAGGTTTCCGGTTAGTGTTAGAGTTAGGGTGAGAGTTAGGGTTAAGGTTTGGGTTATGCTTTGGTGTTATGCGTTAGGGTTTGATTTCAGGTTCGGGTTATCCTTAGGGCTTAAAGGTTCAGGTGAGTGTTAGGGTTAGGCTTAGGGATAGCTTTAGGGTTAGGGTTCGGGATACAGTTAGGGGTTAGGTTGAGGGTTATGGTTAGTTTTACAGTTAAGGTGAGTGTTCAGGGTAAGTGTTATGGTTATGGTTAGAGTTAGGGTTAGGGTTCGGGTGAAGTTTCAGTTAATAGTGAGGGTTACGCTAAAAGTTAGGGTTAATGTTAGAGTTAGGGTTAAGGTTAGCGTTAGTGTTAGGTTTAGGGTAGGTAAGGTTAGGGTTAAGACTAGGTTTACGGTAAAGGGTTGGGCTGGGTTAGGGTTAGGGTTAGGTTTAGAATTATACTTAGTGCTGAGTTTAGGGTTAGGGTTAGGGTCAGGATTCGAGTTATTGTTTGGTTTAGGTATAGGTAGAGTTAAGGTTAGGTTTAATTTAGGTTTAGGGGAAGGGTTAGGTTTACGTCAGCGTTAGGTTTAGGATTAGGGATCGGGTTAGGGTTTGTGAAAGGGTTAGGGGTTCGTCTGAGGGTAAGTGTTAGGTTTACAGTTAAGCTGATGTTTTAGGGTGTTATGGTTAGGGTCATTGTTAGGTTTAGTGTTCGGGCTAGAGTTAGGTGATAGTTTAGGGTTAGGTTTAGTTTTAGGGTTAGGCTTAGGCTTAGGTTTAGGGTGAAGTTTAGGTTAAGGATGAGGGTTATGTTTAGGGTTAGTGTTAGGGTTAGGTGTTTGGGTTAACGTTAGGGTCAGGTTTATGTTTGCGTTTAAGGTTAGTGTTGGGTTCGTTTTAGGGTTAGTGTTTGGGTGAAATTTAAGTTAAGAGTGAGGGTTGAGCTTAGGGTTAGGGGTTAGGGTTAGGGTTAAGGTTAGTTTTAGGTTTAGGTTTAAGATTAGGTTTAGGGTTAGGTTTAGGGTAAGTGTTAGGGTTAAATCATGGTTAGGCTAGGGCATGGTTAAGATTAGAGACAGGGTCAGGTTAAGGGTTGGGGTTAGGTTTAGATGTTAGGTTGAGGGTTAGTGCTAGGTTTCCATTTAAGTTGAGTTTGTAGGGTAAGTTTTAGGGTTGGATTAGGGTTAGAGTTAGGGTCAGGGTTAGGGTTAAGGTTCGAGTTAGGGTTAGGTTTATGGTTAGGATTTGGGTTACGGTCAGGGTTAGGGGGAGATTTAGTGTTATGTTTAGTTTCAGGGTCAGGGTTAGGGTGCAGTTTAGGTTAAGGATGAGGGTTAGGGTTAGGTTTAGTGTTAGGGTTAGGTGTTTGGGTTAGGTGTTTGGGTTAAGGTTAGGGTCAGGTTAGGGTTAGGGTTAGGGTTAGGCTTACTGTTAGGGTTAGGTGTTTGGGTTAATGTTAGAGTCAGGTTTAGGGTTAGGTTTAGAGTTAGGATTAGGTTTTGGTTTAAAGTTAGAGTTCGGGATAGGGTGAAGTTTAATTTAAGGGTGAGGGTTGAGCTTAGGGTTTGGGGTAGGGGTTAGGGTTCAGGTTAGGATTAGGTTGAAGGTTAAGTTTAGGTTTAGGGTCAGGTTTAGGGTAAGTGTTAGGATTAAGTCATGTTTAGGTGTAGGGCTAGGATAAGGTTAGAGATAGGGTTAGGTTAAGGGTTGGGTTTAGGTTTAGATGTTAGGGTGTGGGTTAGTGGTAGGTTTCCATTTAAGCTGAGTGTGTAGGGTAATTTTTATGGTTAGGATTAAGGTTAGAGTTAGGGTCAGGGTCAGGGTTAGGGTTAAGTTTAGGGTTAGTTTTATGCTTAGGATTGGGTTAGGTTCATGGTTGGGGGAGATTTAGTGTTATGTTTAGTTTTAGGATAGGGTTAGGGTGAAGTTGATGTTAAGCGTGCGGGTTAGGGTTAGGGCTAGGGGTTGTTGTTCAGATTAGTGTCAGGGGTAGGGTTAGGGTTAGGTTTAGGGTTTGTTTTAGTTTTGTTTAAGGTTAGGGTTTGAATAAAGTTAGGGTAGGTTTAGGGTTATGGTTAGGTCTGGGCTAAGGATTAGGGTTAGAGTTAGGGTTAGGGGTGTTTTGGTTAGGTTTAGGGTAGGGTTTTATTTAGGGTTAGGGTAAGAATTAGAGTTACGTTTACAGTTAAGGTGAAGGTTTTGGGTATGTGTTACGGTTAGGGTTAGGGTTAGAGTTAGGATTAGGGTTTAGGGTTAGGTTTAATTTTATGGTAGGGTTAAAGTTAAGGTTAAGGTTAGGTTAGAGTTAGGGTAGGGTTAGGATTAGGATTAGGTTTAGGGTGAGGTTTAGGGTCAGAGTTATCGTAAGGGTTAGGTGTAGGGTGACTGGTGGGCCAAGGTTAAGGTTAGTGTTAGGTTTAGGGGTAGTGTTAGGGTTAAAGTTAGGGTTAGCTTTAGGTTAGGGATAGGGTGAAGTTTAAGATAGGGTGTGGGTTAGGGTGAGGGTTATGGCTAAAGGTTTGGGTAAGTTTTCAGGTTATTGTTAAGGTTACGTTTAGGGTTAGGGTTAAGTTTAATGTTACGGTTAGGGTTAGGGTTACGGTTTGTTTTAGGCGTTGTGGTTGGGTTGAGGGTTAGTTTTAGCGTCAGGGTTGAGTAGGCTTAGGATTATGGTTATGATAAGGTGTTAGGGGTTAGAGGTGTAGTTTATGGTTAGGGTTTCGGTGAGGGTTCTGGTTAGGCATTTTGGTTCTGGTCATGGTTAGGTTTGGTTTAGGGTTAGGGTTAGGTTTATGATTAGCTTTCGGGTTAGTGTTAGATTTAGGGTGAGTGTTTGGTTTAAGGTTTGGGTTAGGCTTTGGTGTTAGGGGTTTGGTTTGGGTTAGGGTTATCGTTAGGGCTTAGGGTTTCAGGTTAGTGTTAGGGCTAGCATTAGGGTTAGTGTTGGGGGATACGTTTAGGGGTTCTGGTGAGGGTTACGGTTAGTTTTACAGTTAAGGTGAGGGTTTAGGGCAAGTCTTATGATTAGGGTTAGAGTTAGAGTTACGGTTAGGTTTAGGGTTAGGTTTAGATGTAGGGTAAGATTTAGGTTTACTTTCAGGTTCAGGGTGAGAGGTAGTGTTCTATTTAGGGTCAAGGTTAGAGTTAGGTTTAGGATTTGGTCTAGGGTTAGGATTAGTTTTAGGGTTAAGTTCAGGGCTATTGAAATGCTTAGGTTTAGGGTTACAGGTGGACAAGCATTATACTTAGAGTTAGGTTTAAGGTTAGGGTTTGGGTTAGGTTTAGGTTTACAGTTAAGATTAAGATTAGGGTTTGCATGAAGTTTAGGATAGGGTGAGGGTTATTTTTATGGTTTGGGCTAAAGTTTGGTTTTGTGTTCAGCTTAGTGTTAAGGTTAGGTTTAGGGTTCGGTTTTGGGTTAGGGGTTATGTTTAGGGTTTGGGTTACGCTTTGGTTTAGGGTTAGTGTGAAGTTTAGGTTAAGGGTGAGGGTTAGGATAAAGGTTAGGATTAGGTTTATGGTAAGGTGTTAGTGGTTAGAGGTGTAGTTTAGGGTTAGGGTTTGGGTGAGGGTTCCGGTTAGGAATTGTGGTTCTGGTCATGGTTGGGTTTGGTTTAGGTTTATGATTCGGTTTCGGGTTAGTGTTAGAGTTAGGGTGAGAGTTAGGGTTAAGGTTTGGATTAGGCTTTGGTGTCAGGGGTTAGGGTTTGTGTTAGAGTTAGGGTTATCCTTAGGGCTCAGCGGTTTCAGGTTAGTTTTAGGGTTAAGGTTAGGGATTGCATTAGGGTTAGGTTTGGGGATACGGTTAGGGGTTAGGGTGAGGGTTACAGTTAGTTTTACAGTTCAAGTGTGGGTTTAGGATAAGTGTTATGATTAGGGTTAGAGTTGGAGTTATTTTTAGGTTTAGGGTTAGGTGTAGGGGAAGATTTAGGTTTAGGTCCAGGTTTAGGGTTAGAGTTAGTGTTCTCTCTAGGGTCAAGGGTGCAGTTAGGGTTAGGTTAGGATTAGGCCTAGGGCTAGGATTAGGTTTAGGGTTAATTTCAGGGCTATTGTAAGGGTTAGGTTTAGGGTTACAGATGGACTAGCGCTATGGTTAGAGGTAGGTTTAAGGTTAGGGTTTGGGTTAGGTTTAGGTTTAAGGTAGTGTTAGAGTTTGGATGAAGTTTAGGATAGGGTGAGGGTTATTTTTATGGTTAGGGCTAGAGTTTGGGTTTGTGTTCAGGTTAGCTTTAAGGCTAGGGTTCAGGTTAGGGTTAGGGGTTATGTTTAGGGTTAGGGTTATGTTTTGGTTTAGGGTTAGTGTGAAGTTTAGGTTAAGGGTGAGGGTTAGGATAAGAGTTAGAATTAGGGTTAGGATTATAGTTAGTGTTAGAGGTTAGATTTAGGATGCTAACGTTAGGTTTATGGTTAGGGTTGGGTTCATGTTAGAGTTAGGGTTAGATTAGGTTTAATGCTCGTGTTTGGGTTAGGGATAGGGTTACGGATAGCATTAGGTTTAGGTTTGGGGATACGGTTAGGCGTTAGGGTGAGGGTTGTGGTTAGGGTGTGGGTTAGGGTTAGGTTTACAGTTAAGGTGAGGGTTTAGGGTAAGTGTTATAGTTAGGGTTCGAGTTAGGGTTTGGGTTAGGTTTAGGGTGAAGTTTCAGTTAATAGTCAGGGTCAGGGTAAGGGTTAGGGTTAAGATTACAGTTAGGGTTAAGTTTAGTGTTAGGGTTAGGGTTACGGTAGGGGTAAGGTTAGGGTTAAGGCTAGGTTTACGGTAAAGGGTAGGGCTAGGTTAGGGTTAGGTTTAGAGTTAGAGCTAGTACTAGGGTTTAGGGTAAGAGGTAGGGTCAGGTTTAGAGTTTTTGTTAGTTTTAGGGTGGAGTTAAGGTTAAGTTTAGCGTTAGGGTAAGTGTTAGGTTTAGGTCAGGGTTAAGGTTAGGATTAGGGATAGGGTTAGGGTTAGGGAAAGGGTTAGGTGTTCGTGGGAGGGTTAGTGTTAGGTTTACACTTAAGCTGATGTTTTACAGTGTTACAGTTAGGTCAGGGTTGTAGTTAGGGTTAGGATGAGGTTGAGGTTTAGGGCTATATTTAGGGGATAGTTTAGGGTTAGGTTTAGTTTTAGGGTTAAGGTTAGGCTTAGGTTTATCTTGAAATTTATGTTAAGGATGAGGGTTAGGGTTAGCGTTAGGGTTAGGTGTTTGGGTTAAGGTTAGGGTTAGGTTTAGGGTTTGGGTTAGGGTTCGGTGTTTCGGTTAATGTTAGGGTCAGGTTTAGGGTAAGGGTTAGGGTTCGGTATAGGATCAGGCTTAGGGTTAGGGTTAGAATTAGGGTTAGTGGTTAGGGTTAGGCTTAGGGTTAAGGTTAGGTTTAGGCTAAACATCAGGATTTGATTTCGAGTTAGGTGTTAGTGTTTCGGTTAGGTTTAGGGTAGGTTTATATTTAAGGTTAGGTTAAGAGTTAGATTTATGTTTACAGTTAAGGTGAGGGTTTTGAGTAAGTGTTACATTTAGGGTTAGGGTTAGGTGTAGGGCTAGGGCTAGGGTTAGGTTTAGATTTCGGGTTACCGGTTAGGGTTAGGTTTAAGTTTATGGTAGGGTAAAGTTAGGGTTAAGGTTTGGTTAGGGTTAGGGTCAGGGTTAGGATTAGGATTAGGTTTAGGGTGAGGGTTAGGGTCAGAGTTATTGTAAGGGTTAGGTTTGGGGTTACAGGTGGGTCAAGGTTAAGGTTACGGTCAGGGTTAAAGTTAGGGTGTGCTTTAGATTAGGGATAGGGTGAAGTTTAAGATAGGGTGAGGGTTAGGGTTATGGCTAAGGTTTGCTTGAGTTTTCAGGTGAGTGTTAAGGTTATGTTTAGGGTTAGGAATAAGTTTATGGGTTCTGTTTACTTTTAGGGTTAGGGGTAGATTTTAGGTTAGGGTTAAGTTCAGTGTTACGGTCAGGGTTAGGTTTACGGTTTGTGTTAGGCATTGTGGTTGGTGCGAGGATTAGGTTTAGGATTAGGGTTGGGTAGGGTTAGGATTCTGGTTATGGTAAGGTGTTAGGGATTAGAGGAGTAGTTTTGGGTTAGGACTTGGGTGAGAGTTCCGGTTAGGCATTGTGGTTCTGGTCATGGTTAGGTTTGGTTTAGGGTTAGGGTTAGTTTTATGATTAGGTTTAGGGTTAGTGTTAGAGTTAGGGTTAGGCTTTGGTGCTAGGGGTTAGGTTTTGGGTTAGGGTTATCGTTAGGGCTTAGGTTTTCAGGTGAGTGTTTGGGTTAGGGTTAGGGATAGCATTAGGGTTAGCTTTTGGGGGTACGGTTAGGGATTAGGTGAGGGTTACAGTTAGTATTGCAGTTAAGGTTAGGTTTTAGGGCAAGTGTTAGGATTAGGGTTAGAGTTAGAGTTAGGGTTAGGTGCAGGGTTAGGTGCAGGGTAAGTTTTAGATTCAAGTCCTGGTTTAGGGTTAGAGTTAGTGTTCTATTTAGGGTCAAGTTTAGAGTTCGGCTTAGGTTTAGGATTAGGTCTATTGTTGGGCTTAGGATTAGGGTTAGGTTCAGAGCTATTGTAAGGCTTAGGTTTAGGGTTACAGATGGACTAGCTTTACGGTTAGAGTTAGGTTTAAGGTTAGGGTTTGGGCTAGGTTTACGTTTACGGTTATGGTTAGGGTTAGGATTTGGTTGAAGCTTAGCATAGGCTGAGGGTTACTTTTAGGGTTAGGGCTAGAGTTTGGGTTTGTGTTCAGGTTAGTGTTATGGTTAGATTTAGGGTCCAGTTTAGGGTTAGGGGTTAGGTTTAGTGTTAGGGTTAGTTTTAGGTTTAGGGTTAGTGTGAAGTTTAGGTTAAGGGTGAGAGCTAGGGTTAGGGTTAGGATTAGGGTTAGTGTTAGACGTTAGGTTTAGGGTGCTAGTTTTAGGTTTATGGTTAGGGTAGGTTTAAGTTTAGGGTGAATGTTAGGGTTAGTGTTCCATTAGGGTTACTGTTCGTGTTAGGGTTACAGTTAGGGTTAGGGATAGCATTAGGTTTAGTGTTAGGAATATAGTTAGGCGTTAGGGTGAGGGTTGGGGATATGGTGAGGGTTAGGTTTAGGTTTACAGTTAAGGTGAGGGTTTAGGGTAATTGTTATGGTTAGGGTTAGAGTTAGGGTCATGGTGAAGTTTCAGGTAATAGTGGGGTTCAGGGTTAATGTTAGATTTAGGGTTAAGGTTAGTGTTAGGGTTAGGTTTAGATTAGGGTTAAGGTAGCGGTCAGGTTAGGGTTAAGACTAGGTTTACGGTAAAGAGTAAGGCTAGGTTAGGGTTAGGTTTAGAGTTAGTGCTAGGGCTTAGGGTTAGGGTTAAGGTCAGGTTTAGAGTTATTGTTAGGTTTACGGTTAAGGTTAGGGTAGAGTTAAGGTTAAGGTTAAGTTTAAGGTTAGGGTAAGAGTTAGGTTTACGTCAGGTTTAGGGTTAGGATGAGGGATAGGGTTAGGGAAAGGGTTAAGGTTTCGTGTGAGGATTAGTGTTATGTTTACATTAAGCTGATGTTTTTGGGTGCTACAGTAAGGTTCAGGGTTAGAGTTAGGTTAGTTTAGAGTTAGGGCTAGAGTATGGTGATAGTGCTTTAGGCTTAGGTTTAGGGTGAAATTTAGGTTAAGGATGAGGGTTAGGGTTGGGGTAGGTGTTTGGATTAATGTTAGGGTCAGGTTTAGGGTTTGGGTTTAGAGTTCAGGTTAGATTCAGGGTTAGGGTTAGATTTAGGTTTAGGGTTAGGGTTAGGTTTAGTGTTAGTTTAGCTTAGGGTTAGGGTTTGAATGAAGTTAGGGTAGGTTTAGGGTTATGGTTAGGTTGAAATTTTGGTTAAGTGTGACGGTTTGGTTTCGGGTTAGGGTTAGAGTTAGGATTAGTGGTTAAGGTTAGGTTTAGGGTTAAGGTTAGGTTTAGGCTAAGCATTAGGGTTAGAGTTAGGGTTAGTGGTTAGTGTTTCAGTTAGGTTTAGGATAGGGTTATAATTAGGGTTAAGTTTAGGGTTACGGTAAGAGTTAGATCTACGTTTACAGTTAAGGTGAGGGTTTTGCGTAACTGTTACGGTTAGGGTTAGGGCTAGGTTTAGGGTTAGAGTTGGGTTAGGGGTTAGGTTTAGGTTAAGTTTATGGTAGGCTTAAAGTTAGGGTTAAGGTTAGGTTAGGGTTACGTCAGGGTTAGGATTAGAATTAGGTTTCGGGCGAGGGTTAGTGTCAGAGTTATTATAAGGGTTAGGTTGAGGGTTACAGATGGGCCAAGGTTAAGGTTAGGGTTAGGTTTAGGGGTAGGATTAGGGTTAAAGTTAGGGTTTGCTTTAGGTTAGGGATAGGGTGAAGTAAAGTAGGGTGAGGGTTAGGGTTATGGCTAAGGTTTGGGTTCGTTTTCAGGTTAGTGTTAAGTTTATGTTTAGGGTTAGGGTTAAGTTTATGGGTTGTGTTTAGTTTTAGGGTTAGGGTTAGATTTTAGGTTAGGGTTAAGTTAAGTGTAACAGTTAGGGTTACGATTTGTGTTAGGCATTGTGGTTGGGGTGAGTGTTAGGCTTATGGTTAGGGTTGGGTAGAGTTAGGATTATGGTTATGGTAAGGTGTTAGGGTTTAGAGGTGTAGTTTAGGGTTAGGGTTTGGGTGAGGGTTTCGGTTAGGCATTGTGGTTCTGGTCATGGTTAAGTTTGGTTCAGTGTTAGGGTTAGGTTTATGATTAGGTTTCGGGTTAGTGTTAGAGTTAGGGTGAGGGATAGTGTTAAGGTTTAGCTTAGGTTTTGGTGTTATAGGTTAGGGTTTGCGTTAGGGTTAGTGTTCTCTTTATGGCTTAGGGGTTTCAGGTTAGTGTTGTGGTTAGGGCTAGGGTTAGCATTAGGGTTAGGGTTGTGGGCTACGGTTAGGGGTTAGAGTGAAGGCTACGGTTAGTTTTACAGTTAAGGTGAGGGTTTAGGGTAAGTGTTATGATTAGGGTTAGAGTTCGAGTTAGGGTTAGGTTTAGGGATAGGGTTAGGTGTAGGGTAATATTTAGGTTTACGTCCAAGTTTAGGGTTCGAGTTAGTGCTGTATTTAGGGTCAGAGCTAGTGTTCTATTTAGGGTCAAGTTTAGAGTTAGGGTTAGGTTTAGGATTAGGATTATGTTTAGGGTTAGGGTTAGGTTCAGGCCTATCGTAAGGGTTAGGTTTAGGGTTTCAGATGGACTAGTGTTATGGTTAGAGTTAGGTTTAAGGTAAGGGTTTTGCTTAGGTTTAGGTTAGGGCTAAGGTTAGGGTTAGGGTTTGGATGATGTTTAGGCTAGGGTGAGGGTTATTTTTATGGTTAGGGCTGGAGTTTGGGTTTGTGCTCACGTTACTTTTAAGGTCAGGTTTAGGGTTTGGATTAGGGTTAGGGGTTATGTTTAGGGTTAGATTTACGAACAGGGTTAGTATTAGTGTGAAGTTCAGGTTAAGTGGGAGGGTTAGGATAAGGGTTAGGATTAGGGTTAGAATTATAATGTTAGACATTAGGTTTAGGGTGTTAGGTTTAGGTTCATGGTTAGGCTAGTCTTAAGTTTAAGGTTAATGTTAGGGTTAGGATTAGATTAGGGTTACTCTTCGTGTTAGAGTTAGGGTTAGGGATAAGTTTCGGGATAGCATTAGGTTTAGGGTTGGGGACACGGTTAAGGGTTAGGGTGTGTGTTAGTGTTAGTTTTACCGTTAAGGAGAGGGTTTAGGTTAATTGTTATGGTTAGGGTTAGAGTTAGAGTTAGGGTTAGGGTTAGGGTGAAGTTTCAGTTAATAGTGAGGGTTAGGGTTAAGGTTAGAGTTAGGGTTAAGGTTAGTGTCAGGGTTAGGTTTAGGGTTAGGGTTACGGTAGGGGTAAGGTTACTGTGAAGGCTAGGTTTACAGTAAAGGGTAGTGCTGGGTTAGGGTTAGGGTTACGTTTAGAGTTATTGTTAGGCTTAAGTTTAGGGTTAGGGTAGAGTTAATGTTAGGGTTAATTTTAGGGTTAGGGTAAGGGTTAGGTTTAGTTCAGGGTTAGGGCTAGGATTAGGGATAGGGTTAGGATTGGGGGATGGGTTAGGGATTCTTGTGAGGGTTGGTGTCAGGTTTACAGTTAAGCTGATGTTTTAGGGTGTTACAGTTAGGGTTAGGGTTAGAGTTAGGGTTAGGACTAGGTTTATGCTTAGGATTAGGGTTAGGGTTAGGGTCAGGGTTAGGTGGAGATTTAGTGTCATGTTTAGGTTGTTTTTTTAGTTTTAGGGTTAGGCTTAGTGTGAAGTTTATTTTAATTATGAGGTTTAGGGTTAGGGGTTAGGCTTAGGTTATGTTTAGTTTTAGGTTTGGGGTTAGTGTTAGCGTTAGGGTTAGTTTTAGTTTTGGTTAGGGTTTGAATGAATTTAAGGTAGGTTTAGCGTTATGGTTAGGGTGAAATTTTGGTTAAGGGTGAGGGTTTGTTTTAGGTTTAGGGTTAGGGTTAGAGTTCGGGTGAGTGTTTATGTTTTAGGTTTAAGGTTAAGTTTAGGTTTAGGCTAATGATTAGGTTTAGAGTTAGGGTTAGGGGTTATTGTTTCGGTAAGGTTTAGGGTAGGGTTCTGTTTAGGGTTAAGAATAGGGTTAGGGTAAGAGTTAGAGTTCCATTTACAGTTGAGTGTTTTGGGTGTTACTGTTAGGGTTAGGGCTAGGGTTACAGTTAGAGTTAGGGTTAGAGGTTAGGGTTAGGTGTAAGTTTATGGTAGCCTTAATGTTAGGTTAAGGTTAGGTTAGGGTTAGGGTCAGGGTTAGGATTAGGTTTAGGGTGAGGGTTAGGGTCAGAGATATTGTAAGGGTTAGGTTTAGGGTTACAAGTGGGCCATGGTTAAGGTTAGGGTTAGGTTTAGGGTTAAAGTTAGGGTTAGCTTTAGGTTAGGGATAGGAGGAAGTTTAAGATAGGGTGAGGGTTAGGGTTATGGCTAAGGTTTGGGTTAGTTTTCAGGTTAGTGTTAAGGTTATGTTTAGGGTTAGGGTTAAGTTTATGGGTTGTGTTTAGTTTTAGGGTTAGGGTTAGATTTTAGGTTAGGGTTAAGTTTAGTGTAAACAGCTAAGGTTACGGTTTGTGTTAGGCATTGTGGTTGGGGTGAGGTTTAGGTTTAGGGTTAGGGTTGTGTATGCTTAGGATTATGGTTATGGTAAGGTGTTAGGGGTTAGAAGTGTAGTTTAGGGTTAGGGGTGGGTGAGGGTTCTGGTAAAGCATTGTGGTTCTGACCATGGTTAGGTTTGGTTTAGGGTTACGGTTAGGTTTATGATTAGGTTTCAGGTTAGTGTTCGAGTTAGAGTTAAGGTTTGGGTTAGGCTTTGGTGTTAGGGGTTAGGGTTTGGGTTATGGTTAGGTGTAGGGCAATATTTAGGTTTAGGTGCCGGTTTAGTGTTAGAGTCAGTGTTCAATTTAGGGTCAAGGTTAGATTTAGGGTTAGGGTTAGGTTTAGGTCTAGGGTTAGGATTAGGTTTAGGGTTAGGTTCAGGGCTATTGTAAGGGTTAGGTTTAGGGTTACATTTGGACTAGCATTATGGTTAGAGTTATGTTCAAGGATAGGGTTTGGGTTAGGTTTAGGTTTCGGGTTAGGGTTTGGATGAAGTTTAGGATAGGGTGAGGGTTATTTTTATGGTTTGGGCTAAAGTTTGGTTTTGTGTTCAGCTTAGTGTTAAGGTTAGGTTTAGGGTTCGGTTTTGGGTTAGGGGTTATGTTTAGGGTTTGGGTTACGCTTTGGTTTAGGGTTAGTGTGAAGTTTAGGTTAAGGGTGAGGGTTAGGATAAAGGTTAGGATTAGGTTTATGGTAAGGTGTTAGTGGTTAGAGGTGTAGTTTAGGGTTAGGGTTTGGGTGAGGGTTCCGGTTAGGAATTGTGGTTCTGGTCATGATTGGGTTTGGTTTAGGTTTATGGTTCGGTTTCGGGTTAGTGTTAGAGTTAGGGTGAGAGTTAGGGTTAAGGTTTGGATTAGGCTTTGGTGTCAGGGGTTAGGGTTTGTGTTAGAGTTAGGGTTATCGTTAGGGCTCAGGGGTTTCAGGTTCGTTTTAGGGTTAAGGTTAGGGATTGCATTAGGGTTAGGTTTGGGGGATACGGTTAGGGGTTAGGGTGAGGGTTACGGTTAGTTTTACAGTTAAAGTGTGGGTTTAGG
This sequence comes from Elephas maximus indicus, assembly GCF_024166365.1. Classification (NCBI taxonomy): domain Eukaryota; kingdom Metazoa; phylum Chordata; class Mammalia; order Proboscidea; family Elephantidae; genus Elephas; species Elephas maximus. Next base: position 1,541,331 of record NW_026060260.1, read on the forward strand.
ATAAGTGTTATGATTAGGGTTAGAGTTGGAGTTATTTTTAGGTTTAGGGTTAGGTGTAGGGGAAGATTTAGGTTTAGGTCCAGGTTTAGGGTTAGAGTTAGTGTTCTCTCTAGGGTCAAGGGTGCAGTTAGGGTTAGGTTAGGATTAGGCCTAGGGCTAGGATTAGGTTTAGGGTTAATTTCAGGGCTATTGTAAGGGTTAGGTTTAGGGTTACAGATGGACTAGCGCTATGGTTAGAGGTAGGTTTAAGGTTAGGGTTTGGGTTAGGTTTAGGTTTAAGGTAGTGTTAGAGTTTGGATGAAGTTTAGGATAGGGTGAGGGTTATTTTTATGGTTAGGGCTAGAGTTTGGGTTTGTGTTCAGGTTAGCTTTAAGGCTAGGGTTCAGGTTAGGGTTAGGGGTTATGTTTAGGGTTAGGGTTATGTTTTGGTTTAGGGTTAGTGTGAAGTTTAGGTTAAGGGTGAGGGTTAGGATAAGAGTTAGAATTAGGGTTAGGATTATAGTTAGTGTTAGAGGTTAGATTTAGGATGCTAACGTTAGGTTTATGGTTAGGGTTGGGTTCATGTTAGAGTTAGGGTTAGATTAGGTTTAATGCTCGTGTTTGGGTTAGGGATAGGGTTACGGATAGCATTAGGTTTAGGTTTGGGGATACGGTTAGGCGTTAGGGTGAGGGTTGTGGTTAGGGTGTGGGTTAGGGTTAGGTTTACAGTTAAGGTGAGGGTTTAGGGTAAGTGTTATAGTTAGGGTTCGAGTTAGGGTTTGGGTTAGGTTTAGGGTGAAGTTTCAGTTAATAGTCAGGGTCAGGGTAAGGGTTAGGGTTAAGATTACAGTTAGGGTTAAGTTTAGTGTTAGGGTTAGGGTTACGGTAGGGGTAAGGTTAGGGTTAAGGCTAGGTTTACGGTAAAGGGTAGGGCTAGGTTAGGGTTAGGTTTAGAGTTAGAGCTAGTTCTAGGGTTTAGGGTAAGAGGTAGGGTCAGGTTTAGAGTTTTTGTTAGTTTTAGGGTGGAGTTAAGGTTAAGTTTAGCGTTAGGGTAAGTGTTAGGTTTAGGTCAGGGTTAAGGTTAGGATTAGGGATAGGGTTAGGGTTAGGGAAAGGGTTAGGTGTTCGTGGGAGGGTTAGTGTTAGGTTTACACTTAAGCTGATGTTTTACAGTGTTACGGTTAGGTCAGGGTTGTAGTTAGGGTTAGGATGAGGTTGAGGTTTAGGGCTATATTTAGGGGATAGTTTAGGGTTAGGTTTAGTTTTAGGGTTAAGGTTAGGCTTAGGTTTATCTTGAAATTTATGTTAAGGATGAGGGTTAGGGTTAGCGTTAGGGTTAGGTGTTTGGGTTAAGGTTAGGGTTAGGTTTAGGGTTTGGGTTAGGGTTCGGTGTTTCGGTTAATGTTAGGGTCAGGTTTAGGGTAAGGGTTAGGGTTCGGTATAGGATCAGGCTTAGGGTTAGGGTTAGAATTAGGGTTAGTGGTTAGGGTTAGGCTTAGGGTTAAGGTTAGGTTTAGGCTAAACATCAGGATTTGATTTCGAGTTAGGTGTTAGTGTTTCGGTTAGGTTTAGGGTAGGTTTATATTTAAGGTTAGGTTAAGAGTTAGATTTATGTTTACAGTTAAGTTGAGGGTTTTGAGTAAGTGTTACATTTAGGGTTAGGGTTAGGTGTAGGGCTAGGGCTAGGGTTAGGTTTAGATTTCGGGTTACCGGTTAGAGTTAGGTTTAAGTTTATGGTAGGGTAAAGTTAGGGTTAAGGTTTGGTTAGGGTTAGGGTCAGGGTTAGGATTAGGATTAGGTTTAGGGTGAGGGTTAGGGTCAGAGTTATTGTAAGGGTTAGGTTTGGGGTTACAGGTGGGTCAAGGTTAAGGTTACGGTCAGGGTTAAAGTTAGGGTGTGCTTTAGATTAGGGATAGGGTGAAGTTTAAGATAGGGTGAGGGTTAGGGTTATGGCTAAGGTTTGCTTGAGTTTTCAGGTGAGTGTTAAGGTTATGTTTAGGGTTAGGAATAAGTTTATGGGTTCTGTTTACTTTTAGGGTTAGGGGTAGATTTTAGGTTAGGGTTAAGTTCAGTGTTACGGTCAGGGTTAGGTTTACGGTTTGTGTTAGGCATTGTGGTTGGTGCGAGGATTAGGTTTAGGATTAGGGTTGGGTAGGGTTAGGATTCTGGTTATGGTAAGGTGTTAGGGATTAGAGGAGTAGTTTTGGGTTAGGACTTGGGTGAGGGTTCCGGTTAGGCATTGTGGTTCTGGTCATGGTTAGGTTTGGTTTAGGGTTAGGGTTAGTTTTATGATTAGGTTTAGGGTTAGTGTTAGAGTTAGGGTTAGGCTTTGGTGCTAGGGGTTAGGTTTTGGGTTAGGGTTATCGTTAGGGCTTAGGTTTTCAGGTGAGTGTTTGGGTTAGGGTTAGGGATAGCATTAGGGTTAGCTTTTGGGGGTACGGTTAGGGGTTAGGTGAGGGTTACAGTTAGTATTGCAGTTAAGGTTAGGTTTTAGGGCAAGTGTTAGGATTAGGGTTAGAGTTAGAGTTAGGGTTAGGTGCAGGGTTAGGTGCAGGGTAAGTTTTAGATTCAAGTCCTGGTTTAGGGTTAGAGTTAGTGTTCTATTTAGGGTCAAGTTTAGAGTTCGGCTTAGGTTTAGGATTAGGTCTATTGTTGGGCTTAGGATTAGGGTTAGGTTCAGAGCTATTGTAAGGCTTAGGTTTAGGGTTACAGATGGACTAGCTTTACGGTTAGAGTTAGGTTTAAGGTTAGGGTTTGGGCTAGGTTTACGTTTACGGTTATGGTTAGGGTTAGGATTTGGTTGAAGCTTAGCATAGGCTGAGGGTTACTTTTAGGGTTAGGGCTAGAGTTTGGGTTTGTGTTCAGGTTAGTGTTATGGTTAGATTTAGGGTCCAGTTTAGGGTTAGGGGTTAGGTTTAGTGTTAGGGTTAGTTTTAGGTTTAGGGTTAGTGTGAAGTTTAGGTTAAGGGTGAGAGCTAGGGTTAGGGTTAGGATTAGGGTTAGTGTTAGACGTTAGGTTTAGGGTGCTAGTTTTAGGTTTATGGTTAGGGTAGGTTTAAGTTTAGGGTGAATGTTAGGGTTAGTGTTCCATTAGGGTTACTGTTCGTGTTAGGGTTACAGTTAGGGTTAGGGATAGCATTAGGTTTAGTGTTAGGAATATAGTTAGGCGTTAGGGTGAGGGTTGGGGATATGGTGAGGGTTAGGTTTAGGTTTACAGTTAAGGTGAGGGTTTAGGGTAATTGTTATGGTTAGGGTTAGAGTTAGGGTCATGGTGAAGTTTCAGGTAATAGTGGGGTTCAGGGTTAATGTTAGATTTAGGGTTAAGGTTAGTGTTAGGGTTAGGTTTAGATTAGGGTTAAGGTAGCGGTCAGGTTAGGGTTAAGACTAGGTTTACGGTAAAGAGTAAGGCTAGGTTAGGGTTAGGTTTAGAGTTAGTGCTAGGGCTTAGGGTTAGGGTTAAGGTCAGGTTTAGAGTTATTGTTAGGTTTACGGTTAAGGTTAGGGTAGAGTTAAGGTTAAGGTTAAGTTTAAGGTTAGGGTAAGAGTTAGGTTTACGTCAGGTTTAGGGTTAGGATGAGGGATAGGGTTAGGGAAAGGGTTAAGGTTTCGTGTGAGGATTAGTGTTATGTTTACATTAAGCTGATGTTTTTGGGTGCTACAGTAAGGTTCAGGGTTAGAGTTAGGTTAGTTTAGAGTTAGGGCTAGAGTATGGTGATAGTGCTTTAGGCTTAGGTTTAGGGTGAAATTTAGGTTAAGGATGAGGGTTAGGGTTGGGGTAGGTGTTTGGATTAATGTTAGGGTCAGGTTTAGGGTTTGGGTTTAGAGTTCAGGTTAGATTCAGGGTTAGGGTTAGATTTAGGTTTAGGGTTAGGGTTAGGTTTAGTGTTAGTTTAGCTTAGGGTTAGGGTTTGAATGAAGTTAGGGTAGGTTTAGGGTTATGGTTAGGTTGAAATTTTGGTTAAGTGTGAGGGTTTGGTTTCGGGTTAGGGTTAGAGTTAGGATTAGTGGTTAAGGTTAGGTTTAGGGTTAAGGTTAGGTTTAGGCTAAGCATTAGGGTTAGAGTTAGGGTTAGTGGTTAGTGTTTCAGTTAGGTTTAGGATAGGGTTATAATTAGGGTTAAGTTTAGGGTTACGGTAAGAGTTAGATCTACGTTTACAGTTAAGGTGAGGGTTTTGCGTAACTGTTACGGTTAGGGTTAGGGCTAGGTTTAGGGTTAGAGTTGGGTTAGGGGTTAGGTTTAGGTTAAGTTTATGGTAGGCTTAAAGTTAGGGTTAAGGTTAGGTTAGGGTTACGTCAGGGTTAGGATTAGAATTAGGTTTCGGGCGAGGGTTAGTGTCAGAGTTATTATAAGGGTTAGGTTGAGGGTTACAGATGGGCCAAGGTTAAGGTTAGGGTTAGGTTTAGGGGTAGGATTAGGGTTAAAGTTAGGGTTAGCTTTAGGTTAGGGATAGGGTGAAGTAAAGTAGGGTGAGGGTTAGGGTTATGGCTAAGGTTTGGGTTCGTTTTCAGGTTAGTGTTAAGTTTATGTTTAGGGTTAGGGTTAAGTTTATGGGTTGTGTTTAGTTTTAGGGTTAGGGTTAGATTTTAGGTTAGGGTTAAGTTAAGTGTAACAGTTAGGGTTACGATTTGTGTTAGGCATTGTGGTTGGGGTGAGTGTTAGGCTTATGGTTAGGGTTGGGTAGAGTTAGGATTATGGTTATGGTAAGGTGTTAGGGTTTAGAGGTGTAGTTTAGGGTTAGGGTTTGGGTGAGGGTTTCGGTTAGGCATTGTGGTTCTGGTCATGGTTAAGTTTGGTTCAGTGTTAGGGTTAGGTTTATGATTAGGTTTCGGGTTAGTGTTAGAGTTAGGGTGAGGGATAGTGTTAAGGTTTAGCTTAGGTTTTGGTGTTATAGGTTAGGGTTTGCGTTAGGGTTAGTGTTCTCTTTATGGCTTAGGGGTTTCAGGTTAGTGTTGTGGTTAGGGCTAGGGTTAGCATTAGGGTTAGGGTTGTGGGCTACGGTTAGGGGTTAGAGTGAAGGCTACGGTTAGTTTTACAGTTAAGGTGAGGGTTTAGGGTAAGTGTTATGATTAGGGTTAGAGTTCGAGTTAGGGTTAGGTTTAGGGTTAGGGTTAGGTGTAGGGTAATATTTAGGTTTACGTCCAAGTTTAGGGTTCGAGTTAGTGCTGTATTTAGGGTCAGAGCTAGTGTTCTATTTAGGGTCAAGTTTAGAGTTAGGGTTAGGTTTAGGATTAGGATTATGTTTAGGGTTAGGGTTAGGTTCAGGCCTATCGTAAGGGTTAGGTTTAGGGTTTCAGATGGACTAGTGTGATGGTTAGAGTTAGGTTTAAGGTAAGGGTTTTGCTTAGGTTTAGGTTAGGGCTAAGGTTAGGGTTAGGGTTTGGATGATGTTTAGGCTAGGGTGAGGGTTATTTTTATGGTTAGGGCTGGAGTTTGGGTTTGTGCTCACGTTACTTTTAAGGTCAGGTTTAGGGTTTGGATTAGGGTTAGGGGTTATGTTTAGGGTTAGATTTACGAACAGGGTTAGTATTAGTGTGAAGTTCAGGTTAAGTGGGAGGGTTAGGATAAGGGTTAGGATTAGGGTTAGAATTATAATGTTAGACATTAGGTTTAGGGTGTTAGGTTTAGGTTCATGGTTAGGCTAGTCTTAAGTTTAAGGTTAATGTTAGGGTTAGGATTAGATTAGGGTTACTCTTCGTGTTAGAGTTAGGGTTAGGGATAAGTTTCGGGATAGCATTAGGTTTAGGGTTGGGGACACGGTTAAGGGTTAGGGTGTGTGTTAGTGTTAGTTTTACCGTTAAGGAGAGGGTTTAGGTTAATTGTTATGGTTAGGGTTAGAGTTAGAGTTAGGGTTAGGGTTAGGGTGAAGTTTCAGTTAATAGTGAGGGTTAGGGTTAAGGTTAGAGTTAGGGTTAAGGTTAGTGTCAGGGTTAGGTTTAGGGTTAGGGTTACGGTAGGGGTAAGGTTACTGTGAAGGCTAGGTTTACAGTAAAGGGTAGTGCTGGGTTAGGGTTAGGGTTACGTTTAGAGTTATTGTTAGGCTTAAGTTTAGGGTTAGGGTAGAGTTAATGTTAGGGTTAATTTTAGGGTTAGGGTAAGGGTTAGGTTTAGTTCAGGGTTAGGGCTAGGATTAGGGATAGGGTTAGGATTGGGGGATGGGTTAGGGATTCTTGTGAGGGTTGGTGTCAGGTTTACAGTTAAGCTGATGTTTTAGGGTGTTACAGTTAGGGTTAGGGTTAGAGTTAGGGTTAGGACTAGGTTTATGCTTAGGATTAGGGTTAGGGTTAGGGTCAGGGTTAGGTGGAGATTTAGTGTCATGTTTAGGTTGTTTTTTTAGTTTTAGGGTTAGGCTTAGTGTGAAGTTTATTTTAATTATGAGGTTTAGGGTTAGGGGTTAGGCTTAGGTTATGTTTAGTTTTAGGTTTGGGGTTAGTGTTAGCGTTAGGGTTAGTTTTAGTTTTGGTTAGGGTTTGAATGAATTTAAGGTAGGTTTAGCGTTATGGTTAGGGTGAAATTTTGGTTAAGGGTGAGGGTTTGTTTTAGGTTTAGGGTTAGGGTTAGAGTTCGGGTGAGTGTTTATGTTTTAGGTTTAAGGTTAAGTTTAGGTTTAGGCTAATGATTAGGTTTAGAGTTAGGGTTAGGGGTTATTGTTTCGGTAAGGTTTAGGGTAGGGTTCTGTTTAGGGTTAAGAATAGGGTTAGGGTAAGAGTTAGAGTTCCATTTACAGTTGAGTGTTTTGGGTGTTACTGTTAGGGTTAGGGCTAGGGTTACAGTTAGAGTTAGGGTTAGAGGTTAGGGTTAGGTGTAAGTTTATGGTAGCCTTAATGTTAGGTTAAGGTTAGGTTAGGGTTAGGGTCAGGGTTAGGATTAGGTTTAGGGTGAGGGTTAGGGTCAGAGATATTGTAAGGGTTAGGTTTAGGGTTACAAGTGGGCCATGGTTAAGGTTAGGGTTAGGTTTAGGGTTAAAGTTAGGGTTAGCTTTAGGTTAGGGATAGGAGGAAGTTTAAGATAGGGTGAGGGTTAGGGTTATGGCTAAGGTTTGGGTTAGTTTTCAGGTTAGTGTTAAGGTTATGTTTAGGGTTAGGGTTAAGTTTATGGGTTGTGTTTAGTTTTAGGGTTAGGGTTAGATTTTAGGTTAGGGTTAAGTTTAGTGTAAACAGCTAAGGTTACGGTTTGTGTTAGGCATTGTGGTTGGGGTGAGGTTTAGGTTTAGGGTTAGGGTTGTGTATGCTTAGGATTATGGTTATGGTAAGGTGTTAGGGGTTAGAAGTGTAGTTTAGGGTTAGGGGTGGGTGAGGGTTCTGGTAAAGCATTGTGGTTCTGACCATGGTTAGGTTTGGTTTAGGGTTACGGTTAGGTTTATGATTAGGTTTCAGGTTAGTGTTCGAGTTAGAGTTAAGGTTTGGGTTAGGCTTTGGTGTTAGGGGTTAGGGTTTGGGTTATGGTTAGGTGTAGGGCAATATTTAGGTTTAGGTGCCGGTTTAGTGTTAGAGTCAGTGTTCAATTTAGGGTCAAGGTTAGATTTAGGGTTAGGGTTAGGTTTAGGTCTAGGGTTAGGATTAGGTTTAGGGTTAGGTTCAGGGCTATTGTAAGGGTTAGGTTTAGGGTTACATTTGGACTAGCATTATGGTTAGAGTTATGTTCAAGGATAGGGTTTGGGTTAGGTTTAGGTTTCGGGTTAGGGTTTGGATGAAGTTTAGGATAGGGTGAGGGTTATTTTTATGGTTTGGGCTAAAGTTTGGTTTTGTGTTCAGCTTAGTGTTAAGGTTAGGTTTAGGGTTCGGTTTTGGGTTAGGGGTTATGTTTAGGGTTTGGGTTACGCTTTGGTTTAGGGTTAGTGTGAAGTTTAGGTTAAGGGTGAGGGTTAGGATAAAGGTTAGGATTAGGTTTATGGTAAGGTGTTAGTGGTTAGAGGTGTAGTTTAGGGTTAGGGTTTGGGTGAGGGTTCCGGTTAGGAATTGTGGTTCTGGTCATGATTGGGTTTGGTTTAGGTTTATGGTTCGGTTTCGGGTTAGTGTTAGAGTTAGGGTGAGAGTTAGGGTTAAGGTTTGGATTAGGCTTTGGTGTTAGGGGTTAGGGTTTGTGTTAGAGTTAGGGTTATCGTTAGGGCTCAGGGGTTTCAGGTTCGTTTTAGGGTTAAGGTTAGGGATTGCATTAGGGTTAGGTTTGGGGGATACGGTTAGGGGTTAGGGTGAGGGTTACGGTTAGTTTTACAGTTAAAGTGTGGGTTTAGGATAAGTGTTATGATTAGGGTTAGAGTTGGAGTTATTTTTAGGTTTAGGGTTAGGTGTAGGGGAAGATTTAGGTTTAGGTCCAGGTTTAGGGTTAGAGTTAGTGTTCTCTCTAGGGTCAAGGGTGCAGTTAGGGTTAGGTTAGGATTAGGCCTAGGGCTAGGATTAGGTTTAGGGTTAATTTCAGGGCTATTGTAAGGGTTAGGTTTAGGGTTACAGATGGACTAGCGCTATGGTTAGAGGTAGGTTTAAGGTTAGGGTTTGGGTTAGGTTTAGGTTTAAGGTAGTGTTAGAGTTTGGATGAAGTTTAGGATAGGGTGAGGGTTATTTTTATGGTTAGGGCTAGAGTTTGGGTTTGTGTTCAGGTTAGCTTTAAGGCTAGGGTTCAGGTTAGGGTTAGGGGTTATGTTTAGGGTTAGGGTTATGTTTTGGTTTAGGGTTAGTGTGAAGTTTAGGTTAAGGGTGAGGGTTAGGATAAGAGTTAGAATTAGGGTTAGGATTATAGTTAGTGTTAGAGGTTAGATTTAGGATGCTAACGTTAGGTTTATGGTTAGGGTTGGGTTCATGTTAGAGTTAGGGTTAGATTAGGTTTAATGCTCGTGTTTGGGTTAGGGATAGGGTTACGGATAGCATTAGGTTTAGGTTTGGGGATACGGTTAGGCGTTAGGGTGAGGGTTGTGGTTAGGGTGTGGGTTAGGGTTAGGTTTACAGTTAAGGTGAGGGTTTAGGGTAAGTGTTATAGTTAGGGTTCGAGTTAGGGTTTGGGTTAGGTTTAGGGTGAAGTTTCAGTTAATAGTCAGGGTCAGGGTAAGGGTTAGGGTTAAGATTACAGTTAGGGTTAAGTTTAGTGTTAGGGTTAGGGTTACGGTAGGGGTAAGGTTAGGGTTAAGGCTAGGTTTACGGTAAAGGGTAGGGCTAGGTTAGGGTTAGGTTTAGAGTTAGAGCTAGTTCTAGGGTTTAGGGTAAGAGGTAGGGTCAGGTTTAGAGTTTTTGTTAGTTTTAGGGTGGAGTTAAGGTTAAGTTTAGCGTTAGGGTAAGTGTTAGGTTTAGGTCAGGGTTAAGGTTAGGATTAGGGATAGGGTTAGGGTTAGGGAAAGGGTTAGGTGTTCGTGGGAGGGTTAGTGTTAGGTTTACACTTAAGCTGATGTTTTACAGTGTTACGGTTAGGTCAGGGTTGTAGTTAGGGTTAGGATGAGGTTGAGGTTTAGGGCTATATTTAGGGGATAGTTTAGGGTTAGGTTTAGTTTTAGGGTTAAGGTTAGGCTTAGGTTTATCTTGAAATTTATGTTAAGGATGAGGGTTAGGGTTAGCGTTAGGGTTAGGTGTTTGGGTTAAGGTTAGGGTTAGGTTTAGGGTTTGGGTTAGGGTTCGGTGTTTCGGTTAATGTTAGGGTCAGGTTTAGGGTAAGGGTTAGGGTTCGGTATAGGATCAGGCTTAGGGTTAGGGTTAGAATTAGGGTTAGTGGTTAGGGTTAGGCTTAGGGTTAAGGTTAGGTTTAGGCTAAACATCAGGATTTGATTTCGAGTTAGGTGTTAGTGTTTCGGTTAGGTTTAGGGTAGGTTTATATTTAAGGTTAGGTTAAGAGTTAGATTTATGTTTACAGTTAAGTTGAGGGTTTTGAGTAAGTGTTACATTTAGGGTTAGGGTTAGGTGTAGGGCTAGGGCTAGGGTTAGGTTTAGATTTCGGGTTACCGGTTAGAGTTAGGTTTAAGTTTATGGTAGGGTAAAGTTAGGGTTAAGGTTTGGTTAGGGTTAGGGTCAGGGTTAGGATTAGGATTAGGTTTAGGGTGAGGGTTAGGGTCAGAGTTATTGTAAGGGTTAGGTTTGGGGTTACAGGTGGGTCAAGGTTAAGGTTACGGTCAGGGTTAAAGTTAGGGTGTGCTTTAGATTAGGGATAGGGTGAAGTTTAAGATAGGGTGAGGGTTAGGGTTATGGCTAAGGTTTGCTTGAGTTTTCAGGTGAGTGTTAAGGTTATGTTTAGGGTTAGGAATAAGTTTATGGGTTCTGTTTACTTTTAGGGTTAGGGGTAGATTTTAGGTTAGGGTTAAGTTCAGTGTTACGGTCAGGGTTAGGTTTACGGTTTGTGTTAGGCATTGTGGTTGGTGCGAGGATTAGGTTTAGGATTAGGTTTGGGTAGGGTTAGGATTCTGGTTATGGTAAGGTGTTAGGGATTAGAGGAGTAGTTTTGGGTTAGGACTTGGGTGAGGGTTCCGGTTAGGCATTGTGGTTCTGGTCATGGTTAGGTTTGGTTTAGGGTTAGGGTTAGTTTTATGATTAGGTTTAGGGTTAGTGTTAGAGTTAGGGTTAGGCTTTGGTGCTAGGGGTTAGGTTTTGGGTTAGGGTTATCGTTAGGGCTTAGGTTTTCAGGTGAGTGTTTGGGTTAGGGTTAGGGATAGCATTAGGGTTAGCTTTTGGGGGTACGGTTAGGGATTAGGTGAGGGTTACAGTTAGTATTGCAGTTAAGGTTAGGTTTTAGGGCAAGTGTTAGGATTAGGGTTAGAGTTAGAGTTAGGGTTAGGTGCAGGGTTAGGTGCAGGGTAAGTTTTAGATTCAAGTCCTGGTTTAGGGTTAGAGTTAGTGTTCTATTTAGGGTCAAGTTTAGAGTTCGGCTTAGGTTTAGGATTAGGTCTATTGTTGGGCTTAGGATTAGGGTTAGGTTCAGAGCTATTGTAAGGCTTAGGTTTAGGGTTACAGATGGACTAGCTTTACGGTTAGAGTTAGGTTTAAGGTTAGGGTTTGGGCTAGGTTTACGTTTACGGTTATGGTTAGGGTTAGGATTTGGTTGAAGCTTAGCATAGGCTGAGGGTTACTTTTAGGGTTAGGGCTAGAGTTTGGGTTTGTGTTCAGGTTAGTGTTATGGTTAGATTTAGGGTCCAGTTTAGGGTTAGGGGTTAGGTTTAGTGTTAGGGTTAGTTTTAGGTTTAGGGTTAGTGTGAAGTTTAGGTTAAGGGTGAGAGCTAGGGTTAGGGTTAGGATTAGGGTTAGTGTTAGACGTTAGGTTTAGGGTGCTAGTTTTAGGTTTATGGTTAGGGTAGGTTTAAGTTTAGGGTGAATGTTAGGGTTAGTGTTCCATTAGGGTTACTGTTCGTGTTAGGGTTACAGTTAGGGTTAGGGATAGCATTAGGTTTAGTGTTAGGAATATAGTTAGGCGTTAGGGTGAGGGTTGGGGATATGGTGAGGGTTAGGTTTAGGTTTACAGTTAAGGTGAGGGTTTAGGGTAATTGTTATGGTTAGGGTTAGAGTTAGGGTCATGGTGAAGTTTCAGGTAATAGTGGGGTTCAGGGTTAATGTTAGATTTAGGGTTAAGGTTAGTGTTAGGGTTAGGTTTAGATTAGGGTTAAGGTAGCGGTCAGGTTAGGGTTAAGACTAGGTTTACGGTAAAGAGTAAGGCTAGGTTAGGGTTAGGTTTAGAGTTAGTGCTAGGGCTTAGGGTTAGGGTTAAGGTCAGGTTTAGAGTTATTGTTAGGTTTACGGTTAAGGTTAGGGTAGAGTTAAGGTTAAGGTTAAGTTTAAGGTTAGGGTAAGAGTTAGGTTTACGTCAGGTTTAGGGTTAGGATGAGGGATAGGGTTAGGGTTAGGGAAAGGGTTAGGGTTTCGTGTGAGGATTAGTGTTATGTTTACATTAAGCTGATGTTTTTGGGTGCTACAGTAAGGTGTAGGGTTAGAGTTAGGTTAGGTTTAGAGTTAGGGCTAGAGTATGGTGATAGTGCTTTAGGCTTAGGTTTAGGGTGGAATTTAGGTTAAGGATGAGGGTCAGGGTTGGGGTAGGTGTTTCGATTTATGTTAGGGTCAGGTTTAGGGTTTGGGTTTAGAGTTCAGGTTAGATTCAGGGTTAGGGTTAGATTTAGGTTTAGGGTTAGGGTTAGGTTTAGTGTCAGTTTAGCTTAGGGTTAGGGTTTGAATGAAGTTAGGGTAGGTTTAGGGTTATGGTTAGGTTGAAATTTTGGTTAAGTGTGAGGGTTTAGTTTCGGGTTAGGGTTAGAGTTAGGGTTAGTGGTTAAGGTTAGGTTTAGGGTTAAGGTTAGGTTTAGGCTAAGCATTAGGGTTAGAGTTAGGGTTAGTGGTTAGTGTTTCAGTTAGGTTTAGGATAGGGTTATAATTAGGGTTAAGTTTAGGGTTACGGTAAGAGTTAGATTTACGTTTACAGTTAAGGTGAGGGTTTTGCGTAACTGTTACGGTTAGGGTTAGGGCTAGGTTTAGGGTGAGAGTTGGGTTAGGGGTTAGGTTTCGGTTAAGTTTATGGTAGGCTTAAAGTTAGGGCTAAGGTTAGGTTAGGGTTACGTCAGGGTTAGGATTAGAATTAGGTTTCGGGCGAGGGTTAGTGTCAGAGTTATTATAAGGGTTAGGTTGAGGGTTACAGATGCGCCAAGGTTAAGGTTAGGGTTAGGTTTAGGGGTAGGATTAGGGTTAAAGTTAGGGTTAGCTTTAGGTTAGGGATAGGGTGAAGTAAAGTAGGGTGAGGGTTAGGGTTATGGCTAAGGTTTGGGTTCGTTTTCAGGTTAGTGTTAAGTTTATGTTTAGGGTTAGGGTTAAGTTTATGGGTTCTGTTTAGTTTTAGGGTTAGGGTTAGATTTTAGGTTAGGGTTAAGTGTAACAGTTAGGGTTACGATTTGTGTTAGGCATTGTGGTTGGGGTGAGAGTTAGGTTTATGGTTAGGGTTGGGTAGAGTTAGGATTATGGTTATGGTAAGGTGTTAGGGTTTAGAGGTGTAGTTTAGGGTTAGGGTTTGGGTGTGGGTTTCGGTTAGGCATTGTGGTTCTGATCATGGTTAAGTTTGGTTCAGTGTTAGGGTTAGGTTTATGATTAGGTTTTGGGTTAGTGTTAGATTTAGGGTGAGGGATAGTGTTAAGGTTTAGGTAAGGTTTTGGTGTTATGGGTTAGGGTTTGCGTTAGGGTTAGTGTTATCTTTATGGCTTAGGGGTTTCAGGTTAGTGTTGTGGTTAGGGCTAGGGTTAGCATTAGGGTTAGGGTTGTGGGCTACGGTTAGGGGTTAGAGTGAAGGTTACGGTTAGTTTTACAGTTAAGGTGAGGGTTTAGGGTAAGTGTTATGATTAGGGTTAGAGTTCGAGTTAGGGTTAGGTTTAGGGATAGGGTTAGGTGTAGGGTAATATTTAGGTTTACGTCCAAGTTTAGGGTTAGAGTTAGTGTTGTATTTAGGGTCAGAGCTAGTGTTCTATTTAGGGTCAAGTTTAGAGTTAGGGTTAGGTTTAGGATTAGGATTATGTTTAGGGTTAGGGTTAGGTTCAGGCCTATCGTAAGGGTTAGGTTTAGGGTTTCAGATGGACTAGTGTGATGGTTAGAGTTAGGTTTAAGGTAAGGGTTTTGCTTAGGTTTAGGTTAGGGCTAAGGTTTGGGTTAGGGTTTGGATGATGTTTAGGCTAGGATGAGGGTTATTTTTATGGTTAGGGCTGGAGTTTGGGTTTGTGCTCACGTTACTTTTAAGGTCAGGTTTAGGGTTTGGATTAGGGTTAGGGGTTATGTTTAGGGTTAGATTTACGAACAGGGTTAGTATTAGTGTGAAGTTCAGGTTAAGTGGGAGGGTTAGGATAAGGGTTAGGATTAGGGTTAGAATTATAATGTTAGACATTAGGTTTAGGGTGTTAGGTTTAGGTTCATGGTTAGGCTAGTCTTAAGTTTAAGGTTAATGTTAGAGTTAAGATTAGATTAGGGTTACACTTCGTGTTAGAGTTAGGGTTAGGGATAAGTTTAGGGATAGCATTAGGTTTAGGGTTGGGGACACGGTTAAGGGTTAGGGTGTGTGTTAGTATTAGGTTTACCATTAAGGAGAGGGTTTAGGTTAATTGTTATGGTTAGGGTTAGAGTCAGAGTTAGGGTTAGGGTTAGGGTGAAGTTTTAGTTAATAGTGAGTGTTAGGGTTAAGGTTAGAGTTAGGGTTAAGGTTAGTGTCAGGGTTAGGTTTAGGGTTAGGGTTACGGTAGGGGTAAGGTTACTGTGAAGGCTAGGTTTACGGGAAAGGGTAGTGCTGGGTTAGGGTTAGGGTTACGTTTAGAGTTATTGTTAGGCTTAAGTTTAGGGTTAGGGTAGAGTTAATGTTAGGGTTAATTTTAGGGTTAGGGTAAGGGTTAGGTTTAGTTCAGGGTTAGGGCTAGGATTAGGGATAGGGTTAGGATTGGGGGATGGGTTAGGGATTCGTGTGAGGGTTAGTGTCAGGTTTACAGTTAAGCTGATGTTTTAGGGTGTTACAGTTAGGGTTAGGGTTAGAGTTAGGGTTAGGATTAGGTTTATGCTTAGGATTAGGGTTAGGGTTAGGGTCAGGGTTAGGTGGAGATTTAGTGTCATGTTTAGGTTGTTTTTTTAGTTTTAGGGTTAGGCTTAGTGTGAAGTTTATTTTAATTCTGAGGTTTAGGGTTAGGGGTTAGGGTTAGGTTATGTTTAGTTTTAGGTTTGGGGTTAGTGTTAGCGTTAGGGTTAGTTTTAGTTTTGGTTAGGGTTTGAATGAATTTAAGGTAGGTTTAGCGTTATGGTTAGGGTGAAATTTTGGTTAAGGGTGAGGGTTTGTTTTAGGTTTAGGGTTAGGGTTAGAGTTCGGGTGAATGTTTAGGTTTAGGTTTAAGGTTAAGTTTAGGTTTAGGCTAATGATTAGGTTTAGAGTTAGGGTTAGGGGTTATTGTTTCGGTAAGGTTTAGGGTAGGGTTCTGTTTAGGGTTAAGTATAGTGTTAGGGTAAGAGTTAGAGTTCCATTTACAGTTGAGTGTTTTGGGTGTTACTGTTAGGGTTAGGGCTAGGGTTACAGTTAGAGTTAGGGTTAGTGGTTAGGGTTAGGTGTAAGTTTATGGTAGCCTTAATGTTAGGTTAAGGTTAGGTTAGGGTTAGGGTCAGGGCTAGGATTAGGTTTAGGGTGAGGGTTAGGGTCAGAGATATTGTAAGGGTTAGGTTTAGGGTTACAAGTGGGCCATGGTTAAGGTTAGGGTTAGGTTTAGGGTTAAAGTTAGGGTTAGCTTTAGGTTAGGGATAGGATGAAGTTTAAGATAGGGTGAGGGTTAGGGTTATGGCTAAGGTTTGGGTTAGTTTTCGGGTTAGTGTTAAGGTTATGTTTAGGGTTAGGGTTAAGTTTATGGGTTGTGTTTAGTTTTAGGGTTAGGGTTAGATTTTAGGTTAGGGTTAAGTTTAGTGTAAACAGCTAAGGTTACGGTTTGTGTTAGGCATTGTGTTGGGGTGAGGTTTAGGTTTAGGGTTAGGGTTGTGTATGCTTAGGATTATGGTTATGGTAAGGTGTTAGGGGTTAGAAGTGTAGTTTAGGGTTAGGGGTGGGTGAGGGTTCTGGTAAAGCATTGTGGTTCTGACCATGGTTAGGTTTGGTTTAGGGTTATGGTTAGGTTTATGATTAGGTTTCAGGTTAGTGTTCGAGTTAGAGTTAAGGTTTGGGTTAGGCTTTGGTGTTAGGGGTTAGGGTTTGGGTTAGGGTTAGGGTTATTGTTAGGGCTCAGGGGTTCAGGTTAGTGTTAGGGTTAGGGTTACGCATAGAATTAGGGTTAGGGTTGGGGATACGGTTAGGGGTTAGGGTGAGGGTTACGGTTACTTTTACAGTTTAGTTGAGGGTTTAGGTTAAGTGTCATCATTAGGGTTAGAGTTAGGGTTATGGTTAGGTGTAGGGCAATATTTAGGTTTAGGTGCCGGTTTAGTGTTAGAGTCAGTGTTCAATTTAGGGTCAAGGTTAGATTTAGGGTTAGGGTTAGGTTTAGGTCTAGGGTTAGGATTAGGTTTAGGGTTAGGCTCAGGGCTATTGTAAGGGTTAGGTTTAGGGTTACATTTGGACTAGCATTATGGTTAGAGTTATGTTCAAGGATAGGGTTTGGGTTAGGTTTAGGGTTAGGGTTTGGATGAAGTTTAGGATAGGATGAAGGTTACTTTTATGGTTTGCTAAAGTTTGGTTTTGTGTTCAGCTTAGTGTTAAGGTTAGGTTTAGGGTTCGGTTTTGTGTTAGGGGTTATGTTTAGGGTTTGGGTTACGCTTTGGTTTAGGGTTAGTGTGAAGTTTAGGTTAAGGGTGAGGGTTAGGATAAAGGTTAGGATTAGGTTTATGGTAAGGTGTTAGTGGTTAGAGGTGTAGTTTAGGGTTAGGGTTTGGGTGAGGGTTCCGGTTAGGAATTGTGGTTCTGGTCATGGTTGGGTTTGGTTTAGGTTTATGATTAGGTTTCGGGTTAGTGTTAGAGTTAGGGTGAGAGTTAGAGTTAAGGTTTGGATTAGGCTTTGGTGTTAGGGGTTAGGGTTTGTGTTAGAGTTAGGGTTATCGTTAGGGCTCAGGGGTTTCAGGTTAGTTTTAGGGTTAAGGTTAGGGATTGCATTAGGGTTAGGTTTGGGGGATACGGTTAGGGGTTAGGGTGAGGGTTACGCTTAGTTTTACAGTTAAAGTGTGGGTTTAGGATAAGTGTTATGATTAGGGTTAGAGTTGGAGTTATTTTTAGGTTTAGGGTTAGGTGTAGGGGAAGATTTAGGTTTAGGTCCAGGTTTAGGGTTAGAGTTAGTGTTCTCTCTAGGGTCAAGGGTGCCGTTAGGGTTAGGTTAGGATTAGGCCTAGGGCTAGGATTAGGTTTAGGGTTAATTTCAGGGCTATTGTAAGGGTTAGGTTTAGGGTTACAGATGGACTAGCGCTATGGTTAGAGGTAGGTTTAAGGTTAGGGTTTGGGTTAGGTTTAGGTTTAAGGTAGTGTTAGAGTTTGGATGAAGTTTAGGATAGGGTGAGAGTTATTTTTATGGTTAGGGCTAGAGTTTGGGTTTGTGTTCAGGTTAGCTTTAAGGCTAGGGTTCAGGTTAGGGTTAGGGGATATGTTTAGGGTTAGGGTTATGTTTTGGTTTAGGGTTAGTGTGAAGTTTAGGTTAAGGGTGAGGGTTAGGATAAGAGAATTAGGGTTAGGATTATAGTTAGTGTTAGAGGTTAGATTTAGGATGCTAACGTTAGGTTTATGGTTAGGGTTGGGTTAATGTTAGAGTTAGGGTTAGATTAGGTTTAATATTCGTATTTGGGTTAGGGATAGGGTTAGGGATAGCATTAGGTTTAGGTTTGGGGATACGGTTAGGGGTTAGGTTGAGGGTTGTGGTTAGGGTGTGGGTTAGGGTTAGGTTTACAGTTAAGGTGAGGGTTTAGGGTAAGTGTTATAGTTAGGGTTCGAGTTAGAGTTTGGGTTAGGTTTAGGGTGAAGTTTCAGTTAATAGTCAGGGTCAGGGTAAGGGTTAGGGTTAAGATTACAGTTAGGGTTAAGTTTAGTGTTAGGGTTAGGGTTAGGGTAGGGGTAAGGTTAGGGTTAAGGCTAGGTTTACGGTAAAGGGTAGGGCTAGGTTAGGGTTAGGTTTAGAGTTAGAGCTAGTACTAGGGTTTAGGGTAAGAGGTAGGGTCAGGTTTAGAGTTTTTGTTAGTTTTAGGGTGGAGTTAAGGTTAAGCTTAGCGTTAGGGTAAGTGTTAGGTTTAGGTCAGGGTTAAGGTTAGGATTAGGGATAGGGTTAGGGTTAGGGAAAGGGTTAGGTGTTCGTGGGAGGGTTAGTGTTAGGTTTACACTTAAGCTGATGTTTTACAGTGTTACAGTTAGGTCAGGGTTGTAGTTAGGGTTAGGATGAGGTTTAGGTTTAGGGCTATATTTAGGGGATAGTTTAGGGTTAGGTTTAGTTTTAGGGTTAAGGTTAGGCTTAGGTTTATATTGAAATTTATGTTAAGGATGAGGGTTAGGGTTAGCGTTAGGGTTAGGTGTTTGGGTTAAGGTTAGGGTGAGGTTTAGGGTTTGGGTTAGGGTTCGGTTTAGGATCAGGCTTAGAATTAGGGTTAGTGGTTAGGGTTAGGCTTAGGGTTAAGGTTAGGTTTAGGCTAAAGATCAGGATTTGATTCCGAGTTAGGTGTTAGTGTTTCAGTTAGGTTTAGGGTAGGGTTATATTTAGGGTTAGGTTAAGAGTTAGATTTATGTTTACAGTTAAGGTGAGGGTTTTGGGTAAGTGTTACATTTAGGGTTAGGGTTAGGTTTAGGGCTAGGGCTAGGGCTAGGGTTAGGTTTAGATTTCAGGTTACAGGTTAGGGTTAGGTTTAAGTTTATGGTAGGGTAAATTTACGGTTAAGGTTTGGTTAGGGTTAGGGTCAGGGTTAGGATTAGGATTAGGTTTAGGGTGAGGGTTAGGGTCAGAGTTATTGTAAGGGTTAGGTTTGGGGTTACAGGTGGGTCAAGGTTAAGGTTAAGGTCAGGGTTAAATTTAGGGTGTGTTTTAGATTAGGGATAGGGTGAAGTTTAAGATAGGGTGAGGGTTAGGGTTATGGCTAAGGTTTGCTTGAGTTTTCAGGTTAGTGTTAAGGTTATGTTTAGGGTTAGGAATAAGTTTATGGGTTCTGTTTACTTTTAGGGTTGGGGTAGATTTTAGGTTAGGGTTAAGTTCAGTGTTACGGTTAGGGTTAGGTTTACGGTTTGTGTTAGGCATTGTGGTTGGTGTGAGGATTAGGTTTAGCATTAGGGTTGGGTAGGGTTAGGATTATGGTTATGGTAAGGTGTTAGGGATTAGAGGAGTAGTTTTGGGTTAGGGCTTGGGTGAGGGTTCTGGTTAGGTATTGTGGTTCTGGTCATGGTTAGGTTTGGTTTAGGGTTAGGGTTAGTTTTATGATTAGGTTTAGGGTTAGTGTTAGAGTTAGGGTTAGGCTTTGGTGCTAGGGGTTAGGTTTTGGGTTAGGGTTATCGTTAGGGCTTAGGTTTTCAGGTGAGTGTTAGGGTTAGGGTTAGGGATAGCATTAGGTTTCGCTTTTGGGGGTGCGGTTAGGGGTTAGGTGAGGGTTACAGTTAGTATTGCAGTTAAGGTTAGGTTTTAGGGCCAGTGTTAGGATTAGGGTTAGAGTTAGAGTTAGGGTTAGGTTTAGGGTTAGGTGCAGGGTAAGTTTTAGGTTTAAGTCCTGGTTTAGGGTTAGAGTTAGTGTTCTATTTAGGGTCAAGTTTAGAGTTCGGGTTAGGTTTAGGATTAGGTCTATTGTTGGGCTTAGGATTAGGGTTAGGTTCAGAGCTATTGTAAGGCTTAGGTTTAGGGTTACAGATGGACTAGCTTTACGGTTAGAGTTAGGTTTAAGGTTAGGGTTTGGGCTAGGTTTACGTTTACGGTTATGGTTAGGGTTAGGATTTGGTTGAAGTTTAGCATAGGCTGAGGGTTACTTTTAGGGTTAGGGCTAGAGTTTGGGTTTGTGCTCAGGTTAGTGTTATGGTTAGATTTAGGGTCCAGTTTAGGGTTAGGGGTTAGGTTTAGTGTTAGGGTTAGTTTTAGGCTTAGGGTTAGTGTGAAGTTTAGGTTAAGGGTGAGAGTTAGGGTTAGGGTTAGGATTAGGGTTAGTGTTAGACGTTAGGTTTAGGGTGCTAGTTTTAGGTTTATGGTTAGGGTAGGTTTAAGTTTAGGGTTAATGTTAGGGTTAGTGTTATATTAGGGTTACAGTTCATGTTAGGATTACAGTTAGGGTTAGGGATAGCATTAGGTTTAGGGTTAGGAATATAGTTAGGGGTTAGGGTGAGGGTTGGGGATATGGTGAGGGTTAGGTTTAGGTTTACAGTTAAGGTGAGGGTTTAGGGTAATTGTTATGGTTAGGGTTAGAGTTAGGATCATGGTGAAGTTTCAGTTAATAGTGGGGTTCAGGGTTAATGTTAGATTTAGGGTTAAGGTTAGTGTTAGGGTTAGGTTTAGGTTAGGGTTAAGGTAGCGGTCAGGTTAGGGTTAAGACTAGGTTTACAGTAAAGTGTAAGGCTAGGTTAGGGTTAGGTTTAGAGTTAGTGCTAGGGTTTAGGGTTAGGGTTAAGGTCAGGTTTAGAGTTATTGTTAGGTTTACGGTTAAGGTTAGGGTAGAGTTAAGGTTAAGGTTAAGTTGAAGGTTAGGGTAAGAGTTAGGTTTACGTCAGGTTTAGGGTTAGGATGAGGGATAGGGTTAGGGAAAAGGTAAGGGTTTTGTGTGAGGATTAGTGTTATGTTTACATTAAGCTGATGTTTTGGGGTGTTACAGTAAGGTTTAGGGTTAGAGTTAGGTTAGGATTAGAGTTAGGGCTAGAGTATGGTGATAGTGCTTTAGGCTTAGGTTTAGGGTGGAATTTAGGTTAAGGATGAGGCTTAGGGTTGGGGTAGGTGTTTGGATTAATGTTAGGGTCAGGTTTAGGGTTTTGGTTTAGAGTTCAGGTTAGATTCAGGGTTAGGGTTAGATTTAGGTTTAGGGTTAGGGTTAGGTTTAGTGTCAGTTTAGCTTAGGGTTAGTGTTTGAATGAAGTTAGGGTAGGTTTAGGGTTATGGTTAGGTTGAAATTTTGGTTAAGTGTGAGGGTTTGGTTTCGGGTTAGGGTTAGAGTTAGGGTTAGTGGTTAAGGCTAGGTTTAGGGTTAAGGTTAGGTTTAGGCTAAGCATTAGGGTTAGAGTTAGGGTTAGTGGTTAGTGTTTCAGTTAGGTTTAGGATAGGGTTATAATTAGGGTTAAGTTTAGGGTTACGGTAAGAGTTAGATTTACGTTTACAGTTAAGGTGAGGGTTTTGCGTAACTGTTACGGTTAGGGTTAGGGCTAGGTTTAGGGTGAGAGTTGGGTTAGGGGTTAGGTTTCGGTTAAGTTTATGGTAGTCTTAAAGTTAGGGTTAAGGTTAGGTTAGGGTTAGGGTCAGGGTTAGGATTAGAATTAGGTTTCGGGCGAGGGTTAGTGTCAGAGTTATTATAAGGGTTAGGTTGAGGGTTACAGATGGGCCAAGGTTAAGGTTAGGGTTAGGTTTAGGGGTAGGATTAGGGTTAAAGTTAGGGTTAGCTTTAGGTTAGGGATAGGGTGAAGTAAAGTAGGGTGAGGGTTAGGGTTATGGCTAAGGTTTGGGTTCGTTTTCAGGTTAGTGTTAAGTTTATGTTTAGGGTTAGGGTTAAGTTTATGGGTTGTGTTTAGTTTTAGGGTTAGGGTTAGATTTTAGGTTAGGGTTAAGTTAAGTGTAACAGTTAGGGTTACGATTTGTGTTAGGCATTGTGGTTGGGGTGAGTGTTAGGCTTATGGTTAGGGTTGGGTAGAGTTAGGATTATGGTTATGGTAAGGTGTTAGGGTTTAGAGGTGTAGTTTAGGGTTAGGGTTTGGGTGAGGGTTTCGGTTAGGCATTGTGGTTCTGGTCATGGTTAAGTTTGGTTCAGTGTTAGGGTTAGGTTTATGATTAGGTTTCGGGTTAGTGTTAGAGTTAGGGTGAGGGATAGTGTTAAGGTTTAGCTTAGGTTTTGGTGTTATAGGTTAGGGTTTGCGTTAGGGTTAGTGTTCTCTTTATGGCTTAGGGGTTTCAGGTTAGTGTTGTGGTTAGGGCTAGGGTTAGCATTAGGGTTAGGGTTGTGGGCTACGGTTAGGGGTTAGAGTGAAGGCTACGGTTAGTTTTACAGTTAAGGTGAGGGTTTAGGGTAAGTGTTATGATTAGGGTTAGAGTTCGAGTTAGGGTTAGGTTTAGGGTTAGGGTTAGGTGTAGGGTAATATTTAGGTTTACGTCCAAGTTTAGGGTTCGAGTTAGTGCTGTATTTAGGGTCAGAGCTAGTGTTCTATTTAGGGTCAAGTTTAGAGTTAGGGTTAGGTTTAGGATTAGGATTATGTTTAGGGTTAGGGTTAGGTTCAGGCCTATCGTAAGGGTTAGGTTTAGGGTTTCAGATGGACTAGTGTTATGGTTAGAGTTAGGTTTAAGGTAAGGGTTTTGCTTAGGTTTAGGTTAGGGCTAAGGTTAGGGTTAGGGTTTGGATGATGTTTAGGCTAGGGTGAGGGTTATTTTTATGGTTAGGGCTGGAGTTTGGGTTTGTGCTCACGTTACTTTTAAGGTCAGGTTTAGGGTTTGGATTAGGGTTAGGGGTTATGTTTAGGGTTAGATTTACGAACAGGGTTAGTATTAGTGTGAAGTTCAGGTTAAGTGGGAGGGTTAGGATAAGGGTTAGGATTAGGGTTAGAATTATAATGTTAGACATTAGGTTTAGGGTGTTAGGTTTAGGTTCATGGTTAGGCTAGTCTTAAGTTTAAGGTTAATGTTAGGGTTAGGATTAGATTAGGGTTACTCTTCGTGTTAGAGTTAGGGTTAGGGATAAGTTTCGGGATAGCATTAGGTTTAGGGTTGGGGACACGGTTAAGGGTTAGGGTGTGTGTTAGTGTTAGTTTTACCGTTAAGGAGAGGGTTTAGGTTAATTGTTATGGTTAGGGTTAGAGTTAGAGTTAGGGTTAGGGTTAGGGTGAAGTTTCAGTTAATAGTGAGGGTTAGGGTTAAGGTTAGAGTTAGGGTTAAGGTTAGTGTCAGGGTTAGGTTTAGGGTTAGGGTTACGGTAGGGGTAAGGTTACTGTGAAGGCTAGGTTTACAGTAAAGGGTAGTGCTGGGTTAGGGTTAGGGTTACGTTTAGAGTTATTGTTAGGCTTAAGTTTAGGGTTAGGGTAGAGTTAATGTTAGGGTTAATTTTAGGGTTAGGGTAAGGGTTAGGTTTAGTTCAGGGTTAGGGCTAGGATTAGGGATAGGGTTAGGATTGGGGGATGGGTTAGGGATTCTTGTGAGGGTTGGTGTCAGGTTTACAGTTAAGCTGATGTTTTAGGGTGTTACAGTTAGGGTTAGGGTTAGAGTTAGGGTTAGGACTAGGTTTATGCTTAGGATTAGGGTTAGGGTTAGGGTCAGGGTTAGGTGGAGATTTAGTGTCATGTTTAGGTTGTTTTTTTAGTTTTAGGGTTAGGCTTAGTGTGAAGTTTATTTTAATTATGAGGTTTAGGGTTAGGGGTTAGGCTTAGGTTATGTTTAGTTTTAGGTTTGGGGTTAGTGTTAGCGTTAGGGTTAGTTTTAGTTTTGGTTAGGGTTTGAATGAATTTAAGGTAGGTTTAGCGTTATGGTTAGGGTGAAATTTTGGTTAAGGGTGAGGGTTTGTTTTAGGTTTAGGGTTAGGGTTAGAGTTCGGGTGAGTGTTTATGTTTTAGGTTTAAGGTTAAGTTTAGGTTTAGGCTAATGATTAGGTTTAGAGTTAGGGTTAGGGGTTATTGTTTCGGTAAGGTTTAGGGTAGGGTTCTGTTTAGGGTTAAGAATAGGGTTAGGGTAAGAGTTAGAGTTCCATTTACAGTTGAGTGTTTTGGGTGTTACTGTTAGGGTTAGGGCTAGGGTTACAGTTAGAGTTAGGGTTAGAGGTTAGGGTTAGGTGTAAGTTTATGGTAGCCTTAATGTTAGGTTAAGGTTAGGTTAGGGTTAGGGTCAGGGTTAGGATTAGGTTTAGGGTGAGGGTTAGGGTCAGAGATATTGTAAGGGTTAGGTTTAGGGTTACAAGTGGGCCATGGTTAAGGTTAGGGTTAGGTTTAGGGTTAAAGTTAGGGTTAGCTTTAGGTTAGGGATAGGAGGAAGTTTAAGATAGGGTGAGGGTTAGGGTTATGGCTAAGGTTTGGGTTAGTTTTCAGGTTAGTGTTAAGGTTATGTTTAGGGTTAGGGTTAAGTTTATGGGTTGTGTTTAGTTTTAGGGTTAGGGTTAGATTTTAGGTTAGGGTTAAGTTTAGTGTAAACAGCTAAGGTTACGGTTTGTGTTAGGCATTGTGGTTGGGGTGAGGTTTAGGTTTAGGGTTAGGGTTGTGTATGCTTAGGATTATGGTTATGGTAAGGTGTTAGGGGTTAGAAGTGTAGTTTAGGGTTAGGGGTGGGTGAGGGTTCTGGTAAAGCATTGTGGTTCTGACCATGGTTAGGTTTGGTTTAGGGTTACGGTTAGGTTTATGATTAGGTTTCAGGTTAGTGTTCGAGTTAGAGTTAAGGTTTGGGTTAGGCTTTGGTGTTAGGGGTTAGGGTTTGGGTTATGGTTAGGTGTAGGGCAATATTTAGGTTTAGGTGCCGGTTTAGTGTTAGAGTCAGTGTTCAATTTAGGGTCAAGGTTAGATTTAGGGTTAGGGTTAGGTTTAGGTCTAGGGTTAGGATTAGGTTTAGGGTTAGGTTCAGGGCTATTGTAAGGGTTAGGTTTAGGGTTACATTTGGACTAGCATTATGGTTAGAGTTATGTTCAAGGATAGGGTTTGGGTTAGGTTTAGGTTTCGGGTTAGGGTTTGGATGAAGTTTAGGATAGGGTGAGGGTTATTTTTATGGTTTGGGCTAAAGTTTGGTTTTGTGTTCAGCTTAGTGTTAAGGTTAGGTTTAGGGTTCGGTTTTGGGTTAGGGGTTATGTTTAGGGTTTGGGTTACGCTTTGGTTTAGGGTTAGTGTGAAGTTTAGGTTAAGGGTGAGGGTTAGGATAAAGGTTAGGATTAGGTTTATGGTAAGGTGTTAGTGGTTAGAGGTGTAGTTTAGGGTTAGGGTTTGGGTGAGGGTTCCGGTTAGGAATTGTGGTTCTGGTCATGATTGGGTTTGGTTTAGGTTTATGGTTCGGTTTCGGGTTAGTGTTAGAGTTAGGGTGAGAGTTAGGGTTAAGGTTTGGATTAGGCTTTGGTGTTAGGGGTTAGGGTTTGTGTTAGAGTTAGGGTTATCGTTAGGGCTCAGGGGTTTCAGGTTCGTTTTAGGGTTAAGGTTAGGGATTGCATTAGGGTTAGGTTTGGGGGATACGGTTAGGGGTTAGGGTGAGGGTTACGGTTAGTTTTACAGTTAAAGTGTGGGTTTAGGATAAGTGTTATGATTAGGGTTAGAGTTGGAGTTATTTTTAGGTTTAGGGTTAGGTGTAGGGGAAGATTTAGGTTTAGGTCCAGGTTTAGGGTTAGAGTTAGTGTTCTCTCTAGGGTCAAGGGTGCAGTTAGGGTTAGGTTAGGATTAGGCCTAGGGCTAGGATTAGGTTTAGGGTTAATTTCAGGGCTATTGTAAGGGTTAGGTTTAGGGTTACAGATGGACTAGCGCTATGGTTAGAGGTAGGTTTAAGGTTAGGGTTTGGGTTAGGTTTAGGTTTAAGGTAGTGTTAGAGTTTGGATGAAGTTTAGGATAGGGTGAGGGTTATTTTTATGGTTAGGGCTAGAGTTTGGGTTTGTGTTCAGGTTAGCTTTAAGGCTAGGGTTCAGGTTAGGGTTAGGGGTTATGTTTAGGGTTAGGGTTATGTTTTGGTTTAGGGTTAGTGTGAAGTTTAGGTTAAGGGTGAGGGTTAGGATAAGAGTTAGAATTAGGGTTAGGATTATAGTTAGTGTTAGAGGTTAGATTTAGGATGCTAACGTTAGGTTTATGGTTAGGGTTGGGTTCATGTTAGAGTTAGGGTTAGATTAGGTTTAATGCTCGTGTTTGGGTTAGGGATAGGGTTACGGATAGCATTAGGTTTAGGTTTGGGGATACGGTTAGGCGTTAGGGTGAGGGTTGTGGTTAGGGTGTGGGTTAGGGTTAGGTTTACAGTTAAGGTGAGGGTTTAGGGTAAGTGTTATAGTTAGGGTTCGAGTTAGGGTTTGGGTTAGGTTTAGGGTGAAGTTTCAGTTAATAGTCAGGGTCAGGGTAAGGGTTAGGGTTAAGATTACAGTTAGGGTTAAGTTTAGTGTTAGGGTTAGGGTTACGGTAGGGGTAAGGTTAGGGTTAAGGCTAGGTTTACGGTAAAGGGTAGGGCTAGGTTAGGGTTAGGTTTAGAGTTAGAGCTAGTTCTAGGGTTTAGGGTAAGAGGTAGGGTCAGGTTTAGAGTTTTTGTTAGTTTTAGGGTGGAGTTAAGGTTAAGTTTAGCGTTAGGGTAAGTGTTAGGTTTAGGTCAGGGTTAAGGTTAGGATTAGGGATAGGGTTAGGGTTAGGGAAAGGGTTAGGTGTTCGTGGGAGGGTTAGTGTTAGGTTTACACTTAAGCTGATGTTTTACAGTGTTACGGTTAGGTCAGGGTTGTAGTTAGGGTTAGGATGAGGTTGAGGTTTAGGGCTATATTTAGGGGATAGTTTAGGGTTAGGTTTAGTTTTAGGGTTAAGGTTAGGCTTAGGTTTATCTTGAAATTTATGTTAAGGATGAGGGTTAGGGTTAGCGTTAGGGTTAGGTGTTTGGGTTAAGGTTAGGGTTAGGTTTAGGGTTTGGGTTAGGGTTCGGTGTTTCGGTTAATGTTAGGGTCAGGTTTAGGGTAAGGGTTAGGGTTCGGTATAGGATCAGGCTTAGGGTTAGGGTTAGAATTAGGGTTAGTGGTTAGGGTTAGGCTTAGGGTTAAGGTTAGGTTTAGGTTAAACATCAGGATTTGATTTCGAGTTAGGTGTTAGTGTTTCGGTTAGGTTTAGGGTAGGTTTATATTTAAGGTTAGGTTAAGAGTTAGATTTATGTTTACAGTTAAGTTGAGGGTTTTGAGTAAGTGTTACATTTAGGGTTAGGGTTAGGTGTAGGGCTAGGGCTAGGGTTAGGTTTAGATTTCGGGTTACCGGTTAGAGTTAGGTTTAAGTTTATGGTAGGGTAAAGTTAGGGTTAAGGTTTGGTTAGGGTTAGGGTCAGGGTTAGGATTAGGATTAGGTTTAGGGTGAGGGTTAGGGTCAGAGTTATTGTAAGGGTTAGGTTTGGGGTTACAGGTGGGTCAAGGTTAAGGTTACGGTCAGGGTTAAAGTTAGGGTGTGCTTTAGATTAGGGATAGGGTGAAGTTTAAGATAGGGTGAGGGTTAGGGTTATGGCTAAGGTTTGCTTGAGTTTTCAGGTGAGTGTTAAGGTTATGTTTAGGGTTAGGAATAAGTTTATGGGTTCTGTTTACTTTTAGGGTTAGGGGTAGATTTTAGGTTAGGGTTAAGTTCAGTGTTACGGTCAGGGTTAGGTTTACGGTTTGTGTTAGGCATTGTGGTTGGTGCGAGGATTAGGTTTAGGATTAGGGTTGGGTAGGGTTAGGATTCTGGTTATGGTAAGGTGTTAGGGATTAGAGGAGTAGTTTTGGGTTAGGACTTGGGTGAGGGTTCCGGTTAGGCATTGTGGTTCTGGTCATGGTTAGGTTTGGTTTAGGGTTAGGGTTAGTTTTATGATTAGGTTTAGGGTTAGTGTTAGAGTTAGGGTTAGGCTTTGGTGCTAGGGGTTAGGTTTTGGGTTAGGGTTATCGTTAGGGCTTAGGTTTTCAGGTGAGTGTTTGGGTTAGGGTTAGGGATAGCATTAGGGTTAGCTTTTGGGGGTACGGTTAGGGGTTAGGTGAGGGTTACAGTTAGTATTGCAGTTAAGGTTAGGTTTTAGGGCAAGTGTTAGGATTAGGGTTAGAGTTAGAGTTAGGGTTAGGTGCAGGGTTAGGTGCAGGGTAAGTTTTAGATTCAAGTCCTGGTTTAGGGTTAGAGTTAGTGTTCTATTTAGGGTCAAGTTTAGAGTTCGGCTTAGGTTTAGGATTAGGTCTATTGTTGGGCTTAGGATTAGGGTTAGGTTCAGAGCTATTGTAAGGCTTAGGTTTAGGGTTACAGATGGACTAGCTTTACGGTTAGAGTTAGGTTTAAGGTTAGGGTTTGGGCTAGGTTTACGTTTACGGTTATGGTTAGGGTTAGGATTTGGTTGAAGCTTAGCATAGGCTGAGGGTTACTTTTAGGGTTAGGGCTAGAGTTTGGGTTTGTGTTCAGGTTAGTGTTATGGTTAGATTTAGGGTCCAGTTTAGGGTTAGGGGTTAGGTTTAGTGTTAGGGTTAGTTTTAGGTTTAGGGTTAGTGTGAAGTTTAGGTTAAGGGTGAGAGCTAGGGTTAGGGTTAGGATTAGGGTTAGTGTTAGACGTTAGGTTTAGGGTGCTAGTTTTAGGTTTATGGTTAGGGTAGGTTTAAGTTTAGGGTGAATGTTAGGGTTAGTGTTCCATTAGGGTTACTGTTCGTGTTAGGGTTACAGTTAGGGTTAGGGATAGCATTAGGTTTAGTGTTAGGAATATAGTTAGGCGTTAGGGTGAGGGTTGGGGATATGGTGAGGGTTAGGTTTAGGTTTACAGTTAAGGTGAGGGTTTAGGGTAATTGTTATGGTTAGGGTTAGAGTTAGGGTCATGGTGAAGTTTCAGGTAATAGTGGGGTTCAGGGTTAATGTTAGATTTAGGGTTAAGGTTAGTGTTAGGGTTAGGTTTAGATTAGGGTTAAGGTAGCGGTCAGGTTAGGGTTAAGACTAGGTTTACGGTAAAGAGTAAGGCTAGGTTAGGGTTAGGTTTAGAGTTAGTGCTAGGGCTTAGGGTTAGGGTTAAGGTCAGGTTTAGAGTTATTGTTAGGTTTACGGTTAAGGTTAGGGTAGAGTTAAGGTTAAGGTTAAGTTTAAGGTTAGGGTAAGAGTTAGGTTTACGTCAGGTTTAGGGTTAGGATGAGGGATAGGGTTAGGGAAAGGGTTAAGGTTTCGTGTGAGGATTAGTGTTATGTTTACATTAAGCTGATGTTTTTGGGTGCTACAGTAAGGTTCAGGGTTAGAGTTAGGTTAGTTTAGAGTTAGGGCTAGAGTATGGTGATAGTGCTTTAGGCTTAGGTTTAGGGTGAAATTTAGGTTAAGGATGAGGGTTAGGGTTGGGGTAGGTGTTTGGATTAATGTTAGGGTCAGGTTTAGGGTTTGGGTTTAGAGTTCAGGTTAGATTCAGGGTTAGGGTTAGATTTAGGTTTAGGGTTAGGGTTAGGTTTAGTGTTAGTTTAGCTTAGGGTTAGGGTTTGAATGAAGTTAGGGTAGGTTTAGGGTTATGGTTAGGTTGAAATTTTGGTTAAGTGTGAGGGTTTGGTTTCGGGTTAGGGTTAGAGTTAGGATTAGTGGTTAAGGTTAGGTTTAGGGTTAAGGTTAGGTTTAGGCTAAGCATTAGGGTTAGAGTTAGGGTTAGTGGTTAGTGTTTCAGTTAGGTTTAGGATAGGGTTATAATTAGGGTTAAGTTTAGGGTTACGGTAAGAGTTAGATTTACGTTTACAGTTAAGGTGAGGGTTTTGCGTAACTGTTACGGTTAGGGTTAGGGCTAGGTTTAGGGTTAGAGTTGGGTTAGGGGTTAGGTTTAGGTTAAGTTTATGGTAGGCTTAAAGTTAGGGTTAAGGTTAGGTTAGGGTTACGTCAGGGTTAGGATTAGAATTAGGTTTCGGGCGAGGGTTAGTGTCAGAGTTATTATAAGGGTTAGGTTGAGGGTTACAGATGGGCCAAGGTTAAGGTTAGGGTTAGGTTTAGGGGTAGGATTAGGGTTAAAGTTAGGGTTAGCTTTAGGTTAGGGATAGGGTGAAGTAAAGTAGGGTGAGGGTTAGGGTTATGGCTAAGGTTTGGGTTCGTTTTCAGGTTAGTGTTAAGTTTATGTTTAGGGTTAGGGTTAAGTTTATGGGTTGTGTTTAGTTTTAGGGTTAGGGTTAGATTTTAGGTTAGGGTTAAGTTAAGTGTAACAGTTAGGGTTACGATTTGTGTTAGGCATTGTGGTTGGGGTGAGTGTTAGGCTTATGGTTAGGGTTGGGTAGAGTTAGGATTATGGTTATGGTAAGGTGTTAGGGTTTAGAGGTGTAGTTTAGGGTTAGGGTTTGGGTGAGGGTTTCGGTTAGGCATTGTGGTTCTGGTCATGGTTAAGTTTGGTTCAGTGTTAGGGTTAGGTTTATGATTAGGTTTCGGGTTAGTGTTAGAGTTAGGGTGAGGGATAGTGTTAAGGTTTAGCTTAGGTTTTGGTGTTATAGGTTAGGGTTTGCGTTAGGGTTAGTGTTCTCTTTATGGCTTAGGGGTTTCAGGTTAGTGTTGTGGTTAGGGCTAGGGTTAGCATTAGGGTTAGGGTTGTGGGCTACGGTTAGGGGTTAGAGTGAAGGCTACGGTTAGTTTTACAGTTAAGGTGAGGGTTTAGGGTAAGTGTTATGATTAGGGTTAGAGTTCGAGTTAG
Source organism: Elephas maximus indicus (assembly GCF_024166365.1). Taxonomy (NCBI): domain Eukaryota; kingdom Metazoa; phylum Chordata; class Mammalia; order Proboscidea; family Elephantidae; genus Elephas; species Elephas maximus. The sequence goes on from NW_026060260.1 coordinate 1,571,144, forward strand.
GGTTAGGTTTAGGGTTAGGGTTAGGTGTAGGGTAATATTTAGGTTTACGTCCAAGTTTAGGGTTCGAGTTAGTGCTGTATTTAGGGTCAGAGCTAGTGTTCTATTTAGGGTCAAGTTTAGAGTTAGGGTTAGGTTTAGGATTAGGATTATGTTTAGGGTTAGGGTTAGGTTCAGGCCTATCGTAAGGGTTAGGTTTAGGGTTTCAGATGGACTAGTGTTATGGTTAGAGTTAGGTTTAAGGTAAGGGTTTTGCTTAGGTTTAGGTTAGGGCTAAGGTTAGGGTTAGGGTTTGGATGATGTTTAGGCTAGGGTGAGGGTTATTTTTATGGTTAGGGCTGGAGTTTGGGTTTGTGCTCACGTTACTTTTAAGGTCAGGTTTAGGGTTTGGATTAGGGTTAGGGGTTATGTTTAGGGTTAGATTTACGAACAGGGTTAGTATTAGTGTGAAGTTCAGGTTAAGTGGGAGGGTTAGGATAAGGGTTAGGATTAGGGTTAGAATTATAATGTTAGACATTAGGTTTAGGGTGTTAGGTTTAGGTTCATGGTTAGGCTAGTCTTAAGTTTAAGGTTAATGTTAGGGTTAGGATTAGATTAGGGTTACTCTTCGTGTTAGAGTTAGGGTTAGGGATAAGTTTCGGGATAGCATTAGGTTTAGGGTTGGGGACACGGTTAAGGGTTAGGGTGTGTGTTAGTGTTAGTTTTACCGTTAAGGAGAGGGTTTAGGTTAATTGTTATGGTTAGGGTTAGAGTTAGAGTTAGGGTTAGGGTTAGGGTGAAGTTTCAGTTAATAGTGAGGGTTAGGGTTAAGGTTAGAGTTAGGGTTAAGGTTAGTGTCAGGGTTAGGTTTAGGGTTAGGGTTACGGTAGGGGTAAGGTTACTGTGAAGGCTAGGTTTACAGTAAAGGGTAGTGCTGGGTTAGGGTTAGGGTTACGTTTAGAGTTATTGTTAGGCTTAAGTTTAGGGTTAGGGTAGAGTTAATGTTAGGGTTAATTTTAGGGTTAGGGTAAGGGTTAGGTTTAGTTCAGGGTTAGGGCTAGGATTAGGGATAGGGTTAGGATTGGGGGATGGGTTAGGGATTCTTGTGAGGGTTGGTGTCAGGTTTACAGTTAAGCTGATGTTTTAGGGTGTTACAGTTAGGGTTAGGGTTAGAGTTAGGGTTAGGACTAGGTTTATGCTTAGGATTAGGGTTAGGGTTAGGGTCAGGGTTAGGTGGAGATTTAGTGTCATGTTTAGGTTGTTTTTTTAGTTTTAGGGTTAGGCTTAGTGTGAAGTTTATTTTAATTATGAGGTTTAGGGTTAGGGGTTAGGCTTAGGTTATGTTTAGTTTTAGGTTTGGGGTTAGTGTTAGCGTTAGGGTTAGTTTTAGTTTTGGTTAGGGTTTGAATGAATTTAAGGTAGGTTTAGCGTTATGGTTAGGGTGAAATTTTGGTTAAGGGTGAGGGTTTGTTTTAGGTTTAGGGTTAGGGTTAGAGTTCGGGTGAGTGTTTATGTTTTAGGTTTAAGGTTAAGTTTAGGTTTAGGCTAATGATTAGGTTTAGAGTTAGGGTTAGGGGTTATTGTTTCGGTAAGGTTTAGGGTAGGGTTCTGTTTAGGGTTAAGAATAGGGTTAGGGTAAGAGTTAGAGTTCCATTTACAGTTGAGTGTTTTGGGTGTTACTGTTAGGGTTAGGGCTAGGGTTACAGTTAGAGTTAGGGTTAGAGGTTAGGGTTAGGTGTAAGTTTATGGTAGCCTTAATGTTAGGTTAAGGTTAGGTTAGGGTTAGGGTCAGGGTTAGGATTAGGTTTAGGGTGAGGGTTAGGGTCAGAGATATTGTAAGGGTTAGGTTTAGGGTTACAAGTGGGCCATGGTTAAGGTTAGGGTTAGGTTTAGGGTTAAAGTTAGGGTTAGCTTTAGGTTAGGGATAGGAGGAAGTTTAAGATAGGGTGAGGGTTAGGGTTATGGCTAAGGTTTGGGTTAGTTTTCAGGTTAGTGTTAAGGTTATGTTTAGGGTTAGGGTTAAGTTTATGGGTTGTGTTTAGTTTTAGGGTTAGGGTTAGATTTTAGGTTAGGGTTAAGTTTAGTGTAAACAGCTAAGGTTACGGTTTGTGTTAGGCATTGTGGTTGGGGTGAGGTTTAGGTTTAGGGTTAGGGTTGTGTATGCTTAGGATTATGGTTATGGTAAGGTGTTAGGGGTTAGAAGTGTAGTTTAGGGTTAGGGGTGGGTGAGGGTTCTGGTAAAGCATTGTGGTTCTGACCATGGTTAGGTTTGGTTTAGGGTTACGGTTAGGTTTATGATTAGGTTTCAGGTTAGTGTTCGAGTTAGAGTTAAGGTTTGGGTTAGGCTTTGGTGTTAGGGGTTAGGGTTTGGGTTATGGTTAGGTGTAGGGCAATATTTAGGTTTAGGTGCCGGTTTAGTGTTAGAGTCAGTGTTCAATTTAGGGTCAAGGTTAGATTTAGGGTTAGGGTTAGGTTTAGGTCTAGGGTTAGGATTAGGTTTAGGGTTAGGTTCAGGGCTATTGTAAGGGTTAGGTTTAGGGTTACATTTGGACTAGCATTATGGTTAGAGTTATGTTCAAGGATAGGGTTTGGGTTAGGTTTAGGTTTCGGGTTAGGGTTTGGATGAAGTTTAGGATAGGGTGAGGGTTATTTTTATGGTTTGGGCTAAAGTTTGGTTTTGTGTTCAGCTTAGTGTTAAGGTTAGGTTTAGGGTTCGGTTTTGGGTTAGGGGTTATGTTTAGGGTTTGGGTTACGCTTTGGTTTAGGGTTAGTGTGAAGTTTAGGTTAAGGGTGAGGGTTAGGATAAAGGTTAGGATTAGGTTTATGGTAAGGTGTTAGTGGTTAGAGGTGTAGTTTAGGGTTAGGGTTTGGGTGAGGGTTCCGGTTAGGAATTGTGGTTCTGGTCATGATTGGGTTTGGTTTAGGTTTATGGTTCGGTTTCGGGTTAGTGTTAGAGTTAGGGTGAGAGTTAGGGTTAAGGTTTGGATTAGGCTTTGGTGTTAGGGGTTAGGGTTTGTGTTAGAGTTAGGGTTATCGTTAGGGCTCAGGGGTTTCAGGTTCGTTTTAGGGTTAAGGTTAGGGATTGCATTAGGGTTAGGTTTGGGGGATACGGTTAGGGGTTAGGGTGAGGGTTACGGTTAGTTTTACAGTTAAAGTGTGGGTTTAGGATAAGTGTTATGATTAGGGTTAGAGTTGGAGTTATTTTTAGGTTTAGGGTTAGGTGTAGGGGAAGATTTAGGTTTAGGTCCAGGTTTAGGGTTAGAGTTAGTGTTCTCTCTAGGGTCAAGGGTGCAGTTAGGGTTAGGTTAGGATTAGGCCTAGGGCTAGGATTAGGTTTAGGGTTAATTTCAGGGCTATTGTAAGGGTTAGGTTTAGGGTTACAGATGGACTAGCGCTATGGTTAGAGGTAGGTTTAAGGTTAGGGTTTGGGTTAGGTTTAGGTTTAAGGTAGTGTTAGAGTTTGGATGAAGTTTAGGATAGGGTGAGGGTTATTTTTATGGTTAGGGCTAGAGTTTGGGTTTGTGTTCAGGTTAGCTTTAAGGCTAGGGTTCAGGTTAGGGTTAGGGGTTATGTTTAGGGTTAGGGTTATGTTTTGGTTTAGGGTTAGTGTGAAGTTTAGGTTAAGGGTGAGGGTTAGGATAAGAGTTAGAATTAGGGTTAGGATTATAGTTAGTGTTAGAGGTTAGATTTAGGATGCTAACGTTAGGTTTATGGTTAGGGTTGGGTTCATGTTAGAGTTAGGGTTAGATTAGGTTTAATGCTCGTGTTTGGGTTAGGGATAGGGTTACGGATAGCATTAGGTTTAGGTTTGGGGATACGGTTAGGCGTTAGGGTGAGGGTTGTGGTTAGGGTGTGGGTTAGGGTTAGGTTTACAGTTAAGGTGAGGGTTTAGGGTAAGTGTTATAGTTAGGGTTCGAGTTAGGGTTTGGGTTAGGTTTAGGGTGAAGTTTCAGTTAATAGTCAGGGTCAGGGTAAGGGTTAGGGTTAAGATTACAGTTAGGGTTAAGTTTAGTGTTAGGGTTAGGGTTACGGTAGGGGTAAGGTTAGGGTTAAGGCTAGGTTTACGGTAAAGGGTAGGGCTAGGTTAGGGTTAGGTTTAGAGTTAGAGCTAGTTCTAGGGTTTAGGGTAAGAGGTAGGGTCAGGTTTAGAGTTTTTGTTAGTTTTAGGGTGGAGTTAAGGTTAAGTTTAGCGTTAGGGTAAGTGTTAGGTTTAGGTCAGGGTTAAGGTTAGGATTAGGGATAGGGTTAGGGTTAGGGAAAGGGTTAGGTGTTCGTGGGAGGGTTAGTGTTAGGTTTACACTTAAGCTGATGTTTTACAGTGTTACGGTTAGGTCAGGGTTGTAGTTAGGGTTAGGATGAGGTTGAGGTTTAGGGCTATATTTAGGGGATAGTTTAGGGTTAGGTTTAGTTTTAGGGTTAAGGTTAGGCTTAGGTTTATCTTGAAATTTATGTTAAGGATGAGGGTTAGGGTTAGCGTTAGGGTTAGGTGTTTGGGTTAAGGTTAGGGTTAGGTTTAGGGTTTGGGTTAGGGTTCGGTGTTTCAGTTAATGTTAGGGTCAGGTTTAGGGTAAGGGTTAGGGTTCGGTATAGGATCAGGCTTAGGGTTAGGGTTAGAATTAGGGTTAGTGGTTAGGGTTAGGCTTAGGGTTAAGGTTAGGTTTAGGCTAAACATCAGGATTTGATTTCGAGTTAGGTGTTAGTGTTTCGGTTAGGTTTAGGGTAGGTTTATATTTAAGGTTAGGTTAAGAGTTAGATTTATGTTTACAGTTAAGTTGAGGGTTTTGAGTAAGTGTTACATTTAGGGTTAGGGTTAGGTGTAGGGCTAGGGCTAGGGTTAGGTTTAGATTTCGGGTTACCGGTTAGAGTTAGGTTTAAGTTTATGGTAGGGTAAAGTTAGGGTTAAGGTTTGGTTAGGGTTAGGGTCAGGGTTAGGATTAGGATTAGGTTTAGGGTGAGGGTTAGGGTCAGAGTTATTGTAAGGGTTAGGTTTGGGGTTACAGGTGGGTCAAGGTTAAGGTTACGGTCAGGGTTAAAGTTAGGGTGTGCTTTAGATTAGGGATAGGGTGAAGTTTAAGATAGGGTGAGGGTTAGGGTTATGGCTAAGGTTTGCTTGAGTTTTCAGGTGAGTGTTAAGGTTATGTTTAGGGTTAGGAATAAGTTTATGGGTTCTGTTTACTTTTAGGGTTAGGGGTAGATTTTAGGTTAGGGTTAAGTTCAGTGTTACGGTCAGGGTTAGGTTTACGGTTTGTGTTAGGCATTGTGGTTGGTGCGAGGATTAGGTTTAGGATTAGGGTTGGGTAGGGTTAGGATTCTGGTTATGGTAAGGTGTTAGGGATTAGAGGAGTAGTTTTGGGTTAGGACTTGGGTGAGGGTTCCGGTTAGGCATTGTGGTTCTGGTCATGGTTAGGTTTGGTTTAGGGTTAGGGTTAGTTTTATGATTAGGTTTAGGGTTAGTGTTAGAGTTAGGGTTAGGCTTTGGTGCTAGGGGTTAGGTTTTGGGTTAGGGTTATCGTTAGGGCTTAGGTTTTCAGGTGAGTGTTTGGGTTAGGGTTAGGGATAGCATTAGGGTTAGCTTTTGGGGGTACGGTTAGGGGTTAGGTGAGGGTTACAGTTAGTATTGCAGTTAAGGTTAGGTTTTAGGGCAAGTGTTAGGATTAGGGTTAGAGTTAGAGTTAGGGTTAGGTGCAGGGTTAGGTGCAGGGTAAGTTTTAGATTCAAGTCCTGGTTTAGGGTTAGAGTTAGTGTTCTATTTAGGGTCAAGTTTAGAGTTCGGCTTAGGTTTAGGATTAGGTCTATTGTTGGGCTTAGGATTAGGGTTAGGTTCAGAGCTATTGTAAGGCTTAGGTTTAGGGTTACAGATGGACTAGCTTTACGGTTAGAGTTAGGTTTAAGGTTAGGGTTTGGGCTAGGTTTACGTTTACGGTTATGGTTAGGGTTAGGATTTGGTTGAAGCTTAGCATAGGCTGAGGGTTACTTTTAGGGTTAGGGCTAGAGTTTGGGTTTGTGTTCAGGTTAGTGTTATGGTTAGATTTAGGGTCCAGTTTAGGGTTAGGGGTTAGGTTTAGTGTTAGGGTTAGTTTTAGGTTTAGGGTTAGTGTGAAGTTTAGGTTAAGGGTGAGAGCTAGGGTTAGGGTTAGGATTAGGGTTAGTGTTAGACGTTAGGTTTAGGGTGCTAGTTTTAGGTTTATGGTTAGGGTAGGTTTAAGTTTAGGGTGAATGTTAGGGTTAGTGTTCCATTAGGGTTACTGTTCGTGTTAGGGTTACAGTTAGGGTTAGGGATAGCATTAGGTTTAGTGTTAGGAATATAGTTAGGCGTTAGGGTGAGGGTTGGGGATATGGTGAGGGTTAGGTTTAGGTTTACAGTTAAGGTGAGGGTTTAGGGTAATTGTTATGGTTAGGGTTAGAGTTAGGGTCATGGTGAAGTTTCAGGTAATAGTGGGGTTCAGGGTTAATGTTAGATTTAGGGTTAAGGTTAGTGTTAGGGTTAGGTTTAGATTAGGGTTAAGGTAGCGGTCAGGTTAGGGTTAAGACTAGGTTTACGGTAAAGAGTAAGGCTAGGTTAGGGTTAGGTTTAGAGTTAGTGCTAGGGCTTAGGGTTAGGGTTAAGGTCAGGTTTAGAGTTATTGTTAGGTTTACGGTTAAGGTTAGGGTAGAGTTAAGGTTAAGGTTAAGTTTAAGGTTAGGGTAAGAGTTAGGTTTACGTCAGGTTTAGGGTTAGGATGAGGGATAGGGTTAGGGAAAGGGTTAAGGTTTCGTGTGAGGATTAGTGTTATGTTTACATTAAGCTGATGTTTTTGGGTGCTACAGTAAGGTTCAGGGTTAGAGTTAGGTTAGTTTAGAGTTAGGGCTAGAGTATGGTGATAGTGCTTTAGGCTTAGGTTTAGGGTGAAATTTAGGTTAAGGATGAGGGTTAGGGTTGGGGTAGGTGTTTGGATTAATGTTAGGGTCAGGTTTAGGGTTTGGGTTTAGAGTTCAGGTTAGATTCAGGGTTAGGGTTAGATTTAGGTTTAGGGTTAGGGTTAGGTTTAGTGTTAGTTTAGCTTAGGGTTAGGGTTTGAATGAAGTTAGGGTAGGTTTAGGGTTATGGTTAGGTTGAAATTTTGGTTAAGTGTGAGGGTTTGGTTTCGGGTTAGGGTTAGAGTTAGGATTAGTGGTTAAGGTTAGGTTTAGGGTTAAGGTTAGGTTTAGGCTAAGCATTAGGGTTAGAGTTAGGGTTAGTGGTTAGTGTTTCAGTTAGGTTTAGGATAGGGTTATAATTAGGGTTAAGTTTAGGGTTACGGTAAGAGTTAGATTTACGTTTACAGTTAAGGTGAGGGTTTTGCGTAACTGTTACGGTTAGGGTTAGGGCTAGGTTTAGGGTTAGAGTTGGGTTAGGGGTTAGGTTTAGGTTAAGTTTATGGTAGGCTTAAAGTTAGGGTTAAGGTTAGGTTAGGGTTACGTCAGGGTTAGGATTAGAATTAGGTTTCGGGCGAGGGTTAGTGTCAGAGTTATTATAAGGGTTAGGTTGAGGGTTACAGATGGGCCAAGGTTAAGGTTAGGGTTAGGTTTAGGGGTAGGATTAGGGTTAAAGTTAGGGTTAGCTTTAGGTTAGGGATAGGGTGAAGTAAAGTAGGGTGAGGGTTAGGGTTATGGCTAAGGTTTGGGTTCGTTTTCAGGTTAGTGTTAAGTTTATGTTTAGGGTTAGGGTTAAGTTTATGGGTTCTGTTTAGTTTTAGGGTTAGGGTTAGATTTTAGGTTAGGGTTAAGTTAAGTGTAACAGTTAGGGTTACGATTTGTGTTAGGCATTGTGGTTGGGGTGAGTGTTAGGCTTATGGTTAGGGTTGGGTAGAGTTAGGATTATGGTTATGGTAAGGTGTTAGGGTTTAGAGGTGTAGTTTAGGGTTAGGGTTTGGGTGAGGGTTTCGGTTAGGCATTGTGGTTCTGGTCATGGTTAAGTTTGGTTCAGTGTTAGGGTTAGGTTTATGATTAGGTTTCGGGTTAGTGTTAGAGTTAGGGTGAGGGATAGTGTTAAGGTTTAGCTTAGGTTTTGGTGTTATAGGTTAGGGTTTGCGTTAGGGTTAGTGTTATCTTTATGGCTTAGGGGTTTCAGGTTAGTGTTGTGGTTAGGGCTAGGGTTAGCATTAGGGTTAGGGTTGTGGGCTACGGTTAGGGGTTAGAGTGAAGGCTACGGTTAGTTTTACAGTTAAGGTGAGGGTTTAGGGTAAGTGTTATGATTAGGGTTAGAGTTCGAGTTAGGGTTAGGTTTAGGGTTAGGGTTAGGTGTAGGGTAATATTTAGGTTTACGTCCAAGTTTAGGGTTCGAGTTAGTGCTGTATTTAGGGTCAGAGCTAGTGTTCTATTTAGGGTCAAGTTTAGAGTTAGGGTTAGGTTTAGGATTAGGATTATGTTTAGGGTTAGGGTTAGGTTCAGGCCTATCGTAAGGGTTAGGTTTAGGGTTTCAGATGGACTAGTGTTATGGTTAGAGTTAGGTTTAAGGTAAGGGTTTTGCTTAGGTTTAGGTTAGGGCTAAGGTTAGGGTTAGGGTTTGGATGATGTTTAGGCTAGGGTGAGGGTTATTTTTATGGTTAGGGCTGGAGTTTGGGTTTGTGCTCACGTCACTTTTAAGGTCAGGTTTAGGGTTTGGATTAGGGTTAGGGGTTATGTTTAGGGTTAGATTTACGAACAGGGTTAGTATTAGTGTGAAGTTCAGGTTAAGTGGGAGGGTTAGGATAAGGGTTAGGATTAGGGTTAGAATTATAATGTTAGACATTAGGTTTAGGGTGTTAGGTTTAGGTTCATGGTTAGGCTAGTCTTAAGTTTAAGGTTAATGTTAGGGTTAGGATTAGATTAGGGTTACTCTTCGTGTTAGAGTTAGGGTTAGGGATAAGTTTCGGGATAGCATTAGGTTTAGGGTTGGGGACACGGTTAAGGGTTAGGGTGTGTGTTAGTGTTAGTTTTACCGTTAAGGAGAGGGTTTAGGTTAATTGTTATGGTTAGGGTTAGAGTTAGAGTTAGGGTTAGGGTTAGGGTGAAGTTTCAGTTAATAGTGAGGGTTAGGGTTAAGGTTAGAGTTAGGGTTAAGGTTAGTGTCAGGGTTAGGTTTAGGGTTAGGGTTACGGTAGGGGTAAGGTTACTGTGAAGGCTAGGTTTACAGTAAAGGGTAGTGCTGGGTTAGGGTTAGGGTTACGTTTAGCGTTATTGTTAGGCTTAAGTTTAGGGTTAGGGTAGAGTTAATGTTAGGGTTAATTTTAGGGTTAGGGTAAGGGTTAGGTTTAGTTCAGGGTTAGGGCTAGGATTAGGGATAGGGTTAGGATTGGGGGATGGGTTAGGGATTCTTGTGAGGGTTGGTGTCAGGTTTACAGTTAAGCTGATGTTTTAGGGTGTTACAGTTAGGGTTAGGGTTAGAGTTAGGGTTAGGACTAGGTTTATGCTTAGGATTAGGGTTAGGGTTAGGGTCAGGGTTAGGTGGAGATTTAGTGTCATGTTTAGGTTGTTTTTTTAGTTTTAGGGTTAGGCTTAGTGTGAAGTTTATTTTAATTATGAGGTTTAGGGTTAGGGGTTAGGCTTAGGTTATGTTTAGTTTTAGGTTTGGGGTTAGTGTTAGCGTTAGGGTTAGTTTTAGTTTTGGTTAGGGTTTGAATGAATTTAAGGTAGGTTTAGCGTTATGGTTAGGGTGAAATTTTGGTTAAGGGTGAGGGTTTGTTTTAGGTTTAGGGTTAGGGTTAGAGTTCGGGTGAGTGTTTATGTTTTAGGTTTAAGGTTAAGTTTAGGTTTAGGCTAATGATTAGGTTTAGAGTTAGGGTTAGGGGTTATTGTTTCGGTAAGGTTTAGGGTAGGGTTCTGTTTAGGGTTAAGAATAGGGTTAGGGTAAGAGTTAGAGTTCCATTTACAGTTGAGTGTTTTGGGTGTTACTGTTAGGGTTAGGGCTAGGGTTACAGTTAGAGTTAGGGTTAGAGGTTAGGGTTAGGTGTAAGTTTATGGTAGCCTTAATGTTAGGTTAAGGTTAGGTTAGGGTTAGGGTCAGGGTTAGGATTAGGTTTAGGGTGAGGGTTAGGGTCAGAGATATTGTAAGGGTTAGGTTTAGGGTTACAAGTGGGCCATGGTTAAGGTTAGGGTTAGGTTTAGGGTTAAAGTTAGGGTTAGCTTTAGGTTAGGGATAGGAGGAAGTTTAAGATAGGGTGAGGGTTAGGGTTATGGCTAAGGTTTGGGTTAGTTTTCAGGTTAGTGTTAAGGTTATGTTTAGGGTTAGGGTTAAGTTTATGGGTTGTGTTTAGTTTTAGGGTTAGGGTTAGATTTTAGGTTAGGGTTAAGTTTAGTGTAAACAGCTAAGGTTACGGTTTGTGTTAGGCATTGTGGTTGGGGTGAGGTTTAGGTTTAGGGTTAGGGTTGTGTATGCTTAGGATTATGGTTATGGTAAGGTGTTAGGGGTTAGAAGTGTAGTTTAGGGTTAGGGGTGGGTGAGGGTTCTGGTAAAGCATTGTGGTTCTGACCATGGTTAGGTTTGGTTTAGGGTTACGGTTAGGTTTATGATTAGGTTTCAGGTTAGTGTTCGAGTTAGAGTTAAGGTTTGGGTTAGGCTTTGGTGTTAGGGGTTAGGGTTTGGGTTATGGTTAGGTGTAGGGCAATATTTAGGTTTAGGTGCCGGTTTAGTGTTAGAGTCAGTGTTCAATTTAGGGTCAAGGTTAGATTTAGGGTTAGGGTTAGGTTTAGGTCTAGGGTTAGGATTAGGTTTAGGGTTAGGTTCAGGGCTATTGTAAGGGTTAGGTTTAGGGTTACATTTGGACTAGCATTATGGTTAGAGTTATGTTCAAGGATAGGGTTTGGGTTAGGTTTAGGTTTCGGGTTAGGGTTTGGATGAAGTTTAGGATAGGGTGAGGGTTATTTTTATGGTTTGGGCTAAAGTTTGGTTTTGTGTTCAGCTTAGTGTTAAGGTTAGGTTTAGGGTTCGGTTTTGGGTTAGGGGTTATGTTTAGGGTTTGGGTTACGCTTTGGTTTAGGGTTAGTGTGAAGTTTAGGTTAAGGGTGAGGGTTAGGATAAAGGTTAGGATTAGGTTTATGGTAAGGTGTTAGTGGTTAGAGGTGTAGTTTAGGGTTAGGGTTTGGGTGAGGGTTCCGGTTAGGAATTGTGGTTCTGGTCATGATTGGGTTTGGTTTAGGTTTATGGTTCGGTTTCGGGTTAGTGTTAGAGTTAGGGTGAGAGTTAGGGTTAAGGTTTGGATTAGGCTTTGGTGTTAGGGGTTAGGGTTTGTGTTAGAGTTAGGGTTATCGTTAGGGCTCAGGGGTTTCAGGTTCGTTTTAGGGTTAAGGTTAGGGATTGCATTAGGGTTAGGTTTGGGGGATACGGTTAGGGGTTAGGGTGAGGGTTACGGTTAGTTTTACAGTTAAAGTGTGGGTTTAGGATAAGTGTTATGATTAGGGTTAGAGTTGGAGTTATTTTTAGGTTTAGGGTTAGGTGTAGGGGAAGATTTAGGTTTAGGTCCAGGTTTAGGGTTAGAGTTAGTGTTCTCTCTAGGGTCAAGGGTGCAGTTAGGGTTAGGTTAGGATTAGGCCTAGGGCTAGGATTAGGTTTAGGGTTAATTTCAGGGCTATTGTAAGGGTTAGGTTTAGGGTTACAGATGGACTAGCGCTATGGTTAGAGGTAGGTTTAAGGTTAGGGTTTGGGTTAGGTTTAGGTTTAAGGTAGTGTTAGAGTTTGGATGAAGTTTAGGATAGGGTGAGGGTTATTTTTATGGTTAGGGCTAGAGTTTGGGTTTGTGTTCAGGTTAGCTTTAAGGCTAGGGTTCAGGTTAGGGTTAGGGGTTATGTTTAGGGTTAGGGTTATGTTTTGGTTTAGGGTTAGTGTGAAGTTTAGGTTAAGGGTGAGGGTTAGGATAAGAGTTAGAATTAGGGTTAGGATTATAGTTAGTGTTAGAGGTTAGATTTAGGATGCTAACGTTAGGTTTATGGTTAGGGTTGGGTTCATGTTAGAGTTAGGGTTAGATTAGGTTTAATGCTCGTGTTTGGGTTAGGGATAGGGTTACGGATAGCATTAGGTTTAGGTTTGGGGATACGGTTAGGCGTTAGGGTGAGGGTTGTGGTTAGGGTGTGGGTTAGGGTTAGGTTTACAGTTAAGGTGAGGGTTTAGGGTAAGTGTTATAGTTAGGGTTCGAGTTAGGGTTTGGGTTAGGTTTAGGGTGAAGTTTCAGTTAATAGTCAGGGTCAGGGTAAGGGTTAGGGTTAAGATTACAGTTAGGGTTAAGTTTAGTGTTAGGGTTAGGGTTACGGTAGGGGTAAGGTTAGGGTTAAGGCTAGGTTTACGGTAAAGGGTAGGGCTAGGTTAGGGTTAGGTTTAGAGTTAGAGCTAGTTCTAGGGTTTAGGGTAAGAGGTAGGGTCAGGTTTAGAGTTTTTGTTAGTTTTAGGGTGGAGTTAAGGTTAAGTTTAGCGTTAGGGTAAGTGTTAGGTTTAGGTCAGGGTTAAGGTTAGGATTAGGGATAGGGTTAGGGTTAGGGAAAGGGTTAGGTGTTCGTGGGAGGGTTAGTGTTAGGTTTACACTTAAGCTGATGTTTTACAGTGTTACGGTTAGGTCAGGGTTGTAGTTAGGGTTAGGATGAGGTTGAGGTTTAGGGCTATATTTAGGGGATAGTTTAGGGTTAGGTTTAGTTTTAGGGTTAAGGTTAGGCTTAGGTTTATCTTGAAATTTATGTTAAGGATGAGGGTTAGGGTTAGCGTTAGGGTTAGGTGTTTGGGTTAAGGTTAGGGTTAGGTTTAGGGTTTGGGTTAGGGTTCGGTGTTTCGGTTAATGTTAGGGTCAGGTTTAGGGTAAGGGTTAGGGTTCGGTATAGGATCAGGCTTAGGGTTAGGGTTAGAATTAGGGTTAGTGGTTAGGGTTAGGCTTAGGGTTAAGGTTAGGTTTAGGCTAAACATCAGGATTTGATTTCGAGTTAGGTGTTAGTGTTTCGGTTAGGTTTAGGGTAGGTTTATATTTAAGGTTAGGTTAAGAGTTAGATTTATGTTTACAGTTAAGGTGAGGGTTTTGAGTAAGTGTTACATTTAGGGTTAGGGTTAGGTGTAGGGCTAGGGCTAGGGTTAGGTTTAGATTTCGGGTTACCGGTTAGAGTTAGGTTTAAGTTTATGGTAGGGTAAAGTTAGGGTTAAGGTTTGGTTAGGGTTAGGGTCAGGGTTAGGATTAGGATTAGGTTTAGGGTGAGGGTTAGGGTCAGAGTTATTGTAAGGGTTAGGTTTGGGGTTACAGGTGGGTCAAGGTTAAGGTTACGGTCAGGGTTAAAGTTAGGGTGTGCTTTAGATTAGGGATAGGGTGAAGTTTAAGATAGGGTGAGGGTTAGGGTTATGGCTAAGGTTTGCTTGAGTTTTCAGGTGAGTGTTAAGGTTATGTTTAGGGTTAGGAATAAGTTTATGGGTTCTGTTTACTTTTAGGGTTAGGGGTAGATTTTAGGTTAGGGTTAAGTTCAGTGTTACGGTCAGGGTTAGGTTTACGGTTTGTGTTAGGCATTGTGGTTGGTGCGAGGATTAGGTTTAGGATTAGGGTTGGGTAGGGTTAGGATTCTGGTTATGGTAAGGTGTTAGGGATTAGAGGAGTAGTTTTGGGTTAGGACTTGGGTGAGGGTTCCGGTTAGGCATTGTGGTTCTGGTCATGGTTAGGTTTGGTTTAGGGTTAGGGTTAGTTTTATGATTAGGTTTAGGGTTAGTGTTAGAGTTAGGGTTAGGCTTTGGTGCTAGGGGTTAGGTTTTGGGTTAGGGTTATCGTTAGGGCTTAGGTTTTCAGGTGAGTGTTTGGGTTAGGGTTAGGGATAGCATTAGGGTTAGCTTTTGGGGGTACGGTTAGGGGTTAGGTGAGGGTTACAGTTAGTATTGCAGTTAAGGTTAGGTTTTAGGGCAAGTGTTAGGATTAGGGTTAGAGTTAGAGTTAGGGTTAGGTGCAGGGTTAGGTGCAGGGTAAGTTTTAGATTCAAGTCCTGGTTTAGGGTTAGAGTTAGTGTTCTATTTAGGGTCAAGTTTAGAGTTCGGCTTAGGTTTAGGATTAGGTCTATTGTTGGGCTTAGGATTAGGGTTAGGTTCAGAGCTATTGTAAGGCTTAGGTTTAGGGTTACAGATGGACTAGCTTTACGGTTAGAGTTAGGTTTAAGGTTAGGGTTTGGGCTAGGTTTACGTTTACGGTTATGGTTAGGGTTAGGATTTGGTTGAAGCTTAGCATAGGCTGAGGGTTACTTTTAGGGTTAGGGCTAGAGTTTGGGTTTGTGTTCAGGTTAGTGTTATGGTTAGATTTAGGGTCCAGTTTAGGGTTAGGGGTTAGGTTTAGTGTTAGGGTTAGTTTTAGGTTTAGGGTTAGTGTGAAGTTTAGGTTAAGGGTGAGAGCTAGGGTTAGGGTTAGGATTAGGGTTAGTGTTAGACGTTAGGTTTAGGGTGCTAGTTTTAGGTTTATGGTTAGGGTAGGTTTAAGTTTAGGGTGAATGTTAGGGTTAGTGTTCCATTAGGGTTACTGTTCGTGTTAGGGTTACAGTTAGGGTTAGGGATAGCATTAGGTTTAGTGTTAGGAATATAGTTAGGCGTTAGGGTGAGGGTTGGGGATATGGTGAGGGTTAGGTTTAGGTTTACAGTTAAGGTGAGGGTTTAGGGTAATTGTTATGGTTAGGGTTAGAGTTAGGGTCATGGTGAAGTTTCAGGTAATAGTGGGGTTCAGGGTTAATGTTAGATTTAGGGTTAAGGTTAGTGTTAGGGTTAGGTTTAGATTAGGGTTAAGGTAGCGGTCAGGTTAGGGTTAAGACTAGGTTTACGGTAAAGAGTAAGGCTAGGTTAGGGTTAGGTTTAGAGTTAGTGCTAGGGCTTAGGGTTAGGGTTAAGGTCAGGTTTAGAGTTATTGTTAGGTTTACGGTTAAGGTTAGGGTAGAGTTAAGGTTAAGGTTAAGTTTAAGGTTAGGGTAAGAGTTAGGTTTACGTCAGGTTTAGGGTTAGGATGAGGGATAGGGTTAGGGTTAGGGAAAGGGTTAGGGTTTCGTGTGAGGATTAGTGTTATGTTTACATTAAGCTGATGTTTTTGGGTGCTACAGTAAGGTGTAGGGTTAGAGTTAGGTTAGGTTTAGAGTTAGGGCTAGAGTATGGTGATAGTGCTTTAGGCTTAGGTTTAGGGTGGAATTTAGGTTAAGGATGAGGGTCAGGGTTGGGGTAGGTGTTTCGATTTATGTTAGGGTCAGGTTTAGGGTTTGGGTTTAGAGTTCAGGTTAGATTCAGGGTTAGGGTTAGATTTAGGTTTAGGGTTAGGGTTAGGTTTAGTGTCAGTTTAGCTTAGGGTTAGGGTTTGAATGAAGTTAGGGTAGGTTTAGGGTTATGGTTAGGTTGAAATTTTGGTTAAGTGTGAGGGTTTAGTTTCGGGTTAGGGTTAGAGTTAGGGTTAGTGGTTAAGGTTAGGTTTAGGGTTAAGGTTAGGTTTAGGCTAAGCATTAGGGTTAGAGTTAGGGTTAGTGGTTAGTGTTTCAGTTAGGTTTAGGATAGGGTTATAATTAGGGTTAAGTTTAGGGTTACGGTAAGAGTTAGATTTACGTTTACAGTTAAGGTGAGGGTTTTGCGTAACTGTTACGGTTAGGGTTAGGGCTAGGTTTAGGGTGAGAGTTGGGTTAGGGGTTAGGTTTCGGTTAAGTTTATGGTAGGCTTAAAGTTAGGGCTAAGGTTAGGTTAGGGTTACGTCAGGGTTAGGATTAGAATTAGGTTTCGGGCGAGGGTTAGTGTCAGAGTTATTATAAGGGTTAGGTTGAGGGTTACAGATGCGCCAAGGTTAAGGTTAGGGTTAGGTTTAGGGGTAGGATTAGGGTTAAAGTTAGGGTTAGCTTTAGGTTAGGGATAGGGTGAAGTAAAGTAGGGTGAGGGTTAGGGTTATGGCTAAGGTTTGGGTTCGTTTTCAGGTTAGTGTTAAGTTTATGTTTAGGGTTAGGGTTAAGTTTATGGGTTCTGTTTAGTTTTAGGGTTAGGGTTAGATTTTAGGTTACGGTTAAGTGTAACAGTTAGGGTTACGATTTGTGTTAGGCATTGTGGTTGGGGTGAGAGTTAGGTTTATGGTTAGGGTTGGGTAGAGTTAGGATTATGGTTATGGTAAGGTGTTAGGGTTTAGAGGTGTAGTTTAGGGTTAGGGTTTGGGTGTGGGTTTCGGTTAGGCATTGTGGTTCTGATCATGGTTAAGTTTGGTTCAGTGTTAGGGTTAGGTTTATGATTAGGTTTTGGGTTAGTGTTAGATTTAGGGTGAGGGATAGTGTTAAGGTTTAGGTAAGGTTTTGGTGTTATGGGTTAGGGTTTGCGTTAGGGTTAGTGTTATCTTTATGGCTTAGGGGTTTCAGGTTAGTGTTGTGGTTAGGGCTAGGGTTAGCATTAGGGTTAGGGTTGTGGGCTACGGTTAGGGGTTAGAGTGAAGGTTACGGTTAGTTTTACAGTTAAGGTGAGGGTTTAGGGTAAGTGTTATGATTAGGGTTAGAGTTCGAGTTAGGGTTAGGTTTAGGGATAGGGTTAGGTGTAGGGTAATATTTAGGTTTACGTCCAAGTTTAGGGTTAGAGTTAGTGTTGTATTTAGGGTCAGAGCTAGTGTTCTATTTAGGGTCAAGTTTAGAGTTAGGGTTAGGTTTAGGATTAGGATTATGTTTAGGGTTAGGGTTAGGTTCAGGCCTATCGTAAGGGTTAGGTTTAGGGTTTCAGATGGACTAGTGTTATGGTTAGAGTTAGGTTTAAGGTAAGGGTTTTGCTTAGGTTTAGGTTAGGGCTAAGGTTTGGGTTAGGGTTTGGATGATGTTTAGGCTAGGATGAGGGTTATTTTTATGGTTAGGGCTGGAGTTTGGGTTTGTGCTCACGTTACTTTTAAGGTCAGGTTTAGGGTTTGGATTAGGGTTAGGGGTTATGTTTAGGGTTAGATTTACGAACAGGGTTAGTATTAGTGTGAAGTTCAGGTTAAGTGGGAGGGTTAGGATAAGGGTTAGGATTAGGGTTAGAATTATAATGTTAGACATTAGGTTTAGGGTGTTAGGTTTAGGTTCATGGTTAGGCTAGTCTTAAGTTTAAGGTTAATGTTAGAGTTAAGATTAGATTAGGGTTACACTTCGTGTTAGAGTTAGGGTTAGGGATAAGTTTAGGGATAGCATTAGGTTTAGGGTTGGGGACACGGTTAAGGGTTAGGGTGTGTGTTAGTATTAGGTTTACCATTAAGGAGAGGGTTTAGGTTAATTGTTATGGTTAGGGTTAGAGTCAGAGTTAGGGTTAGGGTTAGGGTGAAGTTTTAGTTAATAGTGAGTGTTAGGGTTAAGGTTAGAGTTAGGGTTAAGGTTAGTGTCAGGGTTAGGTTTAGGGTTAGGGTTACGGTAGGGGTAAGGTTACTGTGAAGGCTAGGTTTACGGGAAAGGGTAGTGCTGGGTTAGGGTTAGGGTTACGTTTAGAGTTATTGTTAGGCTTAAGTTTAGGGTTAGGGTAGAGTTAATGTTAGGGTTAATTTTAGGGTTAGGGTAAGGGTTAGGTTTAGTTCAGGGTTAGGGCTAGGATTAGGGATAGGGTTAGGATTGGGGGATGGGTTAGGGATTCGTGTGAGGGTTAGTGTCAGGTTTACAGTTAAGCTGATGTTTTAGGGTGTTACAGTTAGGGTTAGGGTTAGAGTTAGGGTTAGGATTAGGTTTATGCTTAGGATTAGGGTTAGGGTTAGGGTCAGGGTTAGGTGGAGATTTAGTGTCATGTTTAGGTTGTGTTTTTAGTTTTAGGGTTAGGCTTAGTGTGAAGTTTATTTTAATTCTGAGGTTTAGGGTTAGGGGTTAGGGTTAGGTTATGTTTAGTTTTAGGTTTGGGGTTAGTGTTAGCATTAGGGTTAGTTTTAGTTTTGGTTAGGGTTTGAATGAATTTAAGGTAGGTTTAGCGTTATGGTTAGGGTGAAATTTTGGTTAAGGGTGAGGGTTTGTTTTAGGTTTAGGGTTAGGGTTAGAGTTCGGGTGAGTGTTTAGGTTTAGGTTTAAGGTTAAGTTTAGGTTTAGGCTAATGATTAGGTTTAGAGTTAGGGTTAGGGGTTATTGTTTCGGTAAGGTTTAGGGTAGGGTTCTGTTTAGGGTTAAGTATAGTGTTAGGGTAAGAGTTAGAGTTCCATTTACAGTTGAGTGTTTTGGGTGTTACTGTTAGGGTTAGGGCTAGGGTTACAGTTAGAGTTAGGGTTAGTGGTTAGGGTTAGGTGTAAGTTTACGGTAGCCTTAATGTTAGGTTAAGGTTAGGTTAGGGTTAGGGTCAGGGTTAGGATTAGGTTTAGGGTGAGGGTTAGGGTCAGAGATATTGTAAGGGTTAGGTTTAGGGTTACAAGTGGGCCATGGTTAAGGTTAGGGTTAGGTTTAGGGTTAAAGTTAGGGTTAGCTTTAGGTTAGGGATAGGATGAAGTTTAAGATAGGGTGAGGGTTAGGGTTATGGCTAAGGTTTGGGTTAGTTTTCGGGTTAGTGTTAAGGTTATGTTTAGGGTTAGGGTTAAGTTTATGGGTTGTGTTTAGTTTTAGGGTTAGGGTTAGATTTTAGGTTAGGGTTAAGTTTAGTGTAAACAGCTAAGGTTACGGTTTGTGTTAGGCATTGTGTTGGGGTGAGGTTTAGGTTTAGGGTTAGGGTTGTGTATGCTTAGGATTATGGTTATGGTAAGGTGTTAGGGGTTAGAAGTGTAGTTTAGGGTTAGGGGTGGGTGAGGGTTCTGGTAAAGCATTGTGGTTCTGACCATGGTTAGGTTTGGATTAGGGTTATGGTTAGGTTTATGATTAGGTTTCAGGTTAGTGTTCGAGTTAGAGTTAAGGTTTGGGTTAGGCTTTGGTGTTAGGGGTTAGGGTTTGGGTTAGGGTTAGGGTTATTGTTAGGGCTCAGGGGTTCAGGTTAGTGTTAGGGTTAGGGTTACGCATAGAATTAGGGTTAGGGTTGGGGATACGGTTAGGGGTTAGGGTGAGGGTTACGGTTACTTTTACAGTTTAGGTGAGGGTTTAGGTTAAGTGTCATCATTAGGGTTAGAGTTAGGGTTATGGTTAGGTGTAGGGCAATATTTAGGTTTAGGTGCCGGTTTAGTGTTAGAGTCAGTGTTCAATTTAGGGTCAAGGTTAGATTTAGGGTTAGGGTTAGGTTTAGGTCTAGGGTTAGGATTAGGTTTAGGGTTAGGCTCAGGGCTATTGTAAGGGTTAGGTTTAGGGTTACATTTGGACTAGCATTATGGTTAGAGTTATGTTCAAGGATAGGGTTTGGGTTAGGTTTAGGGTTAGGGTTTGGATGAAGTTTAGGATAGGATGAAGGTTACTTTTATGGTTTGGGCTAAAGTTTGGTTTTGTGTTCAGCTTAGTGTTAAGGTTAGGTTTAGGGTTCGGTTTTGTGTTAGGGGTTATGTTTAGGGTTTGGGTTACGCTTTGGTTTAGGGTTAGTGTGAAGTTTAGGTTAAGGGTGAGGGTTAGGATAAAGGTTAGGATTAGGTTTATGGTAAGGTGTTAGTGGTTAGAGGTGTAGTTTAGGGTTAGGGTTTGGGTGAGGGTTCCGGTTAGGAATTGTGGTTCTGGTCATGGTTGGGTTTGGTTTAGGTTTATGATTAGGTTTCGGGTTAGTGTTAGAGTTAGGGTGAGAGTTAGAGTTAAGGTTTGGATTAGGCTTTGGTGTTAGGGGTTAGGGTTTGTGTTAGAGTTAGGGTTATCGTTAGGGCTCAGGGGTTTCAGGTTAGTTTTAGGGTTAAGGTTAGGGATTGCATTAGGGTTAGGTTTGGGGGATACGGTTAGGGGTTAGGGTGAGGGTTACGCTTAGTTTTACAGTTAAAGTGTGGGTTTAGGATAAGTGTTATGATTAGGGTTAGAGTTGGAGTTATTTTTAGGTTTAGGGTTAGGTGTAGGGGAAGATTTAGGTTTAGGTCCAGGTTTAGGGTTAGAGTTAGTGTTCTCTCTAGGGTCAAGGGTGCCGTTAGGGTTAGGTTAGGATTAGGCCTAGGGCTAGGATTAGGTTTAGGGTTAATTTCAGGGCTATTGTAAGGGTTAGGTTTAGGGTTACAGATGGACTAGCGCTATGGTTAGAGGTAGGTTTAAGGTTAGGGTTTGGGTTAGGTTTAGGTTTAAGGTAGTGTTAGAGTTTGGATGAAGTTTAGGATAGGGTGAGAGTTATTTTTATGGTTAGGGCTAGAGTTTGGGTTTGTGTTCAGGTTAGCTTTAAGGCTAGGGTTCAGGTTAGGGTTAGGGGATATGTTTAGGGTTAGGGTTATGTTTTGGTTTAGGGTTAGTGTGAAGTTTAGGTTAAGGGTGAGGGTTAGGATAAGAGAATTAGGGTTAGGATTATAGTTAGTGTTAGAGGTTAGATTTAGGATGCTAACGTTAGGTTTATGGTTAGGGTTGGGTTAATGTTAGAGTTAGGGTTAGATTAGGTTTAATATTCGTATTTGGGTTAGGGATAGGGTTAGGGATAGCATTAGGTTTAGGTTTGGGGATACGGTTAGGGGTTAGGTTGAGGGTTGTGGTTAGGGTGTGGGTTAGGGTTAGGTTTACAGTTAAGGTGAGGGTTTAGGGTAAGTGTTATAGTTAGGGTTCGAGTTAGAGTTTGGGTTAGGTTTAGGGTGAAGTTTCAGTTAATAGTCAGGGTCAGGGTAAGGGTTAGGGTTAAGATTACAGTTAGGGTTAAGTTTAGTGTTAGGGTTAGGGTTAGGGTAGGGGTAAGGTTAGGGTTAAGGCTAGGTTTACGGTAAAGGGTAGGGCTAGGTTAGGGTTAGGTTTAGAGTTAGAGCTAGTACTAGGGTTTAGGGTAAGAGGTAGGGTCAGGTTTAGAGTTTTTGTTAGTTTTAGGGTGGAGTTAAGGTTAAGCTTAGCGTTAGGGTAAGTGTTAGGTTTAGGTCAGGGTTAAGGTTAGGATTAGGGATAGGGTTAGGGTTAGGGAAAGGGTTAGGTGTTCGTGGGAGGGTTAGTGTTAGGTTTACACTTAAGCTGATGTTTTACAGTGTTACAGTTAGGTCAGGGGTTGTAGTTAGGGTTAGGATGAGGTTTAGGTTTAGGGCTATATTTAGGGGATAGTTTAGGGTTAGGTTTAGTTTTAGGGTTAAGGTTAGGCTTAGGTTTATCTTGAAATTTATGTTAAGGATGAGGGTTAGGGTTAGCGTTAGGGTTAGGTGTTTGGGTTAAGGTTAGGGTGAGGTTTAGGGTTTGGGTTAGGGTTCGGTTTAGGATCAGGCTTAGAATTAGGGTTAGTGGTTAGGGTTAGGCTTAGGGTTAAGGTTAGGTTTAGGCTAAAGATCAGGATTTGATTCCGAGTTAGGTGTTAGTGTTTCAGTTAGGTTTAGGGTAGGGTTATATTTAGGGTTAGGTTAAGAGTTAGATTTATGTTTACAGTTAAGGTGAGGGTTTTGGGTAAGTGTTACATTTAGGGTTAGGGTTAGGTTTAGGGCTAGGGCTAGGGCTAGGGTTAGGTTTAGATTTCAGGTTACAGGTTAGGGTTAGGTTTAAGTTTATGGTAGGGTAAATTTACGGTTAAGGTTTGGTTAGGGTTAGGGTCAGGGTTAGGATTAGGATTAGGTTTAGGGTGAGGGTTAGGGTCAGAGTTATTGTAAGGGTTAGGTTTGGGGTTACAGGTGGGTCAAGGTTAAGGTTAAGGTCAGGGTTAAATTTAGGGTGTGTTTTAGATTAGGGATAGGGTGAAGTTTAAGATAGGGTGAGGGTTAGGGTTATGGCTAAGGTTTGCTTGAGTTTTCAGGTTAGTGTTAAGGTTATGTTTAGGGTTAGGAATAAGTTTATGGGTTCTGTTTACTTTTAGGGTTGGGGTAGATTTTAGGTTAGGGTTAAGTTCAGTGTTACGGTTAGGGTTAGGTTTACGGTTTGTGTTAGGCATTGTGGTTGGTGTGAGGATTAGGTTTAGCATTAGGGTTGGGTAGGGTTAGGATTATGGTTATGGTAAGGTGTTAGGGATTAGAGGAGTAGTTTTGGGTTAGGGCTTGGGTGAGGGTTCTGGTTAGGTATTGTGGTTCTGGTCATGGTTAGGTTTGGTTTAGGGTTAGGGTTAGTTTTATGATTAGGTTTAGGGTTAGTGTTAGAGTTAGGGTTAGGCTTTGGTGCTAGGGGTTAGGTTTTGGGTTAGGGTTATCGTTAGGGCTTAGGTTTTCAGGTGAGTGTTAGGGTTAGGGTTAGGGATAGCATTAGGTTTCGCTTTTGGGGGTGCGGTTAGGGGTTAGGTGAGGGTTACAGTTAGTATTGCAGTTAAGGTTAGGTTTTAGGGCCAGTGTTAGGATTAGGGTTAGAGTTAGAGTTAGGGTTAGGTTTAGGGTTAGGTGCAGGGTAAGTTTTAGGTTTAAGTCCTGGTTTAGGGTTAGAGTTAGTGTTCTATTTAGGGTCAAGTTTAGAGTTCGGGTTAGGTTTAGGATTAGGTCTATTGTTGGGCTTAGGATTAGGGTTAGGTTCAGTGCTATTGTAAGGCTTAGGTTTAGGGTTACAGATGGACTAGCTTTACGGTTAGAGTTAGGTTTAAGGTTAGGGTTTGGGCTAGGTTTACGTTTACGGTTATGGTTAGGGTTAGGATTTGGTTGAAGTTTAGCATAGGCTGAGGGTTACTTTTAGGGTTAGGGCTAGAGTTTGGGTTTGTGCTCAGGTTAGTGTTATGGTTAGATTTAGGGTCCAGTTTAGGGTTAGGGGTTAGGTTTAGTGTTAGGGTTAGTTTTAGGCTTAGGGTTAGTGTGAAGTTTAGGTTAAGGGTGAGAGTTAGGGTTAGGGTTAGGATTAGGGTTAGTGTTAGACGTTAGGTTTAGGGTGCTAGTTTTAGGTTTATGGTTAGGGTAGGTTTAAGTTTAGGGTTAATGTTAGGGTTAGTGTTATATTAGGGTTACAGTTCATGTTAGGATTACAGTTAGGGTTAGGGATAGCATTAGGTTTAGGGTTAGGAATATAGTTAGGGGTTAGGGTGAGGGTTGGGGATATGGTGAGGGTTAGGTTTAGGTTTACAGTTAAGGTGAGGGTTTAGGGTAATTGTTATGGTTAGGGTTAGAGTTAGGATCATGGTGAAGTTTCAGTTAATAGTGGGGTTCAGGGTTAATGTTAGATTTAGGGTTAAGGTTAGTGTTAGGGTTAGGTTTAGGTTAGGGTTAAGGTAGCGGTCAGGTTAGGGTTAAGACTAGGTTTACGGTAAAGTGTAAGGCTAGGTTAGGGTTAGGTTTAGAGTTAGTGCTAGGGTTTAGGGTTAGGGTTAAGGTCAGGTTTAGAGTTATTGTTAGGTTTACGGTTAAGGTTAGGGTAGAGTTAAGGTTAAGGTTAAGTTGAAGGTTAGGGTAAGAGTTAGGTTTACGTCAGGTTTAGGGTTAGGATGAGGGATAGGGTTAGGGAAAAGGTTAGGGTTTTGTGTGAGGATTAGTGTTATGTTTACATTAAGCTGATGTTTTGGGGTGTTACAGTAAGGTTTAGGGTTAGAGTTAGGTTAGGATTAGAGTTAGGGCTAGAGTATGGTGATAGTGCTTTAGGCTTAGGTTTAGGGTGGAATTTAGGTTAAGGATGAGGCTTAGGGTTGGGGTAGGTGTTTGGATTAATGTTAGGGTCAGGTTTAGGGTTTTGGTTTAGAGTTCAGGTTAGATTCAGGGTTAGGGTTAGATTTAGGTTTAGGGTTAGGGTTAGGTTTAGTGTCAGTTTAGCTTAGGGTTAGTGTTTGAATGAAGTTAGGGTAGGTTTAGGGTTATGGTTAGGTTGAAATTTTGGTTAAGTGTGAGGGTTTGGTTTCGGGTTAGGGTTAGAGTTAGGGTTAGTGGTTAAGGCTAGGTTTAGGGTTAAGGTTAGGTTTAGGCTAAGCATTAGGGTTAGAGTTAGGGTTAGTGGTTAGTGTTTCAGTTAGGTTTAGGATAGGGTTATAATTAGGGTTAAGTTTAG
Source organism: Elephas maximus indicus (assembly GCF_024166365.1). Lineage (NCBI taxonomy): Eukaryota > Metazoa > Chordata > Mammalia > Proboscidea > Elephantidae > Elephas > Elephas maximus. The sequence continues at coordinate 1,594,928 of NW_026060260.1, forward strand.
GGTTACGGTAAGAGTTAGATTTACGTTTACAGTTAAGGTGAGGGTTTTGCGTAACTGTTATGGTTAGGGTTAGGGCTAGGTTTAGGGTGAGAGTTGGGTTAGGGGTTAGGTTTCGGTTAAGTTTATGGTAGTCTTAAAGTTAGGGTTAAGGTTAGGTTAGGGTTAGGGTCAGGGTTAGGATTAGAATTAGGTTTCGGGCGAGGGTTAGTGTCAGAGTTATTATAAGGGTTAGGTTGAGGGTTACAGATGGGCCAAGGTTAAGGTTAGGGTTAGGTTTAGGGGTAGGATTAGGGTTAAAGTTAGGGTTAGCTTTAGGTTAGGGATAGGGTGAAGTAAAGTAGGGTGAGGGTTAGGGTTATGGCTAAGATTTGGGTTCGTTTTCAGGTTAGTGTTTAGTTTATGTTTAGGGTTAGGGTTAAGTTTATGGGTTCTGTTTAGTTTTAGCGTTAGGGTTAGATTTTAGGTTAGGGATAAGTTAAGTGTAACAGTTAGGGTTACGATTTGTGCTGGGAATTGTGGTTGGGGTGAGTGTTAGGTTTATGGTTAGGGTTGGGTAGAGTTAGGATTATGGTTATGGTAAGGTGTTAGGGTGTAGAGGTGTAGTTTAGGGTTAGGGTTTGGGTGAGGGTTTCGGTTAGGCATTGTGGTTCTGGTCATGGTTAAGTTTGGTTCAGTGTTAGGGTTAGGTTTATGATTAGGTTTCGGGTTAGTGTTAGAGTTAGGGTGAGGGATAGTGTTAAGGTTTAGGTTAGGTTTTGATGTTATATTTTAGGGTTTGCGTTAAGGTTTGCGTTAGAAAGTAAAGAGAATAGCAAGAGGCCTTTTCTCCCCGGCTGCTCTGCTAAGCCCTTCCAGCTAAAACTATGTCGTTGCTCCTCTGGAAGGATCCCTGCACCGTGACGTAGTTTTTCAGAAGAAGCCTTGCATTTGCAAGAGCAAATGAGGAATTTGTTGCAGGAAAGAGGAAGGAAAGAAAGTTTCTCTCCTTCTGCCTGCTTTGCTCAGAGGACTGGATGAAGTCAGGGAGTTCTCCCTTTCACTGAGAAACGTGCAGGCTGCTGTTGCCTGTGCGCTCTCTTCTTTGCAAAAGAGTGCAGTTCCACGCTTTGAACCGTGGAAAGGCGCCGGGCTCTGCTAAGATTTCCCCCGGCGCTTCGTTTGCCCTGGGCCAAAGCGAGCCTTCACATTAGCTGAACGCTAACACTGCATACTCGTTCCACTTCCAGAACAGGGCTACGGCGAGGCAGTTCTCCGGGGGAAAACGGCCCTTCGCAAAGGGCAGATCAGTCGAACTCATTCCGGGAAAGCGAATTCAAAGGACGCTTTTCTCCCTCTAACTGCTTTCGTCAGAGGAACGGGGGAAGTCACAGTGTTCTTTCTCTCACTGAGATACACACAATCTGACGTTGCCTCTGAGCTCCGTTGCTGGCAAAGAACTGAAACGGACATACATTCCTGTGGGGAAACACAGGGCTTTGCTAGGATTTCTCTAGGCAGTGTGTTTTCCCTGGGCCTCACTGTAGCAACACTATCTTGCCAGGGCAACACTGCATGGGATTTCCTCTGCCAGGAGAGAGCTGCTGCTTTGTAGTTTGTGCTGGGAAACCTTGCTTTCGCAAGTGCCAATTGACCGCATTCGGGCAGAGAGAAAAGAGAACAGCAAGAGGCCTTTTCTCCCCGGCTGCTCTGCCAAGCCCTTCCAGCTAAAACTATGTCGTTGCTCCTCTGGAAGGATCCCTGCACCGTCACGTAGTTTTTCAGAAGAAGCCTTGCGTTTGCAAGAGCAAATGAGGAATTCGTTGCAGGAAAGAGGAAGGAAAGAAAGTTTCTCTCCTTCTGCCTGCTTTGCTCAGAGGACTGGATGAAGTCAGGGAGTTCTCCCTTTCACTGAGAAACATGCAGGCTGCTTTTGTCTGCGCGGTTTTCTTCTTTGCAAGAGTCTGCAGTTCCACGCTTTGGACCGTGGAAAGGCGCCGGGCTCTGCTAAGATTTCCCCCAGCGCTTCATTTGCCCTGGGCCAAAGCGAGCCTTCACATTAGCTGAACGCTAACACTGCATACTCGTTCCACTTCCAGAACAGGGCTACCGCGAGGCAGTTCTCCGGGGGAAAACGGCCCTTCGCGAAGGGCAGATCTGCCGAGCTCATTGCGGGAAAGCGAAAGCAAAGGACGCTTTTCTCCCTCTAACTGCTTTCGTCAGAGGAACGGGGGAAGTCACAGTGTTCTTTCTCTCACTGAGATACACACAAACTGACTTTGCCTCTTTGCTCGGTTGCTGGCGAAGAACTGAAATTGACATACATTCCTGTGGGGAAACACAGGGCTTTGCTAGGATTTCTCTAGGCAGTGTGTTTTCCCTGGGCCTCACTGTAGCAACACTATCTCGCCAGGGCAACACTGCATGGGATTTCCTCTGCCAGGAGAGAGCTGCTGCTTTGTAGTTTGTGCTGGGAAACCTTGCTTTGGCAAGTGCCAATTGACCGCATTCGGGCAGAGAGAAAAGAGAACAGCAAGAGGCCTTTTCTCCCCGGCTGCTCTGCCAAGCCCTTCCAGCTCAAACTATGTCGTTGCTCCTCTGGAAGGATCCCTGCACCGCGGCGTAGTTTTTCCGAAGAAGCCCTGCGTTTGCAAGACCAAATGAGGAATTCGTGGCAGGAAAGAGGAAGGAAAGAAAGTTTCTCTCCCTCTGCCTGCTTTGCTCAGAGGACCGGATGAAGTCAGGGAGTTCTCCCTTTCACTGAGAAACGTGCGGGCTGCTGTTGCCTGGGCGCTCTCTTCTCTGCAAAAGAGTCTGCAGTTCCACGCTTTGAACCGTGGAAAGGCGCCGGGCTCTGCTAAGATTTCCCCCGGCGCTTCGTTTGCCCTGGGCCAAAGCGAGCCTTCACAATAGCTGAACGCTAACACTGCATACTCGTTCCACTTCCAAAACCGGGCTACGGCGAAGCAGTTCTCCGGGGGAAAACGGCCCTTCGCGAAGGGCAGATCTGCCGAGCTCATTGCGGGAAAGCGAAAGCAAAGGACGCTTTTCTCCCTCTAACCGCTTTCGTCAGAGGAACGGGGGAAGTCACAGTGTTCTTTCTCTCCCTGAGATACACACAATCTGACGTTGCCTCTGAGCTCCGTTGCTGGCAAAGAACTGAAAGTGACATACATTCCTGTGGGGAAACACAGGGCTTTGCTAGGATTTCTCTAGGCAGTGTGTTTTCCCTGGGCCTCACTGTAGCAACACGATCTCGCCAGGGCAACACTGCATGGCACTTCCTCTGCCAGGAGAGAGCTGCTGCTTTGTAGTTTGTGCTGGGAAACCTTGCTTTGGCAAGTGCGAATTGACCGCATTCAGGCAGAAAGAAAAGAGAATAGCAAGAGGCCTTTTCTCCCCGGCCGCTCTGCCAAGCCCTTCCAGCTCAAACTATGTCGTTGCTCCTCTGGAAGGATCCCTGCACCGCGGCGTAGTTTTTCCGAAGAAGCCCTGCGTTTGCAAGAGCAAATGAGGAATTCGTGGCAGGAAAGAGGAAGGAAAGAAAGTTTCTCTCCCTCTGCCTGCTTTGCTCAGAGGACCGGATGAAGTCAGGGAGTTCTCCCTTTCACTGAGAAACGTGCGGGCTGCTGTTGCCTGGGCGCTCTCTTCTCTGCAAAAGAGTCTGCAGTTCCACGCTTTGAACCGTGGAAAGGCGCCGGGCTCTGCTAAGATTTCCCCCGGCGCTTCGTTTGCCCTGGGCCAAAGCGAGCCTTCACAATAGCTGAACGCTAACACTGCATACTCGTTCCACTTCCAGAACCGGGCTACGGCGAGGCAGTTCTCCGGGGGAAAACGGCCCTTCGCGAAGGGCAGATCTGCCGAGCTCATTGCGGGAAAGCGAAAGCAAAGGACGCTTTTCTCCCTCTAACCGCTTTCGTCAGAGGAACGGGGGAAGTGACAGTGTTCTTTCTCTCCCTGAGATACACACAATCTGACGTTGCCTCTGAGCTCCGTTGCTGGCAAAGAACTGAAAGTGACATACATTCCTGTGGGGAAACACAGGGCTTTGCTAGGATTTCTCTAGGCAGTGTGTTTTCCCTGGGCCTCACTGTAGCAACACGATCTCGCCAGGGCAACACTGCATGGCACTTCCTCTGCCAGGAGAGAGCTGCTGCTTTGTAGTTTGTGCTGGGAAACCTTGCTTTGGCAAGTGCGAATTGACCGCATTCAGGCAGAAAGAAAAGAGAATAGCAAGAGGCCTTTTCTCCCCGGCCGCTCTGCCAAGCCCTTCCAGCTCAAACTATGTCGTTGCTCCTCTGGAAGGATCCCTGCACCGCGGCGTAGTTTTTCCGAAGAAGCCCTGCGTTTGCAAGAGCAAATGAGGAATTCGTGGCAGGAAAGAGGAAGGAAAGAAAGTTTCTCTCCCTCTGCCTGCTTTGCTCAGAGGACCGGATGAAGTCAGGGAGTTCTCCCTTTCACTGAGAAACGTGCGGGCTGCTGTTGCCTGGGCGCTCTCTTCTCTGCAAAAGAGTCTGCAGTTCCACGCTTTGAACCGTGGAAAGGCGCCGGGCTCTGCTAAGATTTCCCCCGGCGCTTCGTTTGCCCTGGGCCAAAGCGAGCCTTCACAATAGCTGAACGCTAACACTGCATACTCGTTCCACTTCCAGAACCGGGCTACGGCGAGGCAGTTCTCCGGGGGAAAACGGCCCTTCGCGAAGGGCAGATCTGCCGAGCTCATTGCGGGAAAGCGAAAGCAAAGGACGCTTTTCTCCCTCTAACCGCTTTCGTCAGAGGAACGGGGGAAGTGACAGTGTTCTTTCTCTCCCTGAGATACACACAATCTGACGTTGCCTCTGAGCTCCGTTGCTGGCAAAGAACTGAAAGTGACATACATTCCTGTGGGGAAACACAGGGCTTTGCTAGGATTTCTCTAGGCAGTGTGTTTTCCCTGGGCCTCACTGTAGCAACACGATCTCGCCAGGGCAACACTGCATGGCACTTCCTCTGCCAGGAGAGAGCTGCTGCTTTGTAGTTTGTGCTGGGAAACCTTGCTTTGGCAAGTGCGAATTGACCGCATTCAGGCAGAAAGAAAAGAGAATAGCAAGAGGCCTTTTCTCCCCGGCCGCTCTGCCAAGCCCTTCCAGCTCAAACTATGTCGTTGCTCCTCTGGAAGGATCCCTGCACCGCGGCGTAGTTTTTCCGAAGAAGCCCTGCGTTTGCAAGAGCAAATGAGGAATTCGTGGCAGGAAAGAGGAAGGAAAGAAAGTTTCTCTCCCTCTGCCTGCTTTGCTCAGAGGACCGGATGAAGTCAGGGAGTTCTCCCTTTCACTGAGAAACGTGCGGGCTGCTGTTGCCTGGGCGCTCTCTTCTCTGCAAAAGAGTCTGCAGTTCCACGCTTTGAACCGTGGAAAGGCGCCGGGCTCTGCTAAGATTTCCCCCGGCGCTTCGTTTGCCCTGGGCCAAAGCGAGCCTTCACAATAGCTGAACGCTAACACTGCATACTCGTTCCACTTCCAGAACCGGGCTACGGCGAGGCAGTTCTCCGGGGGAAAACGGCCCTTCGCGAAGGGCAGATCTGCCGAGCTCATTGCGGGAAAGCGAAAGCAAAGGACGCTTTTCTCCCTCTAACCGCTTTCGTCAGAGGAACGGGGGAAGTCACAGTGTTCTTTCTCTCCCTGAGATACACACAATCTGACGTTGCCTCTGAGCTCCGTTGCTGGCAAAGAACTGAAAGTGACATACATTCCTGTGGGGAAACACAGGGCTTTGCTAGGATTTCTCTAGGCAGTGTGTTTTCCCTGGGCCTCACTGTAGCAACACTATCTCGCCAGGGCAACACTGCATGGCACTTCCTCTGCCAGGAGAGAGCTGCTGCTTTGTAGTTTGTGCTGGGAAACCTTGCTTTGGCAAGTGCCAATTGACCGCATTCGGGCAGAGAGAAAAGAGAACAGCAAGAGGCCTTTTTTCCCCGGCTGCTCTGCCAAGCCCTTCCAGCTCAAACTATGTCGTTGCTCCTCTGGAAGGATCCCTGCACCGCGGCGTAGTTTTTCCGAAGAAGCCCTGCGTTTGCAAGAGCAAATGAGGAATTCGTGGCAGGAAAGAGGAAGGAAAGAAAGTTTCTCTCCCTCTGCCTGCTTTGCTCAGAGGACCGGATGAAGTCAGGGAGTTCTCCCTTTCACTGAGAAACGTGCGGGCTGCTGTTGCCTGGGCGCTCTCTTCTTTGCAAAAGAGTCTGCAGTTCCACGCTTTGAACCGTGGAAAGGAGCCAGGCTCTGCTAAGATTTCCCCCGGCGCTTCGTTTGCCCTGGGCCAAAGCGAGCCTTCACAATAGCTGAACGCTAACACTGCATACTCGTTCCACTTCCAGAACCGGGCTACAGCGAGGCAGTTCTCCGGGGGAAAACGGCCCTTCGCGAAGGGCAGATCTGCCGAGCTCATTGCGGGAAAGCGAAAGCAAAGGACGCTTTTCTCCCTCTAACTGCTTTCGTCAGAGGAACGGGGGAAGTCACAGTGTTCTTTCTCTCACTGAGATACACACAAACTGACTTTGCCTCTTTGCTCGGTTGCTGGCGAAGAACTGAAATTGACATACATTCCTGTGGGGAAACACAAGGCTTTGCTAGGATTTCTCTAGGCAGTGTGTTTTCCCTGGGCCTCACTGTAGCAACACTATCTCGCCAGGGCAACACTGCATGGGATTTCCTCTGCCAGGAGAGAGCTGCTGCTTTGTAGTTTGTGCTGGGAAACCTTGCTTTGGCAAGTGCCAATTGACCGCATTCGGGCAGAGAGAAAAGAGAACAGCAAGAGGCCTTTTCTCCCCGGCTGCTCTGCCAAGCCCTTCCAGCTCAAACTATGTCGTTGCTCCTCTGGAAGGATCCCTGCACCGCGGCGTAGTTTTTCCGAAGAAGCCCTGCGTTTGCAAGACCAAATGAGGAATTCGTGGCAGGAAAGAGGAAGGAAAGAAAGTTTCTCTCCCTCTGCCTGCTTTGCTCAGAGGACCGGATGAAGTCAGGGAGTTCTCCCTTTCACTGAGAAACGTGCGGGCTGCTGTTGCCTGGGCGCTCTCTTCTCTGCAAAAGAGTCTGCAGTTCCACGCTTTGAACCGTGGAAAGGCGCCGGGCTCTGCTAAGATTTCCCCCGGCGCTTCGTTTGCCCTGGGCCAAAGCGAGCCTTCACAATAGCTGAACGCTAACACTGCATACTCGTTCCACTTCCAAAACCGGGCTACGGCGAAGCAGTTCTCCGGGGGAAAACGGCCCTTCGCGAAGGGCAGATCTGCCGAGCTCATTGCGGGAAAGCGAAAGCAAAGGACGCTTTTCTCCCTCTAACCGCTTTCGTCAGAGGAACGGGGGAAGTCACAGTGTTCTTTCTCTCCCTGAGATACACACAATCTGACGTTGCCTCTGAGCTCCGTTGCTGGCAAAGAACTGAAAGTGACATACATTCCTGTGGGGAAACACAGGGCTTTGCTAGGATTTCTCTAGGCAGTGTGTTTTCCCTGGGCCTCACTGTAGCAACACGATCTCGCCAGGGCAACACTGCATGGCACTTCCTCTGCCAGGAGAGAGCTGCTGCTTTGTAGTTTGTGCTGGGAAACCTTGCTTTGGCAAGTGCGAATTGACCGCATTCAGGCAGAAAGAAAAGAGAATAGCAAGAGGCCTTTTCTCCCCGGCCGCTCTGCCAAGCCCTTCCAGCTCAAACTATGTCGTTGCTCCTCTGGAAGGATCCCTGCACCGCGGCGTAGTTTTTCCGAAGAAGCCCTGCGTTTGCAAGAGCAAATGAGGAATTCGTGGCAGGAAAGAGGAAGGAAAGAAAGTTTCTCTCCCTCTGCCTGCTTTGCTCAGAGGACCGGATGAAGTCAGGGAGTTCTCCCTTTCACTGAGAAACGTGCGGGCTGCTGTTGCCTGGGCGCTCTCTTCTCTGCAAAAGAGTCTGCAGTTCCACGCTTTGAACCGTGGAAAGGCGCCGGGCTCTGCTAAGATTTCCCCCGGCGCTTCGTTTGCCCTGGGCCAAAGCGAGCCTTCACAATAGCTGAACGCTAACACTGCATACTCGTTCCACTTCCAGAACCGGGCTACGGCGAGGCAGTTCTCCGGGGGAAAACGGCCCTTCGCGAAGGGCAGATCTGCCGAGCTCATTGCGGGAAAGCGAAAGCAAAGGACGCTTTTCTCCCTCTAACCGCTTTCGTCAGAGGAACGGGGGAAGTGACAGTGTTCTTTCTCTCCCTGAGATACACACAATCTGACGTTGCCTCTGAGCTCCGTTGCTGGCAAAGAACTGAAAGTGACATACATTCCTGTGGGGAAACACAGGGCTTTGCTAGGATTTCTCTAGGCAGTGTGTTTTCCCTGGGCCTCACTGTAGCAACACGATCTCGCCAGGGCAACACTGCATGGCACTTCCTCTGCCAGGAGAGAGCTGCTGCTTTGTAGTTTGTGCTGGGAAACCTTGCTTTGGCAAGTGCGAATTGACCGCATTCAGGCAGAAAGAAAAGAGAATAGCAAGAGGCCTTTTCTCCCCGGCCGCTCTGCCAAGCCCTTCCAGCTCAAACTATGTCGTTGCTCCTCTGGAAGGATCCCTGCACCGCGGCGTAGTTTTTCCGAAGAAGCCCTGCGTTTGCAAGAGCAAATGAGGAATTCGTGGCAGGAAAGAGGAAGGAAAGAAAGTTTCTCTCCCTCTGCCTGCTTTGCTCAGAGGACCGGATGAAGTCAGGGAGTTCTCCCTTTCACTGAGAAACGTGCGGGCTGCTGTTGCCTGGGCGCTCTCTTCTCTGCAAAAGAGTCTGCAGTTCCACGCTTTGAACCGTGGAAAGGCGCCGGGCTCTGCTAAGATTTCCCCCGGCGCTTCGTTTGCCCTGGGCCAAAGCGAGCCTTCACAATAGCTGAACGCTAACACTGCATACTCGTTCCACTTCCAGAACCGGGCTACGGCGAAGCAGTTCTCCGGGGGAAAACGGCCCTTCGCGAAGGGCAGATCTGCCGAGCTCATTGCGGGAAAGCGAAAGCAAAGGACGCTTTTCTCCCTCTAACCGCTTTCGTCAGAGGAACGGGGGAAGTGACAGTGTTCTTTCTCTCCCTGAGATACACACAATCTGACGTTGCCTCTGAGCTCCGTTGCTGGCAAAGAACTGAAAGTGACATACATTCCTGTGGGGAAACACAGGGCTTTGCTAGGATTTCTCTAGGCAGTGTGTTTTCCCTGGGCCTCACTGTAGCAACACGATCTCGCCAGGGCAACACTGCATGGCACTTCCTCTGCCAGGAGAGAGCTGCTGCTTTGTAGTTTGTGCTGGGAAACCTTGCTTTGGCAAGTGCGAATTGACCGCATTCAGGCAGAAAGAAAAGAGAATAGCAAGAGGCCTTTTCTCCCCGGCCGCTCTGCCAAGCCCTTCCAGCTCAAACTATGTCGTTGCTCCTCTGGAAGGATCCCTGCACCGCGGCGTAGTTTTTCCGAAGAAGCCCTGCGTTTGCAAGAGCAAATGAGGAATTCGTGGCAGGAAAGAGGAAGGAAAGAAAGTTTCTCTCCCTCTGCCTGCTTTGCTCAGAGGACCGGATGAAGTCAGGGAGTTCTCCCTTTCACTGAGAAACGTGCGGGCTGCTGTTGCCTGGGCGCTCTCTTCTCTGCAAAAGAGTCTGCAGTTCCACGCTTTGAACCGTGGAAAGGCGCCGGGCTCTGCTAAGATTTCCCCCGGCGCTTCGTTTGCCCTGGGCCAAAGCGAGCCTTCACAATAGCTGAACGCTAACACTGCATACTCGTTCCACTTCCAGAACCGGGCTACGGCGAGGCAGTTCTCCGGGGGAAAACGGCCCTTCGCGAAGGGCAGATCTGCCGAGCTCATTGCGGGAAAGCGAAAGCAAAGGACGCTTTTCTCCCTCTAACCGCTTTCGTCAGAGGAACGGGGGAAGTGACAGTGTTCTTTCTCTCCCTGAGATACACACAATCTGACGTTGCCTCTGAGCTCCGTTGCTGGCAAAGAACTGAAAGTGACATACATTCCTGTGGGGAAACACAGGGCTTTGCTAGGATTTCTCTAGGCAGTGTGTTTTCCCTGGGCCTCACTGTAGCAACACGATCTCGCCAGGGCAACACTGCATGGCACTTCCTCTGCCAGGAGAGAGCTGCTGCTTTGTAGTTTGTGCTGGGAAACCTTGCTTTGGCAAGTGCGAATTGACCGCATTCAGGCAGAAAGAAAAGAGAATAGCAAGAGGCCTTTTCTCCCCGGCCGCTCTGCCAAGCCCTTCCAGCTCAAACTATGTCGTTGCTCCTCTGGAAGGATCCCTGCACCGCGGCGTAGTTTTTCCGAAGAAGCCCTGCGTTTGCAAGAGCAAATGAGGAATTCGTGGCAGGAAAGAGGAAGGAAAGAAAGTTTCTCTCCCTCTGCCTGCTTTGCTCAGAGGACCGGATGAAGTCAGGGAGTTCTCCCTTTCACTGAGAAACGTGCGGGCTGCTGTTGCCTGGGCGCTCTCTTCTCTGCAAAAGAGTCTGCAGTTCCACGCTTTGAACCGTGGAAAGGCGCCGGGCTCTGCTAAGATTTCCCCCGGCGCTTCGTTTGCCCTGGGCCAAAGCGAGCCTTCACAATAGCTGAACGCTAACACTGCATACTCGTTCCACTTCCAGAACCGGGCTACGGCGAGGCAGTTCTCCGGGGGAAAACGGCCCTTCGCGAAGGGCAGATCTGCCGAGCTCATTGCGGGAAAGCGAAAGCAAAGGACGCTTTTCTCCCTCTAACCGCTTTCGTCAGAGGAACGGGGGAAGTGACAGTGTTCTTTCTCTCCCTGAGATACACACAATCTGACGTTGCCTCTGAGCTCCGTTGCTGGCAAAGAACTGAAAGTGACATACATTCCTGTGGGGAAACACAGGGCTTTGCTAGGATTTCTCTAGGCAGTGTGTTTTCCCTGGGCCTCACTGTAGCAACACGATCTCGCCAGGGCAACACTGCATGGCACTTCCTCTGCCAGGAGAGAGCTGCTGCTTTGTAGTTTGTGCTGGGAAACCTTGCTTTGGCAAGTGCGAATTGACCGCATTCAGGCAGAAAGAAAAGAGAATAGCAAGAGGCCTTTTCTCCCCGGCCGCTCTGCCAAGCCCTTCCAGCTCAAACTATGTCGTTGCTCCTCTGGAAGGATCCCTGCACCGCGGCGTAGTTTTTCCGAAGAAGCCCTGCGTTTGCAAGAGCAAATGAGGAATTCGTGGCAGGAAAGAGGAAGGAAAGAAAGTTTCTCTCCCTCTGCCTGCTTTGCTCAGAGGACCGGATGAAGTCAGGGAGTTCTCCCTTTCACTGAGAAACGTGCGGGCTGCTGTTGCCTGGGCGCTCTCTTCTCTGCAAAAGAGTCTGCAGTTCCACGCTTTGAACCGTGGAAAGGCGCCGGGCTCTGCTAAGATTTCCCCCGGCGCTTCGTTTGCCCTGGGCCAAAGCGAGCCTTCACAATAGCTGAACGCTAACACTGCATACTCGTTCCACTTCCAGAACCGGGCTACGGCGAGGCAGTTCTCCGGGGGAAAACGGCCCTTCGCGAAGGGCAGATCTGCCGAGCTCATTGCGGGAAAGCGAAAGCAAAGGACGCTTTTCTCCCTCTAACCGCTTTCGTCAGAGGAACGGGGGAAGTCACAGTGTTCTTTCTCTCCCTGAGATACACACAATCTGACGTTGCCTCTGAGCTCCGTTGCTGGCAAAGAACTGAAAGTGACATACATTCCTGTGGGGAAACACAGGGCTTTGCTAGGATTTCTCTAGGCAGTGTGTTTTCCCTGGGCCTCACTGTAGCAACACGATCTCGCCAGGGCAACACTGCATGGCACTTCCTCTGCCAGGAGAGAGCTGCTGCTTTGTAGTTTGTGCTGGGAAACCTTGCTTTGGCAAGTGCGAATTGACCGCATTCAGGCAGAAAGAAAAGAGAATAGCAAGAGGCCTTTTCTCCCCGGCCGCTCTGCCAAGCCCTTCCAGCTCAAACTATGTCGTTGCTCCTCTGGAAGGATCCCTGCACAGCGGCGTAGTTTTTCCGAAGAAGCCCTGCGTTTGCAAGAGCAAATGAGGAATTCCTGGCAGGAAAGAGGAAGGAAAGAAAGTTTCTCTCCCTCTGCCTGCTTTGCTCAGAGGACCGGATGAAGTCAGGGAGTTCTCCCTTTCACTGAGAAACGTGCGGGCTGCTGTTGCCTGGGCGCTCTCTTCTCTGCAAAAGAGTCTGCAGTTCCACGCTTTGAACCGTGGAAAGGCGCCGGGCTCTGCTAAGATTTCCCCCGGCGCTTCGTTTGCCCTGGGCCAAAGCGAGCCTTCACAATAGCTGGACGCTAACACTGCATACTCGTTCCACTTCCAGAACCGGGCTACGGCGAGGCAGTTCTCCGGGGGAAAACGGCCCTTCGCGAAGGGCAGATCTGCCGAGCTCATTGCGGGAAAGCGAAAGCAAAGGACGCTTTTCTCCCTCTAACCGCTTTCGTCAGAGGAACGGGGGAAGTGACAGTGTTCTTTCTCTCCCTGAGATACACACAATCTGACGTTGCCTCTGAGCTCCGTTGCTGGCAAAGAACTGAAAGTGACATACATTCCTGTGGGGAAACACAGGGCTTTGCTAGGATTTCTCTAGGCAGTGTGTTTTCCCTGGGCCTCACTGTAGCAACACGATCTCGCCAGGGCAACACTGCATGGCACTTCCTCTGCCAGGAGAGAGCTGCTGCTTTGTAGTTTGTGCTGGGAAACCTTGCTTTGGCAAGTGCGAATTGACCGCATTCAGGCAGAAAGAAAAGAGAATAGCAAGAGGCCTTTTCTCCCCGGCCGCTCTGCCAAGCCCTTCCAGCTCAAACTATGTCGTTGCTCCTCTGGAAGGATCCCTGCACCGCGGCGTAGTTTTTCCGAAGAAGCCCTGCGTTTGCAAGAGCAAATGAGGAATTCGTGGCAGGAAAGAGGAAGGAAAGAAAGTTTCTCTCCCTCTGCCTGCTTTGCTCAGAGGACCGGATGAAGTCAGGGAGTTCTCCCTTTCACTGAGAAACGTGCGGGCTGCTGTTGCCTGGGCGCTCTCTTCTCTGCAAAAGAGTCTGCAGTTCCACGCTTTGAACCGTGGAAAGGCGCCGGGCTCTGCTAAGATTTCCCCCGGCGCTTCGTTTGCCCTGGGCCAAAGCGAGCCTTCACAATAGCTGAACGCTAACACTGCATACTCGTTCCACTTCCAGAACCGGGCTACGGCGAAGCAGTTCTCCGGGGGAAAACGGCCCTTCGCGAAGGGCAGATCTGCCGAGCTCATTGCGGGAAAGCGAAAGCAAAGGACGCTTTTCTCCCTCTAACCGCTTTCGTCAGAGGAACGGGGGAAGTGACAGTGTTCTTTCTCTCCCTGAGATACACACAATCTGACGTTGCCTCTGAGCTCCGTTGCTGGCAAAGAACTGAAAGTGACATACATTCCTGTGGGGAAACACAGGGCTTTGCTAGGATTTCTCTAGGCAGTGTGTTTTCCCTGGGCCTCACTGTAGCAACACGATCTCGCCAGGGCAACACTGCATGGCACTTCCTCTGCCAGGAGAGAGCTGCTGCTTTGTAGTTTGTGCTGGGAAACCTTGCTTTGGCAAGTGCGAATTGACCGCATTCAGGCAGAAAGAAAAGAGAATAGCAAGAGGCCTTTTCTCCCCGGCCGCTCTGCCAAGCCCTTCCAGCTCAAACTATGTCGTTGCTCCTCTGGAAGGATCCCTGCACCGCGGCGTAGTTTTTCCGAAGAAGCCCTGCGTTTGCAAGAGCAAATGAGGAATTCGTGGCAGGAAAGAGGAAGGAAAGAAAGTTTCTCTCCCTCTGCCTGCTTTGCTCAGAGGACCGGATGAAGTCAGGGAGTTCTCCCTTTCACTGAGAAACGTGCGGGCTGCTGTTGCCTGGGCGCTCTCTTCTCTGCAAAAGAGTCTGCAGTTCCACGCTTTGAACCGTGGAAAGGCGCCGGGCTCTGCTAAGATTTCCCCCGGCGCTTCGTTTGCCCTGGGCCAAAGCGAGCCTTCACAATAGCTGAACGCTAACACTGCATACTCGTTCCACTTCCAGAACCGGGCTACGGCGAGGCAGTTCTCCGGGGGAAAACGGCCCTTCGCGAAGGGCAGATCTGCCGAGCTCATTGCGGGAAAGCGAAAGCAAAGGACGCTTTTCTCCCTCTAACCGCTTTCGTCAGAGGAACGGGGGAAGTCACAGTGTTCTTTCTCTCCCTGAGATACACACAATCTGACGTTGCCTCTGAGCTCCGTTGCTGGCAAAGAACTGAAAGTGACATACATTCCTGTGGGGAAACACAGGGCTTTGCTAGGATTTCTCTAGGCAGTGTGTTTTCCCTGGGCCTCACTGTAGCAACACGATCTCGCCAGGGCAACACTGCATGGCACTTGCTCTGCCAGGAGAGAGCTGCTGCTTTGTAGTTTGTGCTGGGAAACCTTGCTTTGGCAAGCGCGAATTGACCGCATTCAGGCAGAAAGAAAAGAGAATAGCAAGAGGCCTTTTCTCCCCGGCCGCTCTGCCAAGCCCTTCCAGCTCAAACTATGTCGTTGCTCCTCTGGAAGGATCCCTGCACCGCGGCGTAGTTTTTCCGAAGAAGCCCTGCGTTTGCAAGAGCAAATGAGGAATTCGTGGCAGGAAAGAGGAAGGAAAGAAAGTTTCTCTCCCTCTGCCTGCTTTGCTCAGAGGACCGGATGAAGTCAGGGAGTTCTCCCTTTCACTGAGAAACGTGCGGGCTGCTGTTGCCTGGGCGCTCTCTTCTCTGCAAAAGAGTCTGCAGTTCCACGCTTTGAACCGTGGAAAGGCGCCGGGCTCTGCTAAGATTTCCCCCGGCGCTTCGTTTGCCCTGGGCCAAAGCGAGCCTTCACAATAGCTGGACGCTAACACTGCATACTCGTTCCACTTCCAGAACCGGGCTACGGCGAGGCAGTTCTCCGGGGGAAAACGGCCCTTCGCGAAGGGCAGATCTGCCGAGCTCATTGCGGGAAAGCGAAAGCAAAGGACGCTTTTCTCCCTCTAACCGCTTTCGTCAGAGGAACGGGGGAAGTCACAGTGTTCTTTCTCTCCCTGAGATACACACAATCTGACGTTGCCTCTGAGCTCCGTTGCTGGCAAAGAACTGAAAGTGACATACATTCCTGTGGGGAAACACAGGGCTTTGCTAGGATTTCTCTAGGCAGTGTGTTTTCCCTGGGCCTCACTGTAGCAACACGATCTCGCCAGGGCAACACTGCATGGCACTTCCTCTGCCAGGAGAGAGCTGCTGCTTTGTAGTTTGTGCTGGGAAACCTTGCTTTGGCAAGTGCGAATTGACCGCATTCAGGCAGAAAGAAAAGAGAATAGCAAGAGGCCTTTTCTCCCCGGCCGCTCTGCCAAGCCCTTCCAGCTCAAACTATGTCGTTGCTCCTCTGGAAGGATCCCTGCACCGCGGCGTAGTTTTTCCGAAGAAGCCCTGCGTTTGCAAGAGCAAATGAGGAATTCGTGGCAGGAAAGAGGAAGGAAAGAAAGTTTCTCTCCCTCTGCCTGCTTTGCTCAGAGGACCGGATGAAGTCAGGGAGTTCTCCCTTTCACTGAGAAACGTGCGGGCTGCTGTTGCCTGGGCGCTCTCTTCTCTGCAAAAGAGTCTGCAGTTCCACGCTTTGAACCGTGGAAAGGCGCCGGGCTCTGCTAAGATTTCCCCCGGCGCTTCGTTTGCCCTGGGCCAAAGCGAGCCTTCACAATAGCTGAACGCTAACACTGCATACTCGTTCCACTTCCAGAACCGGGCTACGGCGAGGCAGTTCTCCGGGGGAAAACGGCCCTTCGCGAAGGGCAGATCTGCCGAGCTCATTGCGGGAAAGCGAAAGCAAAGGACGCTTTTCTCCCTCTAACCGCTTTCGTCAGAGGAACGGGGGAAGTCACAGTGTTCTTTCTCTCCCTGAGATACACACAATCTGACGTTGCCTCTGAGCTCCGTTGCTGGCAAAGAACTGAAAGTGACATACATTCCTGTGGGGAAACACAGGGCTTTGCTAGGATTTCTCTAGGCAGTGTGTTTTCCCTGGGCCTCACTGTAGCAACACGATCTCGCCAGGGCAACACTGCATGGCACTTCCTCTGCCAGGAGAGAGCTGCTGCTTTGTAGTTTGTGCTGGGAAACCTTGCTTTGGCAAGTGCGAATTGACCGCATTCAGGCAGAAAGAAAAGAGAATAGCAAGAGGCCTTTTCTCCCCGGCTGCTCTGCCAAGCCCTTCCAGCTCAAACTATGTCGTTGCTCCTCTGGAAGGATCCCTGCACCGCGGCGTAGTTTTTCCGAAGAAGCCCTGCGTTTGCAAGAGCAAATGAGGAATTCGTGGCAGGAAAGAGGAAGGAAAGAAAGTTTCTCTCCCTCTGCCTGCTTTGCTCAGAGGACCGGATGAAGTCAGGGAGTTCTCCCTTTCACTGAGAAACGTGCGGGCTGCTGTTGCCTGGGCGCTCTCTTCTCTGCAAAAGAGTCTGCAGTTCCACGCTTTGAACCGTGGAAAGGCGCCGGGCTCTGCTAAGATTTCCCCCGGCGCTTCGTTTGCCCTGGGCCAAAGCGAGCCTTCACAATAGCTGAACGCTAACACTGCATACTCGTTCCACTTCCAGAACCGGGCTACGGCGAGGCAGTTCTCCGGGGGAAAACGGCCCTTCGCGAAGGGCAGATCTGCCGAGCTCATTGCGGGAAAGCGAAAGCAAAGGACGCTTTTCTCCCTCTAACCGCTTTCGTCAGAGGAACGGGGGAAGTCACAGTGTTCTTTCTCTCCCTGAGATACACACAGTCTGACGTTGCCTCTGAGCTCCGTTGCTGGCAAAGAACTGAAAGTGACATACATTCCTGTGGGGAAACACAGGGCTTTGCTAGGATTTCTCTAGGCAGTGTGTTTTCCCTGGGCCTCACTGTAGCAACACGATCTCGCCAGGGCAACACTGCATGGCACTTCCTCTGCCAGGAGAGAGCTGCTGCTTTGTAGTTTGTGCTGGGAAACCTTGCTTTGGCAAGTGCGAATTGACCGCATTCAGGCAGAAAGAAAAGAGAATAGCAAGAGGCCTTTTCTCCCCGGCCGCTCTGCCAAGCCCTTCCAGCTCAAACTATGTCGTTGCTCCTCTGGAAGGATCCCTGCACCGCGGCGTAGTTTTTCCGAAGAAGCCCTGCGTTTGCAAGAGCAAATGAGGAATTCGTGGCAGGAAAGAGGAAGGAAAGAAAGTTTCTCTCCCTCTGCCTGCTTTGCTCAGAGGACCGGATGAAGTCAGGGAGTTCTCCCTTTCACTGAGAAACGTGCGGGCTGCTGTTGCCTGGGCGCTCTCTTCTCTGCAAAAGAGTCTGCAGTTCCACGCTTTGAACCGTGGAAAGGCGCCGGGCTCTGCTAAGATTTCCCCCGGCGCTTCGTTTGCCCTGGGCCAAAGCGAGCCTTCACAATAGCTGAACGCTAACACTGCATACTCGTTCCACTTCCAGAACCGGGCTACGGCGAGGCAGTTCTCCGGGGGAAAACGGCCCTTCGCGAAGGGCAGATCTGCCGAGCTCATTGCGGGAAAGCGAAAGCAAAGGACGCTTTTCTCCCTCTAACCGCTTTCGTCAGAGGAACGGGGGAAGTCACAGTGTTCTTTCTCTCCCTGAGATACACACAGTCTGACGTTGCCTCTGAGCTCCGTTGCTGGCAAAGAACTGAAAGTGACATACATTCCTGTGGGGAAACACAGGGCTTTGCTAGGATTTCTCTAGGCAGTGTGTTTTCCCTGGGCCTCACTGTAGCAACACGATCTCGCCAGGGCAACACTGCATGGCACTTCCTCTGCCAGGAGAGAGCTGCTGCTTTGTAGTTTGTGCTGGGAAACCTTGCTTTGGCAAGTGCGAATTGACCGCATTCAGGCAGAAAGAAAAGAGAATAGCAAGAGGCCTTTTCTCCCCGGCCGCTCTGCCAAGCCCTTCCAGCTCAAACTATGTCGTTGCTCCTCTGGAAGGATCCCTGCACCGCGGCGTAGTTTTTCCGAAGAAGCCCTGCGTTTGCAAGAGCAAATGAGGAATTCGTGGCAGGAAAGAGGAAGGAAAGAAAGTTTCTCTCCCTCTGCCTGCTTTGCTCAGAGGACCGGATGAAGTCAGGGAGTTCTCCCTTTCACTGAGAAACGTGCGGGCTGCTGTTGCCTGGGCGCTCTCTTCTCTGCAAAAGAGTCTGCAGTTCCACGCTTTGAACCGTGGAAAGGCGCCGGGCTCTGCTAAGATTTCCCCCGGCGCTTCGTTTGCCCTGGGCCAAAGCGAGCCTTCACAATAGCTGGACGCTAACACTGCATACTCGTTCCACTTCCAGAACCGGGCTACGGCGAGGCAGTTCTCCGGGGGAAAACGGCCCTTCGCGAAGGGCAGATCTGCCGAGCTCATTGCGGGAAAGCGAAAGCAAAGGACGCTTTTCTCCCTCTAACCGCTTTCGTCAGAGGAACGGGGGAAGTCACAGTGTTCTTTCTCTCCCTGAGATACACACAATCTGACGTTGCCTCTGAGCTCCGTTGCTGGCAAAGAACTGAAAGTGACATACATTCCTGTGGGGAAACACAGGGCTTTGCTAGGATTTCTCTAGGCAGTGTGTTTTCCCTGGGCCTCACTGTAGCAACACGATCTCGCCAGGGCAACACTGCATGGCACTTCCTCTGCCAGGAGAGAGCTGCTGCTTTGTAGTTTGTGCTGGGAAACCTTGCTTTGGCAAGTGCGAATTGACCGCATTCAGGCAGAAAGAAAAGAGAATAGCAAGAGGCCTTTTCTCCCCGGCCGCTCTGCCAAGCCCTTCCAGCTCAAACTATGTCGTTGCTCCTCTGGAAGGATCCCTGCACCGCGGCGTAGTTTTTCCGAAGAAGCCCTGCGTTTGCAAGAGCAAATGAGGAATTCGTGGCAGGAAAGAGGAAGGAAAGAAAGTTTCTCTCCCTCTGCCTGCTTTGCTCAGAGGACCGGATGAAGTCAGGGAGTTCTCCCTTTCACTGAGAAACGTGCGGGCTGCTGTTGCCTGGGCGCTCTCTTCTCTGCAAAAGAGTCTGCAGTTCCACGCTTTGAACCGTGGAAAGGCGCCGGGCTCTGCTAAGATTTCCCCCGGCGCTTCGTTTGCCCTGGGCCAAAGCGAGCCTTCACAATAGCTGAACGCTAACACTGCATACTCGTTCCACTTCCAGAACCGGGCTACGGCGAGGCAGTTCTCCGGGGGAAAACGGCCCTTCGCGAAGGGCAGATCTGCCGAGCTCATTGCGGGAAAGCGAAAGCAAAGGACGCTTTTCTCCCTCTAACCGCTTTCGTCAGAGGAACGGGGGAAGTCACAGTGTTCTTTCTCTCCCTGAGATACACACAATCTGACGTTGCCTCTGAGCTCCGTTGCTGGCAAAGAACTGAAAGTGACATACATTCCTGTGGGGAAACACAGGGCTTTGCTAGGATTTCTCTAGGCAGTGTGTTTTCCCTGGGCCTCACTGTAGCAACACGATCTCGCCAGGGCAACACTGCATGGCACTTCCTCTGCCAGGAGAGAGCTGCTGCTTTGTAGTTTGTGCTGGGAAACCTTGCTTTGGCAAGTGCGAATTGACCGCATTCAGGCAGAAAGAAAAGAGAATAGCAAGAGGCCTTTTCTCCCCGGCTGCTCTGCCAAGCCCTTCCAGCTCAAACTATGTCGTTGCTCCTCTGGAAGGATCCCTGCACCGCGGCGTAGTTTTTCCGAAGAAGCCCTGCGTTTGCAAGAGCAAATGAGGAATTCGTGGCAGGAAAGAGGAAGGAAAGAAAGTTTCTCTCCCTCTGCCTGCTTTGCTCAGAGGACCGGATGAAGTCAGGGAGTTCTCCCTTTCACTGAGAAACGTGCGGGCTGCTGTTGCCTGGGCGCTCTCTTCTCTGCAAAAGAGTCTGCAGTTCCACGCTTTGAACCGTGGAAAGGCGCCGGGCTCTGCTAAGATTTCCCCCGGCGCTTCGTTTGCCCTGGGCCAAAGCGAGCCTTCACAATAGCTGAACGCTAACACTGCATACTCGTTCCACTTCCAGAACCGGGCTACGGCGAGGCAGTTCTCCGGGGGAAAACGGCCCTTCGCGAAGGGCAGATCTGCCGAGCTCATTGCGGGAAAGCGAAAGCAAAGGACGCTTTTCTCCCTCTAACCGCTTTCGTCAGAGGAACGGGGGAAGTCACAGTGTTCTTTCTCTCCCTGAGATACACACAGTCTGACGTTGCCTCTGAGCTCCGTTGCTGGCAAAGAACTGAAAGTGACATACATTCCTGTGGGGAAACACAGGGCTTTGCTAGGATTTCTCTAGGCAGTGTGTTTTCCCTGGGCCTCACTGTAGCAACACGATCTCGCCAGGGCAACACTGCATGGCACTTCCTCTGCCAGGAGAGAGCTGCTGCTTTGTAGTTTGTGCTGGGAAACCTTGCTTTGGCAAGTGCGAATTGACCGCATTCAGGCAGAAAGAAAAGAGAATAGCAAGAGGCCTTTTCTCCCCGGCCGCTCTGCCAAGCCCTTCCAGCTCAAACTATGTCGTTGCTCCTCTGGAAGGATCCCTGCACCGCGGCGTAGTTTTTCCGAAGAAGCCCTGCGTTTGCAAGAGCAAATGAGGAATTCGTGGCAGGAAAGAGGAAGGAAAGAAAGTTTCTCTCCCTCTGCCTGCTTTGCTCAGAGGACCGGATGAAGTCAGGGAGTTCTCCCTTTCACTGAGAAACGTGCGGGCTGCTGTTGCCTGGGCGCTCTCTTCTCTGCAAAAGAGTCTGCAGTTCCACGCTTTGAACCGTGGAAAGGCGCCGGGCTCTGCTAAGATTTCCCCCGGCGCTTCGTTTGCCCTGGGCCAAAGCGAGCCTTCACAATAGCTGGACGCTAACACTGCATACTCGTTCCACTTCCAGAACCGGGCTACGGCGAGGCAGTTCTCCGGGGGAAAACGGCCCTTCGCGAAGGGCAGATCTGCCGAGCTCATTGCGGGAAAGCGAAAGCAAAGGACGCTTTTCTCCCTCTAACCGCTTTCGTCAGAGGAACGGGGGAAGTCACAGTGTTCTTTCTCTCCCTGAGATACACACAATCTGACGTTGCCTCTGAGCTCCGTTGCTGGCAAAGAACTGAAAGTGACATACATTCCTGTGGGGAAACACAGGGCTTTGCTAGGATTTCTCTAGGCAGTGTGTTTTCCCTGGGCCTCACTGTAGCAACACGATCTCGCCAGGGCAACACTGCATGGCACTTCCTCTGCCAGGAGAGAGCTGCTGCTTTGTAGTTTGTGCTGGGAAACCTTGCTTTGGCAAGTGCGAATTGACCGCATTCAGGCAGAAAGAAAAGAGAATAGCAAGAGGCCTTTTCTCCCCGGCCGCTCTGCCAAGCCCTTCCAGCTCAAACTATGTCGTTGCTCCTCTGGAAGGATCCCTGCACCGCGGCGTAGTTTTTCCGAAGAAGCCCTGCGTTTGCAAGAGCAAATGAGGAATTCGTGGCAGGAAAGAGGAAGGAAAGAAAGTTTCTCTCCCTCTGCCTGCTTTGCTCAGAGGACCGGATGAAGTCAGGGAGTTCTCCCTTTCACTGAGAAACGTGCGGGCTGCTGTTGCCTGGGCGCTCTCTTCTCTGCAAAAGAGTCTGCAGTTCCACGCTTTGAACCGTGGAAAGGCGCCGGGCTCTGCTAAGATTTCCCCCGGCGCTTCGTTTGCCCTGGGCCAAAGCGAGCCTTCACAATAGCTGAACGCTAACACTGCATACTCGTTCCACTTCCAGAACCGGGCTACGGCGAGGCAGTTCTCCGGGGGAAAACGGCCCTTCGCGAAGGGCAGATCTGCCGAGCTCATTGCGGGAAAGCGAAAGCAAAGGACGCTTTTCTCCCTCTAACCGCTTTCGTCAGAGGAACGGGGGAAGTCACAGTGTTCTTTCTCTCCCTGAGATACACACAATCTGACGTTGCCTCTGAGCTCCGTTGCTGGCAAAGAACTGAAAGTGACATACATTCCTGTGGGGAAACACAGGGCTTTGCTAGGATTTCTCTAGGCAGTGTGTTTTCCCTGGGCCTCACTGTAGCAACACGATCTCGCCAGGGCAACACTGCATGGCACTTCCTCTGCCAGGAGAGAGCTGCTGCTTTGTAGTTTGTGCTGGGAAACCTTGCTTTGGCAAGTGCGAATTGACCGCATTCAGGCAGAAAGAAAAGAGAATAGCAAGAGGCCTTTTCTCCCCGGCTGCTCTGCCAAGCCCTTCCAGCTCAAACTATGTCGTTGCTCCTCTGGAAGGATCCCTGCACCGCGGCGTAGTTTTTCCGAAGAAGCCCTGCGTTTGCAAGAGCAAATGAGGAATTCGTGGCAGGAAAGAGGAAGGAAAGAAAGTTTCTCTCCCTCTGCCTGCTTTGCTCAGAGGACCGGATGAAGTCAGGGAGTTCTCCCTTTCACTGAGAAACGTGCGGGCTGCTGTTGCCTGGGCGCTCTCTTCTCTGCAAAAGAGTCTGCAGTTCCACGCTTTGAACCGTGGAAAGGCGCCGGGCTCTGCTAAGATTTCCCCCGGCGCTTCGTTTGCCCTGGGCCAAAGCGAGCCTTCACAATAGCTGAACGCTAACACTGCATACTCGTTCCACTTCCAGAACCGGGCTACGGCGAGGCAGTTCTCCGGGGGAAAACGGCCCTTCGCGAAGGGCAGATCTGCCGAGCTCATTGCGGGAAAGCGAAAGCAAAGGACGCTTTTCTCCCTCTAACCGCTTTCGTCAGAGGAACGGGGGAAGTCACAGTGTTCTTTCTCTCCCTGAGATACACACAGTCTGACGTTGCCTCTGAGCTCCGTTGCTGGCAAAAAACTGAAAGTGACATACATTCCTGTGGGGAAACACAGGGCTTTGCTAGGATTTCTCTAGGCAGTGTGTTTTCCCTGGGCCTCACTGTAGCAACACGATCTCGCCAGGGCAACACTGCATGGCACTTCCTCTGCCAGGAGAGAGCTGCTGCTTTGTAGTTTGTGCTGGGAAACCTTGCTTTGGCAAGTGCGAATTGACCGCATTCAGGCAGAAAGAAAAGAGAATAGCAAGAGGCCTTTTCTCCCCGGCCGCTCTGCCAAGCCCTTCCAGCTCAAACTATGTCGTTGCTCCTCTGGAAGGATCCCTGCACCGCGGCGTAGTTTTTCCGAAGAAGCCCTGCGTTTGCAAGAGCAAATGAGGAATTCGTGGCAGGAAAGAGGAAGGAAAGAAAGTTTCTCTCCCTCTGCCTGCTTTGCTCAGAGGACCGGATGAAGTCAGGGAGTTCTCCCTTTCACTGAGAAACGTGCGGGCTGCTGTTGCCTGGGCGCTCTCTTCTCTGCAAAAGAGTCTGCAGTTCCACGCTTTGAACCGTGGAAAGGCGCCGGGCTCTGCTAAGATTTCCCCCGGCGCTTCGTTTGCCCTGGGCCAAAGCGAGCCTTCACAATAGCTGAACGCTAACACTGCATACTCGTTCCACTTCCAGAACCGGGCTACGGCGAGGCAGTTCTCCGGGGGAAAACGGCCCTTCGCGAAGGGCAGATCTGCCGAGCTCATTGCGGGAAAGCGAAAGCAAAGGACGCTTTTCTCCCTCTAACCGCTTTCGTCAGAGGAACGGGGGAAGTCACAGTGTTCTTTCTCTCCCTGAGATACACACAGTCTGACGTTGCCTCTGAGCTCCGTTGCTGGCAAAGAACTGAAAGTGACATACATTCCTGTGGGGAAACACAGGGCTTTGCTAGGATTTCTCTAGGCAGTGTGTTTTCCCTGGGCCTCACTGTAGCAACACGATCTCGCCAGGGCAACACTGCATGGCACTTCCTCTGCCAGGAGAGAGCTGCTGCTTTGTAGTTTGTGCTGGGAAACCTTGCTTTGGCAAGTGCGAATTGACCGCATTCAGGCAGAAAGAAAAGAGAATAGCAAGAGGCCTTTTCTCCCCGGCCGCTCTGCCAAGCCCTTCCAGCTCAAACTATGTCGTTGCTCCTCTGGAAGGATCCCTGCACCGCGGCGTAGTTTTTCCGAAGAAGCCCTGCGTTTGCAAGAGCAAATGAGGAATTCGTGGCAGGAAAGAGGAAGGAAAGAAAGTTTCTCTCCCTCTGCCTGCTTTGCTCAGAGGACCGGATGAAGTCAGGGAGTTCTCCCTTTCACTGAGAAACGTGCGGGCTGCTGTTGCCTGGGCGCTCTCTTCTCTGCAAAAGAGTCTGCAGTTCCACGCTTTGAACCGTGGAAAGGCGCCGGGCTCTGCTAAGATTTCCCCCGGCGCTTCGTTTGCCCTGGGCCAAAGCGAGCCTTCACAATAGCTGGACGCTAACACTGCATACTCGTTCCACTTCCAGAACCGGGCTACGGCGAGGCAGTTCTCCGGGGGAAAACGGCCCTTCGCGAAGGGCAGATCTGCCGAGCTCATTGCGGGAAAGCGAAAGCAAAGGACGCTTTTCTCCCTCTAACCGCTTTCGTCAGAGGAACGGGGGAAGTCACAGTGTTCTTTCTCTCCCTGAGATACACACAGTCTGACGTTGCCTCTGAGCTCCGTTGCTGGCAAAGAACTGAAAGTGACATACATTCCTGTGGGGAAACACAGGGCTTTGCTAGGATTTCTCTAGGCAGTGTGTTTTCCCTGGGCCTCACTGTAGCAACACGATCTCGCCAGGGCAACACTGCATGGCACTTCCTCTGCCAGGAGAGAGCTGCTGCTTTGTAGTTTGTGCTGGGAAACCTTGCTTTGGCAAGTGCGAATTGACCGCATTCAGGCAGAAAGAAAAGAGAATAGCAAGAGGCCTTTTCTCCCCGGCCGCTCTGCCAAGCCCTTCCAGCTCAAACTATGTCGTTGCTCCTCTGGAAGGATCCCTGCACCGCGGCGTAGTTTTTCCGAAGAAGCCCTGCGTTTGCAAGAGCAAATGAGGAATTCGTGGCAGGAAAGAGGAAGGAAAGAAAGTTTCTCTCCCTCTGCCTGCTTTGCTCAGAGGACCGGATGAAGTCAGGGAGTTCTCCCTTTCACTGAGAAACGTGCGGGCTGCTGTTGCTGGGCGCTCTCTTCTCTGCAAAAGAGTCTGCAGTTCCACGCTTTGAACCGTGGAAAGGCGCCGGGCTCTGCTAAGATTTCCCCCGGCGCTTCGTTTGCCCTGGGCCAAAGCGAGCCTTCACAATAGCTGGACGCTAACACTGCATACTCGTTCCACTTCCAGAACCGGGCTACGGCGAGGCAGTTCTCCGGGGGAAAACGGCCCTTCGCGAAGGGCAGATCTGCCGAGCTCATTGCGGGAAAGCGAAAGCAAAGGACGCTTTTCTCCCTCTAACCGCTTTCGTCAGAGGAACGGGGGAAGTCACAGTGTTCTTTCTCTCCCTGAGATACACACAATCTGACGTTGCCTCTGAGCTCCGTTGCTGGCAAAGAACTGAAAGTGACATACATTCCTGTGGGGAAACACAGGGCTTTGCTAGGATTTCTCTAGGCAGTGTGTTTTCCCTGGGCCTCACTGTAGCAACACGATCTCGCCAGGGCAACACTGCATGGCACTTCCTCTGCCAGGAGAGAGCTGCTGCTTTGTAGTTTGTGCTGGGAAACCTTGCTTTGGCAAGTGCGAATTGACCGCATTCAGGCAGAAAGAAAAGAGAATAGCAAGAGGCCTTTTCTCCCCGGCCGCTCTGCCAAGCCCTTCCAGCTCAAACTATGTCGTTGCTCCTCTGGAAGGATCCCTGCACCGCGGCGTAGTTTTTCCGAAGAAGCCCTGCGTTTGCAAGAGCAAATGAGGAATTCGTGGCAGGAAAGAGGAAGGAAAGAAAGTTTCTCTCCCTCTGCCTGCTTTGCTCAGAGGACCGGATGAAGTCAGGGAGTTCTCCCTTTCACTGAGAAACGTGCGGGCTGCTGTTGCCTGGGCGCTCTCTTCTCTGCAAAAGAGTCTGCAGTTCCACGCTTTGAACCGTGGAAAGGCGCCGGGCTCTGCTAAGATTTCCCCCGGCGCTTCGTTTGCCCTGGGCCAAAGCGAGCCTTCACAATAGCTGAACGCTAACACTGCATACTCGTTCCACTTCCAGAACCGGGCTACGGCGAGGCAGTTCTCCGGGGGAAAACGGCCCTTCGCGAAGGGCAGATCTGCCGAGCTCATTGCGGGAAAGCGAAAGCAAAGGACGCTTTTCTCCCTCTAACCGCTTTCGTCAGAGGAACGGGGGAAGTCACAGTGTTCTTTCTCTCCCTGAGATACACACAGTCTGACGTTGCCTCTGAGCTCCGTTGCTGGCAAAGAACTGAAAGTGACATACATTCCTGTGGGGAAACACAGGGCTTTGCTAGGATTTCTCTAGGCAGTGTGTTTTCCCTGGGCCTCACTGTAGCAACACGATCTCGCCAGGGCAACACTGCATGGCACTTCCTCTGCCAGGAGAGAGCTGCTGCTTTGTAGTTTGTGCTGGGAAACCTTGCTTTGGCAAGTGCGAATTGACCGCATTCAGGCAGAAAGAAAAGAGAATAGCAAGAGGCCTTTTCTCCCCGGCCGCTCTGCCAAGCCCTTCCAGCTCAAACTATGTCGTTGCTCCTCTGGAAGGATCCCTGCACCGCGGCGTAGTTTTTCCGAAGAAGCCCTGCGTTTGCAAGAGCAAATGAGGAATTCGTGGCAGGAAAGAGGAAGGAAAGAAAGTTTCTCTCCCTCTGCCTGCTTTGCTCAGAGGACCGGATGAAGTCAGGGAGTTCTCCCTTTCACTGAGAAACGTGCGGGCTGCTGTTGCCTGGGCGCTCTCTTCTCTGCAAAAGAGTCTGCAGTTCCACGCTTTGAACCGTGGAAAGGCGCCGGGCTCTGCTAAGATTTCCCCCGGCGCTTCGTTTGCCCTGGGCCAAAGCGAGCCTTCACAATAGCTGAACGCTAACACTGCATACTCGTTCCACTTCCAGAACCGGGCTACGGCGAGGCAGTTCTCCGGGGGAAAACGGCCCTTCGCGAAGGGCAGATCTGCCGAGCTCATTGCGGGAAAGCGAAAGCAAAGGACGCTTTTCTCCCTCTAACCGCTTTCGTCAGAGGAACGGGGGAAGTCACAGTGTTCTTTCTCTCCCTGAGATACACACAGTCTGACGTTGCCTCTGAGCTCCGTTGCTGGCAAAGAACTGAAAGTGACATACATTCCTGTGGGGAAACACAGGGCTTTGCTAGGATTTCTCTAGGCAGTGTGTTTTCCCTGGGCCTCACTGTAGCAACACGATCTCGC
This sequence comes from Elephas maximus indicus, assembly GCF_024166365.1. Classification (NCBI taxonomy): domain Eukaryota; kingdom Metazoa; phylum Chordata; class Mammalia; order Proboscidea; family Elephantidae; genus Elephas; species Elephas maximus. The sequence goes on from NW_026060260.1 coordinate 1,621,963, forward strand.
CAGGGCAACACTGCATGGCACTTCCTCTGCCAGGAGAGAGCTGCTGCTTTGTAGTTTGTGCTGGGAAACCTTGCTTTGGCAAGTGCGAATTGACCGCATTCAGGCAGAAAGAAAAGAGAATAGCAAGAGGCCTTTTCTCCCCGGCCGCTCTGCCAAGCCCTTCCAGCTCAAACTATGTCGTTGCTCCTCTGGAAGGATCCCTGCACCGCGGCGTAGTTTTTCCGAAGAAGCCCTGCGTTTGCAAGAGCAAATGAGGAATTCGTGGCAGGAAAGAGGAAGGAAAGAAAGTTTCTCTCCCTCTGCCTGCTTTGCTCAGAGGACCGGATGAAGTCAGGGAGTTCTCCCTTTCACTGAGAAACGTGCGGGCTGCTGTTGCCTGGGCGCTCTCTTCTCTGCAAAAGAGTCTGCAGTTCCACGCTTTGAACCGTGGAAAGGCGCCGGGCTCTGCTAAGATTTCCCCCGGCGCTTCGTTTGCCCTGGGCCAAAGCGAGCCTTCACAATAGCTGGACGCTAACACTGCATACTCGTTCCACTTCCAGAACCGGGCTACGGCGAGGCAGTTCTCCGGGGGAAAACGGCCCTTCGCGAAGGGCAGATCTGCCGAGCTCATTGCGGGAAAGCGAAAGCAAAGGACGCTTTTCTCCCTCTAACCGCTTTCGTCAGAGGAACGGGGGAAGTCACAGTGTTCTTTCTCTCCCTGAGATACACACAATCTGACGTTGCCTCTGAGCTCCGTTGCTGGCAAAGAACTGAAAGTGACATACATTCCTGTGGGGAAACACAGGGCTTTGCTAGGATTTCTCTAGGCAGTGTGTTTTCCCTGGGCCTCACTGTAGCAACACGATCTCGCCAGGGCAACACTGCATGGCACTTCCTCTGCCAGGAGAGAGCTGCTGCTTTGTAGTTTGTGCTGGGAAACCTTGCTTTGGCAAGTGCGAATTGACCGCATTCAGGCAGAAAGAAAAGAGAATAGCAAGAGGCCTTTTCTCCCCGGCCGCTCTGCCAAGCCCTTCCAGCTCAAACTATGTCGTTGCTCCTCTGGAAGGATCCCTGCACCGCGGCGTAGTTTTTCCGAAGAAGCCCTGCGTTTGCAAGAGCAAATGAGGAATTCGTGGCAGGAAAGAGGAAGGAAAGAAAGTTTCTCTCCCTCTGCCTGCTTTGCTCAGAGGACCGGATGAAGTCAGGGAGTTCTCCCTTTCACTGAGAAACGTGCGGGCTGCTGTTGCCTGGGCGCTCTCTTCTCTGCAAAAGAGTCTGCAGTTCCACGCTTTGAACCGTGGAAAGGCGCCGGGCTCTGCTAAGATTTCCCCCGGCGCTTCGTTTGCCCTGGGCCAAAGCGAGCCTTCACAATAGCTGAACGCTAACACTGCATACTCGTTCCACTTCCAGAACCGGGCTACGGCGAGGCAGTTCTCCGGGGGAAAACGGCCCTTCGCGAAGGGCAGATCTGCCGAGCTCATTGCGGGAAAGCGAAAGCAAAGGACGCTTTTCTCCCTCTAACCGCTTTCGTCAGAGGAACGGGGGAAGTCACAGTGTTCTTTCTCTCCCTGAGATACACACAATCTGACGTTGCCTCTGAGCTCCGTTGCTGGCAAAGAACTGAAAGTGACATACATTCCTGTGGGGAAACACAGGGCTTTGCTAGGATTTCTCTAGGCAGTGTGTTTTCCCTGGGCCTCACTGTAGCAACACGATCTCGCCAGGGCAACACTGCATGGCACTTCCTCTGCCAGGAGAGAGCTGCTGCTTTGTAGTTTGTGCTGGGAAACCTTGCTTTGGCAAGTGCGAATTGACCGCATTCAGGCAGAAAGAAAAGAGAATAGCAAGAGGCCTTTTCTCCCCGGCTGCTCTGCCAAGCCCTTCCAGCTCAAACTATGTCGTTGCTCCTCTGGAAGGATCCCTGCACCGCGGCGTAGTTTTTCCGAAGAAGCCCTGCGTTTGCAAGAGCAAATGAGGAATTCGTGGCAGGAAAGAGGAAGGAAAGAAAGTTTCTCTCCCTCTGCCTGCTTTGCTCAGAGGACCGGATGAAGTCAGGGAGTTCTCCCTTTCACTGAGAAACGTGCGGGCTGCTGTTGCCTGGGCGCTCTCTTCTCTGCAAAAGAGTCTGCAGTTCCACGCTTTGAACCGTGGAAAGGCGCCGGGCTCTGCTAAGATTTCCCCCGGCGCTTCGTTTGCCCTGGGCCAAAGCGAGCCTTCACAATAGCTGAACGCTAACACTGCATACTCGTTCCACTTCCAGAACCGGGCTACGGCGAGGCAGTTCTCCGGGGGAAAACGGCCCTTCGCGAAGGGCAGATCTGCCGAGCTCATTGCGGGAAAGCGAAAGCAAAGGACGCTTTTCTCCCTCTAACCGCTTTCGTCAGAGGAACGGGGGAAGTCACAGTGTTCTTTCTCTCCCTGAGATACACACAGTCTGACGTTGCCTCTGAGCTCCGTTGCTGGCAAAAAACTGAAAGTCACATACATTCCTGTGGGGAAACACAGGGCTTTGCTAGGATTTCTCTAGGCAGTGTGTTTTCCCTGGGCCTCACTGTAGCAACACGATCTCGCCAGGGCAACACTGCATGGCACTTCCTCTGCCAGGAGAGAGCTGCTGCTTTGTAGTTTGTGCTGGGAAACCTTGCTTTGGCAAGTGCGAATTGACCGCATTCAGGCAGAAAGAAAAGAGAATAGCAAGAGGCCTTTTCTCCCCGGCCGCTCTGCCAAGCCCTTCCAGCTCAAACTATGTCGTTGCTCCTCTGGAAGGATCCCTGCACCGCGGCGTAGTTTTTCCGAAGAAGCCCTGCGTTTGCAAGAGCAAATGAGGAATTCGTGGCAGGAAAGAGGAAGGAAAGAAAGTTTCTCTCCCTCTGCCTGCTTTGCTCAGAGGACCGGATGAAGTCAGGGAGTTCTCCCTTTCACTGAGAAACGTGCGGGCTGCTGTTGCCTGGGCGCTCTCTTCTCTGCAAAAGAGTCTGCAGTTCCACGCTTTGAACCGTGGAAAGGCGCCGGGCTCTGCTAAGATTTCCCCCGGCGCTTCGTTTGCCCTGGGCCAAAGCGAGCCTTCACAATAGCTGAACGCTAACACTGCATACTCGTTCCACTTCCAGAACCGGGCTACGGCGAGGCAGTTCTCCGGGGGAAAACGGCCCTTCGCGAAGGGCAGATCTGCCGAGCTCATTGCGGGAAAGCGAAAGCAAAGGACGCTTTTCTCCCTCTAACCGCTTTCGTCAGAGGAACGGGGGAAGTCACAGTGTTCTTTCTCTCCCTGAGATACACACAGTCTGACGTTGCCTCTGAGCTCCGTTGCTGGCAAAGAACTGAAAGTGACATACATTCCTGTGGGGAAACACAGGGCTTTGCTAGGATTTCTCTAGGCAGTGTGTTTTCCCTGGGCCTCACTGTAGCAACACGATCTCGCCAGGGCAACACTGCATGGCACTTCCTCTGCCAGGAGAGAGCTGCTGCTTTGTAGTTTGTGCTGGGAAACCTTGCTTTGGCAAGTGCGAATTGACCGCATTCAGGCAGAAAGAAAAGAGAATAGCAAGAGGCCTTTTCTCCCCGGCCGCTCTGCCAAGCCCTTCCAGCTCAAACTATGTCGTTGCTCCTCTGGAAGGATCCCTGCACCGCGGCGTAGTTTTTCCGAAGAAGCCCTGCGTTTGCAAGAGCAAATGAGGAATTCGTGGCAGGAAAGAGGAAGGAAAGAAAGTTTCTCTCCCTCTGCCTGCTTTGCTCAGAGGACCGGATGAAGTCAGGGAGTTCTCCCTTTCACTGAGAAACGTGCGGGCTGCTGTTGCCTGGGCGCTCTCTTCTCTGCAAAAGAGTCTGCAGTTCCACGCTTTGAACCGTGGAAAGGCGCCGGGCTCTGCTAAGATTTCCCCCGGCGCTTCGTTTGCCCTGGGCCAAAGCGAGCCTTCACAATAGCTGAACGCTAACACTGCATACTCGTTCCACTTCCAGAACCGGGCTACGGCGAGGCAGTTCTCCGGGGGAAAACGGCCCTTCGCGAAGGGCAGATCTGCCGAGCTCATTGCGGGAAAGCGAAAGCAAAGGACGCTTTTCTCCCTCTAACCGCTTTCGTCAGAGGAACGGGGGAAGTGACAGTGTTCTTTCTCTCCCTGAGATACACACAATCTGACGTTGCCTCTGAGCTCCGTTGCTGGCAAAGAACTGAAAGTGACATACATTCCTGTGGTGAAACACAGGGCTTTGCTAGGATTTCTCTAGGCAGTGTGTTTTCCCTGGGCCTCACTGTAGCAACACGATCTCGCCAGGGCAACACTGCATGGCACTTCCTCTGCCAGGAGAGAGCTGCTGCTTTGTAGTTTGTGCTGGGAAACCTTGCTTTGGCAAGTGCGAATTGACCGCTTTCAGGCAGAAAGAAAAGAGAATAGCAAGAGGCCTTTTCTCCCCGGCCGCTCTGCCAAGCCCTTCCAGCTCAAACTATGTCGTTGCTCCTCTGGAAGGATCCCTGCACCGCGGCGTAGTTTTTCCGAAGAAGCCCTGCGTTTGCAAGAGCAAATGAGGAATTCGTGGCAGGAAAGAGGAAGGAAAGAAAGTTTCTCTCCCTCTGCCTGCTTTGCTCAGAGGACCGGATGAAGTCAGGGAGTTCTCCCTTTCACTGAGAAACGTGCGGGCTGCTGTTGCCTGGGCGCTCTCTTCTCTGCAAAAGAGTCTGCAGTTCCACGCTTTGAACCGTGGAAAGGCGCCGGGCTCTGCTAAGATTTCCCCCGGCGCTTCGTTTGCCCTGGGCCAAAGCGAGCCTTCACAATAGCTGGACGCTAACACTGCATACTCGTTCCACTTCCAGAACCGGGCTACGGCGAGGCAGTTCTCCGGGGGAAAACGGCCCTTCGCGAAGGGCAGATCTGCCGAGCTCATTGCGGGAAAGCGAAAGCAAAGGACGCTTTTCTCCCTCTAACCGCTTTCGTCAGAGGAACGGGGGAAGTCACAGTGTTCTTTCTCTCCCTGAGATACACACAATCTGACGTTGCCTCTGAGCTCCGTTGCTGGCAAAGAACTGAAAGTGACATACATTCCTGTGGGGAAACACAGGGCTTTGCTAGGATTTCTCTAGGCAGTGTGTTTTCCCTGGGCCTCACTGTAGCAACACGATCTCGCCAGGGCAACACTGCATGGCACTTCCTCTGCCAGGAGAGAGCTGCTGCTTTGTAGTTTGTGCTGGGAAACCTTGCTTTGGCAAGTGCGAATTGACCGCATTCAGGCAGAAAGAAAAGAGAATAGCAAGAGGCCTTTTCTCCCCGGCCGCTCTGCCAAGCCCTTCCAGCTCAAACTATGTCGTTGCTCCTCTGGAAGGATCCCTGCACCGCGGCGTAGTTTTTCCGAAGAAGCCCTGCGTTTGCAAGAGCAAATGAGGAATTCGTGGCAGGAAAGAGGAAGGAAAGAAAGTTTCTCTCCCTCTGCCTGCTTTGCTCAGAGGACCGGATGAAGTCAGGGAGTTCTCCCTTTCACTGAGAAACGTGCGGGCTGCTGTTGCCTGGGCGCTCTCTTCTCTGCAAAAGAGTCTGCAGTTCCACGCTTTGAACCGTGGAAAGGCGCCGGGCTCTGCTAAGATTTCCCCCGGCGCTTCGTTTGCCCTGGGCCAAAGCGAGCCTTCACAATAGCTGAACGCTAACACTGCATACTCGTTCCACTTCCAGAACCGGGCTACGGCGAGGCAGTTCTCCGGGGGAAAACGGCCCTTCGCGAAGGGCAGATCTGCCGAGCTCATTGCGGGAAAGCGAAAGCAAAGGACGCTTTTCTCCCTCTAACCGCTTTCGTCAGAGGAACGGGGGAAGTCACAGTGTTCTTTCTCTCCCTGAGATACACACAATCTGACGTTGCCTCTGAGCTCCGTTGCTGGCAAAGAACTGAAAGTGACATACATTCCTGTGGGGAAACACAGGGCTTTGCTAGGATTTCTCTAGGCAGTGTGTTTTCCCTGGGCCTCACTGTAGCAACACGATCTCGCCAGGGCAACACTGCATGGCACTTCCTCTGCCAGGAGAGAGCTGCTGCTTTGTAGTTTGTGCTGGGAAACCTTGCTTTGGCAAGTGCGAATTGACCGCATTCAGGCAGAAAGAAAAGAGAATAGCAAGAGGCCTTTTCTCCCCGGCCGCTCTGCCAAGCCCTTCCAGCTCAAACTATGTCGTTGCTCCTCTGGAAGGATCCCTGCACCGCGGCGTAGTTTTTCCGAAGAAGCCCTGCGTTTGCAAGAGCAAATGAGGAATTCGTGGCAGGAAAGAGGAAGGAAAGAAAGTTTCTCTCCCTCTGCCTGCTTTGCTCAGAGGACCGGATGAAGTCAGGGAGTTCTCCCTTTCACTGAGAAACGTGCGGGCTGCTGTTGCCTGGGCGCTCTCTTCTCTGCAAAAGAGTCTGCAGTTCCACGCTTTGAACCGTGGAAAGGCGCCGGGCTCTGCTAAGATTTCCCCCGGCGCTTCGTTTGCCCTGGGCCAAAGCGAGCCTTCACAATAGCTGAACGCTAACACTGCATACTCGTTCCACTTCCAGAACCGGGCTACGGCGAGGCAGTTCTCCGGGGGAAAACGGCCCTTCGCGAAGGGCAGATCTGCCGAGCTCATTGCGGGAAAGCGAAAGCAAAGGACGCTTTTCTCCCTCTAACCGCTTTCGTCAGAGGAACGGGGGAAGTCACAGTGTTCTTTCTCTCCCTGAGATACACACAGTCTGACGTTGCCTCTGAGCTCCGTTGCTGGCAAAGAACTGAAAGTGACATACATTCCTGTGGGGAAACACAGGGCTTTGCTAGGATTTCTCTAGGCAGTGTGTTTTCCCTGGGCCTCACTGTAGCAACACGATCTCGCCAGGGCAACACTGCATGGCACTTCCTCTGCCAGGAGAGAGCTGCTGCTTTGTAGTTTGTGCTGGGAAACCTTGCTTTGGCAAGTGCGAATTGACCGCATTCAGGCAGAAAGAAAAGAGAATAGCAAGAGGCCTTTTCTCCCCGGCCGCTCTGCCAAGCCCTTCCAGCTCAAACTATGTCGTTGCTCCTCTGGAAGGATCCCTGCACCGCGGCGTAGTTTTTCCGAAGAAGCCCTGCGTTTGCAAGAGCAAATGAGGAATTCGTGGCAGGAAAGAGGAAGGAAAGAAAGTTTCTCTCCCTCTGCCTGCTTTGCTCAGAGGACCGGATGAAGTCAGGGAGTTCTCCCTTTCACTGAGAAACGTGCGGGCTGCTGTTGCCTGGGCGCTCTCTTCTCTGCAAAAGAGTCTGCAGTTCCACGCTTTGAACCGTGGAAAGGCGCCGGGCTCTGCTAAGATTTCCCCCGGCGCTTCGTTTGCCCTGGGCCAAAGCGAGCCTTCACAATAGCTGGACGCTAACACTGCATACTCGTTCCACTTCCAGAACCGGGCTACGGCGAGGCAGTTCTCCGGGGGAAAACGGCCCTTCGCGAAGGGCAGATCTGCCGAGCTCATTGCGGGAAAGCGAAAGCAAAGGACGCTTTTCTCCCTCTAACCGCTTTCGTCAGAGGAACGGGGGAAGTCACAGTGTTCTTTCTCTCCCTGAGATACACACAATCTGACGTTGCCTCTGAGCTCCGTTGCTGGCAAAGAACTGAAAGTGACATACATTCCTGTGGGGAAACACAGGGCTTTGCTAGGATTTCTCTAGGCAGTGTGTTTTCCCTGGGCCTCACTGTAGCAACACGATCTCGCCAGGGCAACACTGCATGGCACTTCCTCTGCCAGGAGAGAGCTGCTGCTTTGTAGTTTGTGCTGGGAAACCTTGCTTTGGCAAGTGCGAATTGACCGCATTCAGGCAGAAAGAAAAGAGAATAGCAAGAGGCCTTTTCTCCCCGGCCGCTCTGCCAAGCCCTTCCAGCTCAAACTATGTCGTTGCTCCTCTGGAAGGATCCCTGCACCGCGGCGTAGTTTTTCCGAAGAAGCCCTGCGTTTGCAAGAGCAAATGAGGAATTCGTGGCAGGAAAGAGGAAGGAAAGAAAGTTTCTCTCCCTCTGCCTGCTTTGCTCAGAGGACCGGATGAAGTCAGGGAGTTCTCCCTTTCACTGAGAAACGTGCGGGCTGCTGTTGCCTGGGCGCTCTCTTCTCTGCAAAAGAGTCTGCAGTTCCACGCTTTGAACCGTGGAAAGGCGCCGGGCTCTGCTAAGATTTCCCCCGGCGCTTCGTTTGCCCTGGGCCAAAGCGAGCCTTCACAATAGCTGAACGCTAACACTGCATACTCGTTCCACTTCCAGAACCGGGCTACGGCGAGGCAGTTCTCCGGGGGAAAACGGCCCTTCGCGAAGGGCAGATCTGCCGAGCTCATTGCGGGAAAGCGAAAGCAAAGGACGCTTTTCTCCCTCTAACCGCTTTCGTCAGAGGAACGGGGGAAGTCACAGTGTTCTTTCTCTCCCTGAGATACACACAGTCTGACGTTGCCTCTGAGCTCCGTTGCTGGCAAAGAACTGAAAGTGACATACATTCCTGTGGGGAAACACAGGGCTTTGCTAGGATTTCTCTAGGCAGTGTGTTTTCCCTGGGCCTCACTGTAGCAACACGATCTCGCCAGGGCAACACTGCATGGCACTTCCTCTGCCAGGAGAGAGCTGCTGCTTTGTAGTTTGTGCTGGGAAACCTTGCTTTGGCAAGTGCGAATTGACCGCATTCAGGCAGAAAGAAAAGAGAATAGCAAGAGGCCTTTTCTCCCCGGCCGCTCTGCCAAGCCCTTCCAGCTCAAACTATGTCGTTGCTCCTCTGGAAGGATCCCTGCACCGCGGCGTAGTTTTTCCGAAGAAGCCCTGCGTTTGCAAGAGCAAATGAGGAATTCGTGGCAGGAAAGAGGAAGGAAAGAAAGTTTCTCTCCCTCTGCCTGCTTTGCTCAGAGGACCGGATGAAGTCAGGGAGTTCTCCCTTTCACTGAGAAACGTGCGGGCTGCTGTTGCCTGGGCGCTCTCTTCTCTGCAAAAGAGTCTGCAGTTCCACGCTTTGAACCGTGGAAAGGCGCCGGGCTCTGCTAAGATTTCCCCCGGCGCTTCGTTTGCCCTGGGCCAAAGCGAGCCTTCACAATAGCTGAACGCTAACACTGCATACTCGTTCCACTTCCAGAACCGGGCTACGGCGAGGCAGTTCTCCGGGGGAAAACGGCCCTTCGCGAAGGGCAGATCTGCCGAGCTCATTGCGGGAAAGCGAAAGCAAAGGACGCTTTTCTCCCTCTAACCGCTTTCGTCAGAGGAACGGGGGAAGTGACAGTGTTCTTTCTCTCCCTGAGATACACACAATCTGACGTTGCCTCTGAGCTCCGTTGCTGGCAAAGAACTGAAAGTGACATACATTCCTGTGGTGAAACACAGGGCTTTGCTAGGATTTCTCTAGGCAGTGTGTTTTCCCTGGGCCTCACTGTAGCAACACGATCTCGCCAGGGCAACACTGCATGGCACTTCCTCTGCCAGGAGAGAGCTGCTGCTTTGTAGTTTGTGCTGGGAAACCTTGCTTTGGCAAGTGCGAATTGACCGCTTTCAGGCAGAAAGAAAAGAGAATAGCAAGAGGCCTTTTCTCCCCGGCCGCTCTGCCAAGCCCTTCCAGCTCAAACTATGTCGTTGCTCCTCTGGAAGGATCCCTGCACCGCGGCGTAGTTTTTCCGAAGAAGCCCTGCGTTTGCAAGAGCAAATGAGGAATTCGTGGCAGGAAAGAGGAAGGAAAGAAAGTTTCTCTCCCTCTGCCTGCTTTGCTCAGAGGACCGGATGAAGTCAGGGAGTTCTCCCTTTCACTGAGAAACGTGCGGGCTGCTGTTGCCTGGGCGCTCTCTTCTCTGCAAAAGAGTCTGCAGTTCCACGCTTTGAACCGTGGAAAGGCGCCGGGCTCTGCTAAGATTTCCCCCGGCGCTTCGTTTGCCCTGGGCCAAAGCGAGCCTTCACAATAGCTGGACGCTAACACTGCATACTCGTTCCACTTCCAGAACCGGGCTACGGCGAGGCAGTTCTCCGGGGGAAAACGGCCCTTCGCGAAGGGCAGATCTGCCGAGCTCATTGCGGGAAAGCGAAAGCAAAGGACGCTTTTCTCCCTCTAACCGCTTTCGTCAGAGGAACGGGGGAAGTCACAGTGTTCTTTCTCTCCCTGAGATACACACAATCTGACGTTGCCTCTGAGCTCCGTTGCTGGCAAAGAACTGAAAGTGACATACATTCCTGTGGGGAAACACAGGGCTTTGCTAGGATTTCTCTAGGCAGTGTGTTTTCCCTGGGCCTCACTGTAGCAACACGATCTCGCCAGGGCAACACTGCATGGCACTTCCTCTGCCAGGAGAGAGCTGCTGCTTTGTAGTTTGTGCTGGGAAACCTTGCTTTGGCAAGTGCGAATTGACCGCATTCAGGCAGAAAGAAAAGAGAATAGCAAGAGGCCTTTTCTCCCCGGCCGCTCTGCCAAGCCCTTCCAGCTCAAACTATGTCGTTGCTCCTCTGGAAGGATCCCTGCACCGCGGCGTAGTTTTTCCGAAGAAGCCCTGCGTTTGCAAGAGCAAATGAGGAATTCGTGGCAGGAAAGAGGAAGGAAAGAAAGTTTCTCTCCCTCTGCCTGCTTTGCTCAGAGGACCGGATGAAGTCAGGGAGTTCTCCCTTTCACTGAGAAACGTGCGGGCTGCTGTTGCCTGGGCGCTCTCTTCTCTGCAAAAGAGTCTGCAGTTCCACGCTTTGAACCGTGGAAAGGCGCCGGGCTCTGCTAAGATTTCCCCCGGCGCTTCGTTTGCCCTGGGCCAAAGCGAGCCTTCACAATAGCTGAACGCTAACACTGCATACTCGTTCCACTTCCAGAACCGGGCTACGGCGAGGCAGTTCTCCGGGGGAAAACGGCCCTTCGCGAAGGGCAGATCTGCCGAGCTCATTGCGGGAAAGCGAAAGCAAAGGACGCTTTTCTCCCTCTAACCGCTTTCGTCAGAGGAACGGGGGAAGTCACAGTGTTCTTTCTCTCCCTGAGATACACACAATCTGACGTTGCCTCTGAGCTCCGTTGCTGGCAAAGAACTGAAAGTGACATACATTCCTGTGGGGAAACACAGGGCTTTGCTAGGATTTCTCTAGGCAGTGTGTTTTCCCTGGGCCTCACTGTAGCAACACGATCTCGCCAGGGCAACACTGCATGGCACTTCCTCTGCCAGGAGAGAGCTGCTGCTTTGTAGTTTGTGCTGGGAAACCTTGCTTTGGCAAGTGCGAATTGACCGCATTCAGGCAGAAAGAAAAGAGAATAGCAAGAGGCCTTTTCTCCCCGGCTGCTCTGCCAAGCCCTTCCAGCTCAAACTATGTCGTTGCTCCTCTGGAAGGATCCCTGCACCGCGGCGTAGTTTTTCCGAAGAAGCCCTGCGTTTGCAAGAGCAAATGAGGAATTCGTGGCAGGAAAGAGGAAGGAAAGAAAGTTTCTCTCCCTCTGCCTGCTTTGCTCAGAGGACCGGATGAAGTCAGGGAGTTCTCCCTTTCACTGAGAAACGTGCGGGCTGCTGTTGCCTGGGCGCTCTCTTCTCTGCAAAAGAGTCTGCAGTTCCACGCTTTGAACCGTGGAAAGGCGCCGGGCTCTGCTAAGATTTCCCCCGGCGCTTCGTTTGCCCTGGGCCAAAGCGAGCCTTCACAATAGCTGAACGCTAACACTGCATACTCGTTCCACTTCCAGAACCGGGCTACGGCGAGGCAGTTCTCCGGGGGAAAACGGCCCTTCGCGAAGGGCAGATCTGCCGAGCTCATTGCGGGAAAGCGAAAGCAAAGGACGCTTTTCTCCCTCTAACCGCTTTCGTCAGAGGAACGGGGGAAGTCACAGTGTTCTTTCTCTCCCTGAGATACACACAGTCTGACGTTGCCTCTGAGCTCCGTTGCTGGCAAAGAACTGAAAGTGACATACATTCCTGTGGGGAAACACAGGGCTTTGCTAGGATTTCTCTAGGCAGTGTGTTTTCCCTGGGCCTCACTGTAGCAACACGATCTCGCCAGGGCAACACTGCATGGCACTTCCTCTGCCAGGAGAGAGCTGCTGCTTTGTAGTTTGTGCTGGGAAACCTTGCTTTGGCAAGTGCGAATTGACCGCATTCAGGCAGAAAGAAAAGAGAATAGCAAGAGGCCTTTTCTCCCCGGCCGCTCTGCCAAGCCCTTCCAGCTCAAACTATGTCGTTGCTCCTCTGGAAGGATCCCTGCACCGCGGCGTAGTTTTTCCGAAGAAGCCCTGCGTTTGCAAGAGCAAATGAGGAATTCGTGGCAGGAAAGAGGAAGGAAAGAAAGTTTCTCTCCCTCTGCCTGCTTTGCTCAGAGGACCGGATGAAGTCAGGGAGTTCTCCCTTTCACTGAGAAACGTGCGGGCTGCTGTTGCCTGGGCGCTCTCTTCTTTGCAAAAGAGTCTGCAGTTCCACGCTTTGAACCGTGGAAAGGCGCCAGGCTCTGCTAAGATTTCCCCCGGCGCTTCGTTTGCCCTGGGCCAAAGCGAGCCTTCACAATAGCTGAACGCTAACACTGCATACTCGTTCCACTTCCAGAACCGGGCTACGGCGAGGCAGTTCTCCGGGGGAAAACGGCCCTTCGCGAAGGGCAGATCTGCCGAGCTCATTGCGGGAAAGCGAAAGCAAAGGACGCTTTTCTCCCTCTAACCGCTTTCGTCAGAGGAACGGGGGAAGTCACAGTGTTCTTTCTCTCCCTGAGATACACACAGTCTGACGTTGCCTCTGAGCTCCGTTGCTGGCAAAGAACTGAAAGTGACATACATTCCTGTGGGGAAACACAGGGCTTTGCTAGGATTTCTCTAGGCAGTGTGTTTTCCCTGGGCCTCACTGTAGCAACACGATCTCGCCAGGGCAACACTGCATGGCACTTCCTCTGCCAGGAGAGAGCTGCTGCTTTGTAGTTTGTGCTGGGAAACCTTGCTTTGGCAAGCGCGAATTGACCGCATTCAGGCAGAAAGAAAAGAGAATAGCAAGAGGCCTTTTCTCCCCGGCTGCTCTGCCAAGCCCTTCCAGCTCAAACTATGTCGTTGCTCCTCTGGAAGGATCCCTGCACCGCGGCGTAGTTTTTCCGAAGAAGCCCTGCGTTTGCAAGAGCAAATGAGGAATTCGTGGCAGGAAAGAGGAAGGAAAGAAAGTTTCTCTCCCTCTGCCTGCTTTGCTCAGAGGACCGGATGAAGTCAGGGAGTTCTCCCTTTCACTGAGAAACGTGCGGGCTGCTGTTGCCTGGGCGCTCTCTTCTTTGCAAAAGAGTCTGCAGTTCCACGCTTTGAACCGTGGAAAGGCGCCGGGCTCTGCTAAGATTTCCCCCGGCGCTTCGTTTGCCCTGGGCCAAAGCGAGCCTTCACAATAGCTGAACGCTAACACTGCATACTCGTTCCACTTCCAGAACCGGGCTACGGCGAGGCAGTTCTCCGGGGGAAAACGGCCCTTCGCGAAGGGCAGATCTGCCGAGCTCATTGCGGGAAAGCGAAAGCAAAGGACGCTTTTCTCCCTCTAACCGCTTTCGTCAGAGGAACGGGGGAAGTCACAGTGTTCTTTCTCTCCCTGAGATACACACAATCTGACGTTGCCTCTGAGCTCCGTTGCTGGCAAAGAACTGAAAGTGACATACATTCCTGTGGGGAAACACAGGGCTTTGCTAGGATTTCTCTAGGCAGTGTGTTTTCCCTGGGCCTCACTGTAGCAACACGATCTCGCCAGGGCAACACTGCATGGCACTTCCTCTGCCAGGAGAGAGCTGCTGCTTTGTAGTTTGTGCTGGGAAACCTTGCTTTGGCAAGTGCGAATTGACCGCATTCAGGCAGAAAGAAAAGAGAATAGCAAGAGGCCTTTTCTCCCCGGCCGCTCTGCCAAGCCCTTCCAGCTCAAACTATGTCGTTGCTCCTCTGGAAGGATCCCTGCACCGCGGCGTAGTTTTTCCGAAGAAGCCCTGCGTTTGCAAGAGCAAATGAGGAATTCGTGGCAGGAAAGAGGAAGGAAAGAAAGTTTCTCTCCCTCTGCCTGCTTTGCTCAGAGGACCGGATGAAGTCAGGGAGTTCTCCCTTTCACTGAGAAACGTGCGGGCTGCTGTTGCCTGGGCGCTCTCTTCTCTGCAAAAGAGTCTGCAGTTCCACGCTTTGAACCGTGGAAAGGCGCCGGGCTCTGCTAAGATTTCCCCCGGCGCTTCGTTTGCCCTGGGCCAAAGCGAGCCTTCACAATAGCTGAACGCTAACACTGCATACTCGTTCCACTTCCAGAACCGGGCTACGGCGAGGCAGTTCTCCGGGGGAAAACGGCCCTTCGCGAAGGGCAGATCTGCCGAGCTCATTGCGGGAAAGCGAAAGCAAAGGACGCTTTTCTCCCTCTAACCGCTTTCGTCAGAGGAACGGGGGAAGTCACAGTGTTCTTTCTCTCCCTGAGATACACACAATCTGACGTTGCCTCTGAGCTCCGTTGCTGGCAAAGAACTGAAAGTGACATACATTCCTGTGGGGAAACACAGGGCTTTGCTAGGATTTCTCTAGGCAGTGTGTTTTCCCTGGGCCTCACTGTAGCAACACGATCTCGCCAGGGCAACACTGCATGGCACTTCCTCTGCCAGGAGAGAGCTGCTGCTTTGTAGTTTGTGCTGGGAAACCTTGCTTTGGCAAGTGCGAATTGACCGCATTCAGGCAGAAAGAAAAGAGAATAGCAAGAGGCCTTTTCTCCCCGGCTGCTCTGCCAAGCCCTTCCAGCTCAAACTATGTCGTTGCTCCTCTGGAAGGATCCCTGCACCGCGGCGTAGTTTTTCCGAAGAAGCCCTGCGTTTGCAAGAGCAAATGAGGAATTCGTGGCAGGAAAGAGGAAGGAAAGAAAGTTTCTCTCCCTCTGCCTGCTTTGCTCAGAGGACCGGATGAAGTCAGGGAGTTCTCCCTTTCACTGAGAAACGTGCGGGCTGCTGTTGCCTGGGCGCTCTCTTCTCTGCAAAAGAGTCTGCAGTTCCACGCTTTGAACCGTGGAAAGGCGCCGGGCTCTGCTAAGATTTCCCCCGGCGCTTCGTTTGCCCTGGGCCAAAGCGAGCCTTCACAATAGCTGAACGCTAACACTGCATACTCGTTCCACTTCCAGAACGGGGCTATGGCGAGGCAGTTCTCCGGGGGAAAACGGCCCTTCGCGAAGGGCAGATCTGCCGAGCTCCTTGCGGGAAAGCGAAAGCAAAGGACGCTTTTCTCCCTCTAACCGCTTTCGTCAGAGGAACGGGGGAAGTCACAGTGTTCTTTCTCTCCCTGAGATACACACAATCTGACGTTGCCTCTGAGCTCCGTTGCTGGCAAAGAACTGAAAGTGACATACATTCCTGTGGGGAAACACAGGGCTTTGCTAGGATTTCTCTAGGCAGTGTGTTTTCCCTGGGCCTCACTGTAGCAACACGATCTCGCCAGGGCAACACTGCATGGCACTTCCTCTGCCAGGAGAGAGCTGCTGCTTTGTAGTTTGTGCTGGGAAACCTTGCTTTGGCAAGCGCGAATTGACCGCATTCAGGCAGAAAGAAAAGAGAATAGCAAGAGGCCTTTTCTTCCCGGCTGCTCTGCCAAGCCCTTCCAGCTCAAACTATGTCGTTGCTCCTCTGGAAGGATCCCTGCACCGCGGCGTAGTTTTTCCGAAGAAGCCCTGCGTTTGCAAGAGCAAATGAGGAATTCGTGGCAGGAAAGAGGAAGGAAAGAAAGTTTCTCTCCCTCTGCCTGCTTTGCTCAGAGGACCGGATGAAGTCAGGGAGTTCTCCCTTTCACTGAGAAACGTGCAGGCTGCTGTTGCCTGGGCGCTCTCTTCTTTGCAAAAGAGTCTGCAGTTCCACGCTTTGAACCGTGGAAAGGCGCCGGGCTCTGCTAAGATTTCCCCCGGCGCTTCGTTTGCCCTGGGCCAAAGCGAGCCTTCACAATAGCTGAACGCTAACACTGCATACTCGTTCCACTTCCAGAACCGGGCTACGGCGAGGCAGTTCTCCGGGCGAAAACGGCCCTTCGCGAAGGGCAGATCTGCCGAGCTCATTGCGGGAAAGCGAAAGCAAAGGACGCTTTTCTCCCTCTAACCGCTTTCGTCAGAGGAACGGGGGAAGTCACAGTGTTCTTTCTCTCCCTGAGATACACACAATCTGACGTTGCCTCTGAGCTCCGTTGCTGGCAAAGAACTGAAAGTGACATACATTCCTGTGGGGAAACACAGGGCTTTGCTAGGATTTCTCTAGGCAGTGTGTTTTCCCTGGGCCTCACTGTAGCAACACGATCTCGCCAGGGCAACACTGCATGGCACTTCCTCTGCCAGGAGAGAGCTGCTGCTTTGTAGTTTGTGCTGGGAAACCTTGCTTTGGCAAGCGCGAATTGACCGCATTCAGGCAGAAAGAAAAGAGAATAGCAAGAGGCCTTTTCTCCCCGGCTGCTCTGCCAAGCCCTTCCAGCTCAAACTATGTCGTTGCTCCTCTGGAAGGATCCCTGCACCGCGGCGTAGTTTTTCCGAAGAAGCCCTGCGTTTGCAAGAGCAAATGAGGAATTCGTGGCAGGAAAGAGGAAGGAAAGAAAGTTTCTCTCCCTCTGCCTGCTTTGCTCAGAGGACCGGATGAAGTCAGGGAGTTCTCCCTTTCACTGAGAAACGTGCGGGCTGCTGTTGCCTGGGCGCTCTCTTCTCTGCAAAAGAGTCTGCAGTTCCACGCTTTGAACCGTGGAAAGGCGCCGGGCTCTGCTAAGATTTCCCCCGGCGCTTCGTTTGCCCTGGGCCAAAGCGAGCCTTCACAATAGCTGAACGCTAACACTGCATACTCGTTCCACTTCCAGAACCGGGCTACGGCGAGGCAGTTCTCCGGGGGAAAACGGCCCTTCGCGAAGGGCAGATCTGCCGAGCTCATTGCGGGAAAGCGAAAGCAAAGGACGCTTTTCTCCCTCTAACCGCTTTCGTCAGAGGAACGGGGGAAGTCACAGTGTTCTTTCTCTCCCTGAGATACACACAGTCTGACGTTGCCTCTGAGCTCCGTTGCTGGCAAAGAACTGAAAGTGACATACATTCCTGTGGGGAAACACAGGGCTTTGCTAGGATTTCTCTAGGCAGTGTGTTTTCCCTGGGCCTCACTGTAGCAACACGATCTCGCCAGGGCAACACTGCATGGCACTTCCTCTGCCAGGAGAGAGCTGCTGCTTTGTAGTTTGTGCTGGGAAACCTTGCTTTGGCAAGCGCGAATTGACCGCATTCAGGCAGAAAGAAAAGAGAATAGCAAGAGGCCTTTTCTCCCCGGCCGCTCTGCCAAGCCCTTCCAGCTCAAACTATGTCGTTGCTCCTCTGGAAGGATCCCTGCACCGCGGCGTAGTTTTTCCGAAGAAGCCCTGCGTTTGCAAGAGCAAATGAGGAATTCGTGGCAGGAAAGAGGAAGGAAAGAAAGTTTCTCTCCCTCTGCCTGCTTTGCTCAGAGGACCGGATGAAGTCAGGGAGTTCTCCCTTTCACTGAGAAACGTGCGGGCTGCTGTTGCCTGGGCGCTCTCTTCTTTGCAAAAGAGTCTGCAGTTCCACGCTTTGAACCGTGGAAAGGCGCCGGGCTCTGCTAAGATTTCCCCCGGCGCTTCGTTTGCCCTGGGCCAAAGCGAGCCTTCACAATAGCTGAACGCTAACACTGCATACTCGTTCCACTTCCAGAACCGGGCTACGGCGAGGCAGTTCTCCGGGGGAAAACGGCCCTTCGCGAAGGGCAGATCTGCCGAGCTCATTGCGGGAAAGCGAAAGCAAAGGACGCTTTTCTCCCTCTAACCGCTTTCGTCAGAGGAACGGGGGAAGTCACAGTGTTCTTTCTCTCCCTGAGATACACACAATCTGACGTTGCCTCTGAGCTCCGTTGCTGGCAAAGAACTGAAAGTGACATACATTCCTGTGGGGAAACACAGGGCTTTGCTAGGATTTCTCTAGGCAGTGTGTTTTCCCTGGGCCTCACTGTAGCAACACGATCTCGCCAGGGCAACACTGCATGGCACTTCCTCTGCCAGGAGAGAGCTGCTGCTTTGTAGTTTGTGCTGGGAAACCTTGCTTTGGCAAGCGCGAATTGACCGCATTCAGGCAGAAAGAAAAGAGAATAGCAAGAGGCCTTTTCTCCCCGGCTGCTCTGCCAAGCCCTTCCAGCTCAAACTATGTCGTTGCTCCTCTGGAAGGATCCCTGCACCGCGGCGTAGTTTTTCCGAAGAAGCCCTGCGTTTGCAAGAGCAAATGAGGAATTCGTGGCAGGAAAGAGGAAGGAAAGAAAGTTTCTCTCCCTCTGCCTGCTTTGCTCAGAGGACCGGATGAAGTCAGGGAGTTCTCCCTTTCACTGAGAAACGTGCGGGCTGCTGTTGCCTGGGCGCTCTCTTCTCTGCAAAAGAGTCTGCAGTTCCACGCTTTGAACCGTGGAAAGGCGCCGGGCTCTGCTAAGATTTCCCCCGGCGCTTCGTTTGCCCTGGGCCAAAGCGAGCCTTCACAATAGCTGAACGCTAACACTGCATACTCGTTCCACTTCCAGAACCGGGCTACGGCGAGGCAGTTCTCCGGGGGAAAACGGCCCTTCGCGAAGGGCAGATCTGCCGAGCTCATTGCGGGAAAGCGAAAGCAAAGGACGCTTTTCTCCCTCTAACCGCTTTCGTCAGAGGAACGGGGGAAGTCACAGTGTTCTTTCTCTCCCTGAGATACACACAGTCTGACGTTGCCTCTGAGCTCCGTTGCTGGCAAAGAACTGAAAGTCACATACATTCCTGTGGGGAAACACAGGGCTTTGCTAGGATTTCTCTAGGCAGTGTGTTTTCCCTGGGCCTCACTGTAGCAACACGATCTCGCCAGGGCAACACTGCATGGCACTTCCTCTGCCAGGAGAGAGCTGCTGCTTTGTAGTTTGTGCTGGGAAACCTTGCTTTGGCAAGTGCGAATTGACCGCATTCAGGCAGAAAGAAAAGAGAATAGCAAGAGGCCTTTTCTCCCCGGCTGCTCTGCCAAGCCCTTCCAGCTCAAACTATGTCGTTGCTCCTCTGGAAGGATCCCTGCACCGCGGCGTAGTTTTTCCGAAGAAGCCCTGCGTTTGCAAGAGCAAATGAGGAATTCGTGGCAGGAAAGAGGAAGGAAAGAAAGTTTCTCTCCCTCTGCCTGCTTTGCTCAGAGGACCGGATGAAGTCAGGGAGTTCTCCCTTTCACTGAGAAACGTGCGGGCTGCTGTTGCCTGGGCGCTCTCTTCTTTGCAAAAGAGTCTGCAGTTCCACGCTTTGAACCGTGGAAAGGCGCCGGGCTCTGCTAAGATTTCCCCCGGCGCTTCGTTTGCCCTGGGCCAAAGCGAGCCTTCACAATAGCTGAACGCTAACACTGCATACTCGTTCCACTTCCAGAACCGGGCTACGGCGAGGCAGTTCTCCGGGGGAAAACGGCCCTTCGCGAAGGGCAGATCTGCCGAGCTCATTGCGGGAAAGCGAAAGCAAAGGACGCTTTTCTCCCTCTAACCGCTTTCGTCAGAGGAACGGGGGAAGTCACAGTGTTCTTTCTCTCCCTGAGATACACACAATCTGACGTTGCCTCTGAGCTCCGTTGCTGGCAAAGAACTGAAAGTGACATACATTCCTGTGGGGAAACACAGGGCTTTGCTAGGATTTCTCTAGGCAGTGTGTTTTCCCTGGGCCTCACTGTAGCAACACGATCTCGCCAGGGCAACACTGCATGGCACTTCCTCTGCCAGGAGAGAGCTGCTGCTTTGTAGTTTGTGCTGGGAAACCTTGCTTTGGCAAGTGCGAATTGACCGCATTCAGGCAGAAAGAAAAGAGAATAGCAAGAGGCCTTTTCTCCCCGGCCGCTCTGCCAAGCCCTTCCAGCTCAAACTATGTCGTTGCTCCTCTGGAAGGATCCCTGCACCGCGGCGTAGTTTTTCCGAAGAAGCCCTGCGTTTGCAAGAGCAAATGAGGAATTCGTGGCAGGAAAGAGGAAGGAAAGAAAGTTTCTCTCCCTCTGCCTGCTTTGCTCAGAGGACCGGATGAAGTCAGGGAGTTCTCCCTTTCACTGAGAAACGTGCGGGCTGCTGTTGCCTGGGCGCTCTCTTCTCTGCAAAAGAGTCTGCAGTTCCACGCTTTGAACCGTGGAAAGGCGCCGGGCTCTGCTAAGATTTCCCCCGGCGCTTCGTTTGCCCTGGGCCAAAGCGAGCCTTCACAATAGCTGAACGCTAACACTGCATACTCGTTCCACTTCCAGAACCGGGCTACGGCGAGGCAGTTCTCCGGGGGAAAACGGCCCTTCGCGAAGGGCAGATCTGCCGAGCTCATTGCGGGAAAGCGAAAGCAAAGGACGCTTTTCTCCCTCTAACCGCTTTCGTCAGAGGAACGGGGGAAGTCACAGTGTTCTTTCTCTCCCTGAGATACACACAATCTGACGTTGCCTCTGAGCTCCGTTGCTGGCAAAGAACTGAAAGTGACATACATTCCTGTGGGGAAACACAGGGCTTTGCTAGGATTTCTCTAGGCAGTGTGTTTTCCCTGGGCCTCACTGTAGCAACACGATCTCGCCAGGGCAACACTGCATGGCACTTCCTCTGCCAGGAGAGAGCTGCTGCTTTGTAGTTTGTGCTGGGAAACCTTGCTTTGGCAAGTGCGAATTGACCGCATTCAGGCAGAAAGAAAAGAGAATAGCAAGAGGCCTTTTCTCCCCGGCTGCTCTGCCAAGCCCTTCCAGCTCAAACTATGTCGTTGCTCCTCTGGAAGGATCCCTGCACCGCGGCGTAGTTTTTCCGAAGAAGCCCTGCGTTTGCAAGAGCAAATGAGGAATTCGTGGCAGGAAAGAGGAAGGAAAGAAAGTTTCTCTCCCTCTGCCTGCTTTGCTCAGAGGACCGGATGAAGTCAGGGAGTTCTCCCTTTCACTGAGAAACGTGCGGGCTGCTGTTGCCTGGGCGCTCTCTTCTCTGCAAAAGAGTCTGCAGTTCCACGCTTTGAACCGTGGAAAGGCGCCGGGCTCTGCTAAGATTTCCCCCGGCGCTTCGTTTGCCCTGGGCCAAAGCGAGCCTTCACAATAGCTGAACGCTAACACTGCATACTCGTTCCACTTCCAGAACCGGGCTACGGCGAGGCAGTTCTCCGGGGGAAAACGGCCCTTCGCGAAGGGCAGATCTGCCGAGCTCATTGCGGGAAAGCGAAAGCAAAGGACGCTTTTCTCCCTCTAACCGCTTTCGTCAGAGGAACGGGGGAAGTCACAGTGTTCTTTCTCTCCCTGAGATACACACAGTCTGACGTTGCCTCTGAGCTCCGTTGCTGGCAAAGAACTGAAAGTGACATACATTCCTGTGGGGAAACACAGGGCTTTGCTAGGATTTCTCTAGGCAGTGTGTTTTCCCTGGGCCTCACTGTAGCAACACGATCTCGCCAGGGCAACACTGCATGGCACTTCCTCTGCCAGGAGAGAGCTGCTGCTTTGTAGTTTGTGCTGGGAAACCTTGCTTTGGCAAGCGCGAATTGACCGCATTCAGGCAGAAAGAAAAGAGAATAGCAAGAGGCCTTTTCTCCCCGGCTGCTCTGCCAAGCCCTTCCAGCTCAAACTATGTCGTTGCTCCTCTGGAAGGATCCCTGCACCGCGGCGTAGTTTTTCCGAAGAAGCCCTGCGTTTGCAAGAGCAAATGAGGAATTCGTGGCAGGAAAGAGGAAGGAAAGAAAGTTTCTCTCCCTCTGCCTGCTTTGCTCAGAGGACCGGATGAAGTCAGGGAGTTCTCCCTTTCACTGAGAAACGTGCGGGCTGCTGTTGCCTGGGCGCTCTCTTCTTTGCAAAAGAGTCTGCAGTTCCACGCTTTGAACCGTGGAAAGGCGCCGGGCTCTGCTAAGATTTCCCCCGGCGCTTCGTTTGCCCTGGGCCAAAGCGAGCCTTCACAATAGCTGAACGCTAACACTGCATACTCGTTCCACTTCCAGAACCGGGCTACGGCGAGGCAGTTCTCCGGGGGAAAACGGCCCTTCGCGAAGGGCAGATCTGCCGAGCTCATTGCGGGAAAGCGAAAGCAAAGGACGCTTTTCTCCCTCTAACCGCTTTCGTCAGAGGAACGGGGGAAGTCACAGTGTTCTTTCTCTCCCTGAGATACACACAATCTGACGTTGCCTCTGAGCTCCGTTGCTGGCAAAGAACTGAAAGTGACATACATTCCTGTGGGGAAACACAGGGCTTTGCTAGGATTTCTCTAGGCAGTGTGTTTTCCCTGGGCCTCACTGTAGCAACACGATCTCGCCAGGGCAACACTGCATGGCACTTCCTCTGCCAGGAGAGAGCTGCTGCTTTGTAGTTTGTGCTGGGAAACCTTGCTTTGGCAAGCGCGAATTGACCGCATTCAGGCAGAAAGAAAAGAGAATAGCAAGAGGCCTTTTCTCCCCGGCTGCTCTGCCAAGCCCTTCCAGCTCAAACTATGTCGTTGCTCCTCTGGAAGGATCCCTGCACCGCGGCGTAGTTTTTCCGAAGAAGCCCTGCGTTTGCAAGAGCAAATGAGGAATTCGTGGCAGGAAAGAGGAAGGAAAGAAAGTTTCTCTCCCTCTGCCTGCTTTGCTCAGAGGACCGGATGAAGTCAGGGAGTTCTCCCTTTCACTGAGAAACGTGCGGGCTGCTGTTGCCTGGGCGCTCTCTTCTCTGCAAAAGAGTCTGCAGTTCCACGCTTTGAACCGTGGAAAGGCGCCGGGCTCTGCTAAGATTTCCCCCGGCGCTTCGTTTGCCCTGGGCCAAAGCGAGCCTTCACAATAGCTGAACGCTAACACTGCATACTCGTTCCACTTCCAGAACCGGGCTACGGCGAGGCAGTTCTCCGGGGGAAAACGGCCCTTCGCGAAGGGCAGATCTGCCGAGCTCATTGCGGGAAAGCGAAAGCAAAGGACGCTTTTCTCCCTCTAACCGCTTTCGTCAGAGGAACGGGGGAAGTCACAGTGTTCTTTCTCTCCCTGAGATACACACAGTCTGACGTTGCCTCTGAGCTCCGTTGCTGGCAAAGAACTGAAAGTCACATACATTCCTGTGGGGAAACACAGGGCTTTGCTAGGATTTCTCTAGGCAGTGTGTTTTCCCTGGGCCTCACTGTAGCAACACGATCTCGCCAGGGCAACACTGCATGGCACTTCCTCTGCCAGGAGAGAGCTGCTGCTTTGTAGTTTGTGCTGGGAAACCTTGCTTTGGCAAGTGCGAATTGACCGCATTCAGGCAGAAAGAAAAGAGAATAGCAAGAGGCCTTTTCTCCCCGGCTGCTCTGCCAAGCCCTTCCAGCTCAAACTATGTCGTTGCTCCTCTGGAAGGATCCCTGCACCGCGGCGTAGTTTTTCCGAAGAAGCCCTGCGTTTGCAAGAGCAAATGAGGAATTCGTGGCAGGAAAGAGGAAGGAAAGAAAGTTTCTCTCCCTCTGCCTGCTTTGCTCAGAGGACCGGATGAAGTCAGGGAGTTCTCCCTTTCACTGAGAAACGTGCGGGCTGCTGTTGCCTGGGCGCTCTCTTCTTTGCAAAAGAGTCTGCAGTTCCACGCTTTGAACCGTGGAAAGGCGCCGGGCTCTGCTAAGATTTCCCCCGGCGCTTCGTTTGCCCTGGGCCAAAGCGAGCCTTCACAATAGCTGAACGCTAACACTGCATACTCGTTCCACTTCCAGAACCGGGCTACGGCGAGGCAGTTCTCCGGGGGAAAACGGCCCTTCGCGAAGGGCAGATCTGCCGAGCTCATTGCGGGAAAGCGAAAGCAAAGGACGCTTTTCTCCCTCTAACCGCTTTCGTCAGAGGAACGGGGGAAGTCACAGTGTTCTTTCTCTCCCTGAGATACACACAATCTGACGTTGCCTCTGAGCTCCGTTGCTGGCAAAGAACTGAAAGTGACATACATTCCTGTGGGGAAACACAGGGCTTTGCTAGGATTTCTCTAGGCAGTGTGTTTTCCCTGGGCCTCACTGTAGCAACACGATCTCGCCAGGGCAACACTGCATGGCACTTCCTCTGCCAGGAGAGAGCTGCTGCTTTGTAGTTTGTGCTGGGAAACCTTGCTTTGGCAAGCGCGAATTGACCGCATTCAGGCAGAAAGAAAAGAGAATAGCAAGAGGCCTTTTCTCCCCGGCTGCTCTGCCAAGCCCTTCCAGCTCAAACTATGTCGTTGCTCCTCTGGAAGGATCCCTGCACCGCGGCGTAGTTTTTCCGAAGAAGCCCTGCGTTTGCAAGAGCAAATGAGGAATTCGTGGCAGGAAAGAGGAAGGAAAGAAAGTTTCTCTCCCTCTGCCTGCTTTGCTCAGAGGACCGGATGAAGTCAGGGAGTTCTCCCTTTCACTGAGAAACGTGCGGGCTGCTGTTGCCTGGGCGCTCTCTTCTTTGCAAAAGAGTCTGCAGTTCCACGCTTTGAACCGTGGAAAGGCGCCGGGCTCTGCTAAGATTTCCCCCGGCGCTTCGTTTGCCCTGGGCCAAAGCGAGCCTTCACAATAGCTGAACGCTAACACTGCATACTCGTTCCACTTCCAGAACCGGGCTACGGCGAGGCAGTTCTCCGGGGGAAAACGGCCCTTCGCGAAGGGCAGATCTGCCGAGCTCATTGCGGGAAAGCGAAAGCAAAGGACGCTTTTCTCCCTCTAACCGCTTTCGTCAGAGGAACGGGGGAAGTCACAGTGTTCTTTCTCTCCCTGAGATACACACAATCTGACGTTGCCTCTGAGCTCCGTTGCTGGCAAAGAACTGAAAGTGACATACATTCCTGTGGGGAAACACAGGGCTTTGCTAGGATTTCTCTAGGCAGTGTGTTTTCCCTGGGCCTCACTGTAGCAACACGATCTCGCCAGGGCAACACTGCATGGCACTTCCTCTGCCAGGAGAGAGCTGCTGCTTTGTAGTTTGTGCTGGGAAACCTTGCTTTGGCAAGTGCGAATTGACCGCATTCAGGCAGAAAGAAAAGAGAATAGCAAGAGGCCTTTTCTCCCCGGCCGCTCTGCCAAGCCCTTCCAGCTCAAACTATGTCGTTGCTCCTCTGGAAGGATCCCTGCACCGCGGCGTAGTTTTTCCGAAGAAGCCCTGCGTTTGCAAGAGCAAATGAGGAATTCGTGGCAGGAAAGAGGAAGGAAAGAAAGTTTCTCTCCCTCTGCCTGCTTTGCTCAGAGGACCGGATGAAGTCAGGGAGTTCTCCCTTTCACTGAGAAACGTGCGGGCTGCTGTTGCCTGGGCGCTCTCTTCTCTGCAAAAGAGTCTGCAGTTCCACGCTTTGAACCGTGGAAAGGCGCCGGGCTCTGCTAAGATTTCCCCCGGCGCTTCGTTTGCCCTGGGCCAAAGCGAGCCTTCACAATAGCTGAACGCTAACACTGCATACTCGTTCCACTTCCAGAACTGGGCTACGGCGAGGCAGTTCTCCGGGGGAAAACGGCCCTTCGCGAAGGGCAGATCTGCCGAGCTCATTGCGGGAAAGCGAAAGCAAAGGACGCTTTTCTCCCTCTAACCGCTTTCGTCAGAGGAACGGGGGAAGTCACAGTGTTCTTTCTCTCCCTGAGATACACACAATCTGACGTTGCCTCTGAGCTCCGTTGCTGGCAAAGAACTGAAAGTGACATACATTCCTGTGGGGAAACACAGGGCTTTGCTAGGATTTCTCTAGGCAGTGTGTTTTCCCTGGGCCTCACTGTAGCAACACGATCTCGCCAGGGCAACACTGCATGGCACTTCCTCTGCCAGGAGAGAGCTGCTGCTTTGTAGTTTGTGCTGGGAAACCTTGCTTTGGCAAGTGCGAATTGACCGCATTCAGGCAGAAAGAAAAGAGAATAGCAAGAGGCCTTTTCTCCCCGGCTGCTCTGCCAAGCCCTTCCAGCTCAAACTATGTCGTTGCTCCTCTGGAAGGATCCCTGCACCGCGGCGTAGTTTTTCCGAAGAAGCCCTGCGTTTGCAAGAGCAAATGAGGAATTCGTGGCAGGAAAGAGGAAGGAAAGAAAGTTTCTCTCCCTCTGCCTGCTTTGCTCAGAGGACCGGATGAAGTCAGGGAGTTCTCCCTTTCACTGAGAAACGTGCGGGCTGCTGTTGCCTGGGCGCTCTCTTCTTTGCAAAAGAGTCTGCAGTTCCACGCTTTGAACCGTGGAAAGGCGCCAGGCTCTGCTAAGATTTCCCCCGGCGCTTCGTTTGCCCTGGGCCAAAGCGAGCCTTCACAATAGCTGAACGCTAACACTGCATACTCGTTCCACTTCCAGAACCGGGCTACGGCGAGGCAGTTCTCCGGGGGAAAACGGCCCTTCGCGAAGGGCAGATCTGCCGAGCTCATTGCGGGAAAGCGAAAGCAAAGGACGCTTTTCTCCCTCTAACCGCTTTCGTCAGAGGAACGGGGGAAGTCACAGTGTTCTTTCTCTCCCTGAGATACACACAGTCTGACGTTGCCTCTGAGCTCCGTTGCTGGCAAAGAACTGAAAGTGACATACATTCCTGTGGGGAAACACAGGGCTTTGCTAGGATTTCTCTAGGCAGTGTGTTTTCCCTGGGCCTCACTGTAGCAACACGATCTCGCCAGGGCAACACTGCATGGCACTTCCTCTGCCAGGAGAGAGCTGCTGCTTTGTAGTTTGTGCTGGGAAACCTTGCTTTGGCAAGCGCGAATTGACCGCATTCAGGCAGAAAGAAAAGAGAATAGCAAGAGGCCTTTTCTCCCCGGCTGCTCTGCCAAGCCCTTCCAGCTCAAACTATGTCGTTGCTCCTCTGGAAGGATCCCTGCACCGCGGCGTAGTTTTTCCGAAGAAGCCCTGCGTTTGCAAGAGCAAATGAGGAATTCGTGGCAGGAAAGAGGAAGGAAAGAAAGTTTCTCTCCCTCTGCCTGCTTTGCTCAGAGGACCGGATGAAGTCAGGGAGTTCTCCCTTTCACTGAGAAACGTGCGGGCTGCTGTTGCCTGGGCGCTCTCTTCTTTGCAAAAGAGTCTGCAGTTCCACGCTTTGAACCGTGGAAAGGCGCCGGGCTCTGCTAAGATTTCCCCCGGCGCTTCGTTTGCCCTGGGCCAAAGCGAGCCTTCACAATAGCTGAACGCTAACACTGCATACTCGTTCCACTTCCAGAACCGGGCTACGGCGAGGCAGTTCTCCGGGGGAAAACGGCCCTTCGCGAAGGGCAGATCTGCCGAGCTCATTGCGGGAAAGCGAAAGCAAAGGACGCTTTTCTCCCTCTAACCGCTTTCGTCAGAGGAACGGGGGAAGTCACAGTGTTCTTTCTCTCCCTGAGATACACACAATCTGACGTTGCCTCTGAGCTCCGTTGCTGGCAAAGAACTGAAAGTGACATACATTCCTGTGGGGAAACACAGGGCTTTGCTAGGATTTCTCTAGGCAGTGTGTTTTCCCTGGGCCTCACTGTAGCAACACGATCTCGCCAGGGCAACACTGCATGGCACTTCCTCTGCCAGGAGAGAGCTGCTGCTTTGTAGTTTGTGCTGGGAAACCTTGCTTTGGCAAGTGCGAATTGACCGCATTCAGGCAGAAAGAAAAGAGAATAGCAAGAGGCCTTTTCTCCCCGGCCGCTCTGCCAAGCCCTTCCAGCTCAAACTATGTCGTTGCTCCTCTGGAAGGATCCCTGCACCGCGGCGTAGTTTTTCCGAAGAAGCCCTGCGTTTGCAAGAGCAAATGAGGAATTCGTGGCAGGAAAGAGGAAGGAAAGAAAGTTTCTCTCCCTCTGCCTGCTTTGCTCAGAGGACCGGATGAAGTCAGGGAGTTCTCCCTTTCACTGAGAAACGTGCGGGCTGCTGTTGCCTGGGCGCTCTCTTCTCTGCAAAAGAGTCTGCAGTTCCACGCTTTGAACCGTGGAAAGGCGCCGGGCTCTGCTAAGATTTCCCCCGGCGCTTCGTTTGCCCTGGGCCAAAGCGAGCCTTCACAATAGCTGAACGCTAACACTGCATACTCGTTCCACTTCCAGAACCGGGCTACGGCGAGGCAGTTCTCCGGGGGAAAACGGCCCTTCGCGAAGGGCAGATCTGCCGAGCTCATTGCGGGAAAGCGAAAGCAAAGGACGCTTTTCTCCCTCTAACCGCTTTCGTCAGAGGAACGGGGGAAGTCACAGTGTTCTTTCTCTCCCTGAGATACACACAATCTGACGTTGCCTCTGAGCTCCGTTGCTGGCAAAGAACTGAAAGTGACATACATTCCTGTGGGGAAACACAGGGCTTTGCTAGGATTTCTCTAGGCAGTGTGTTTTCCCTGGGCCTCACTGTAGCAACACGATCTCGCCAGGGCAACACTGCATGGCACTTCCTCTGCCAGGAGAGAGCTGCTGCTTTGTAGTTTGTGCTGGGAAACCTTGCTTTGGCAAGTGCGAATTGACCGCATTCAGGCAGAAAGAAAAGAGAATAGCAAGAGGCCTTTTCTCCCCGGCTGCTCTGCCAAGCCCTTCCAGCTCAAACTATGTCGTTGCTCCTCTGGAAGGATCCCTGCACCGCGGCGTAGTTTTTCCGAAGAAGCCCTGCGTTTGCAAGAGCAAATGAGGAATTCGTGGCAGGAAAGAGGAAGGAAAGAAAGTTTCTCTCCCTCTGCCTGCTTTGCTCAGAGGACCGGATGAAGTCAGGGAGTTCTCCCTTTCACTGAGAAACGTGCGGGCTGCTGTTGCCTGGGCGCTCTCTTCTCTGCAAAAGAGTCTGCAGTTCCACGCTTTGAACCGTGGAAAGGCGCCGGGCTCTGCTAAGATTTCCCCCGGCGCTTCGTTTGCCCTGGGCCAAAGCGAGCCTTCACAATAGCTGAACGCTAACACTGCATACTCGTTCCACTTCCAGAACCGGGCTACGGCGAGGCAGTTCTCCGGGGGAAAACGGCCCTTCGCGAAGGGCAGATCTGCCGAGCTCATTGCGGGAAAGCGAAAGCAAAGGACGCTTTTCTCCCTCTAACCGCTTTCGTCAGAGGAACGGGGGAAGTCACAGTGTTCTTTCTCTCCCTGAGATACACACAGTCTGACGTTGCCTCTGAGCTCCGTTGCTGGCAAAGAACTGAAAGTGACATACATTCCTGTGGGGAAACACAGGGCTTTGCTAGGATTTCTCTAGGCAGTGTGTTTTCCCTGGGCCTCACTGTAGCAACACGATCTCGCCAGGGCAACACTGCATGGCACTTCCTCTGCCAGGAGAGAGCTGCTGCTTTGTAGTTTGTGCTGGGAAACCTTGCTTTGGCAAGCGCGAATTGACCGCATTCAGGCAGAAAGAAAAGAGAATAGCAAGAGGCCTTTTCTCCCCGGCTGCTCTGCCAAGCCCTTCCAGCTCAAACTATGTCGTTGCTCCTCTGGAAGGATCCCTGCACCGCGGCGTAGTTTTTCCGAAGAAGCCCTGCGTTTGCAAGAGCAAATGAGGAATTCGTGGCAGGAAAGAGGAAGGAAAGAAAGTTTCTCTCCCTCTGCCTGCTTTGCTCAGAGGACCGGATGAAGTCAGGGAGTTCTCCCTTTCACTGAGAAACGTGCGGGCTGCTGTTGCCTGGGCGCTCTCTTCTCTGCAAAAGAGTCTGCAGTTCCACGCTTTGAACCGTGGAAAGGCGCCGGGCTCTGCTAAGATTTCCCCCGGCGCTTCGTTTGCCCTGGGCCAAAGCGAGCCTTCACAATAGCTGAACGCTAACACTGCATACTCGTTCCACTTCCAGAACCGGGCTACGGCGAGGCAGTTCTCCGGGGGAAAACGGCCCTTCGCGAAGGGCAGATCTGCCGAGCTCATTGCGGGAAAGCGAAAGCAAAGGACGCTTTTCTCCCTCTAACCGCTTTCGTCAGAGGAACGGGGGAAGTCACAGTGTTCTTTCTCTCCCTGAGATACACACAGTCTGACGTTGCCTCTGAGCTCCGTTGCTGGCAAAGAACTGAAAGTGACATACATTCCTGTGGGGAAACACAGGGCTTTGCTAGGATTTCTCTAGGCAGTGTGTTTTCCCTGGGCCTCACTGTAGCAACACGATCTCGCCAGGGCAACACTGCATGGCACTTCCTCTGCCAGGAGAGAGCTGCTGCTTTGTAGTTTGTGCTGAGAAACCTTGCTTTGGCAAGTGCGAATTGACCGCATTCAGGCAGAAAGAAAAGAGAATAGCAAGAGGCCTTTTCTCCCCGGCTGCTCTGCCAAGCCCTTCCAGCTCAAACTATGTCGTTGCTCCTCTGGAAGGATCCCTGCACCGCGGCGTAGTTTTTCCGAAGAAGCCCTGCGTTTGCAAGAGCAAATGAGGAATTCGTGGCAGGAAAGAGGAAGGAAAGAAAGTTTCTCTCCCTCTGCCTGCTTTGCTCAGAGGACCGGATGAAGTCAGGGAGTTCTCCCTTTCACTGAGAAACGTGCGGGCTGCTGTTGCCTGGGCGCTCTCTTCTTTGCAAAAGAGTCTGCAGTTCCACGCTTTGAACCGTGGAAAGGCGCCAGGCTCTGCTAAGATTTCCCCCGGCGCTTCGTTTGCCCTGGGCCAAAGCGAGCCTTCACAATAGCTGAACGCTAACACTGCATACTCGTTCCACTTCCAGAACCGGGCTACGGCGAGGCAGTTCTCCGGGGGAAAACGGCCCTTCGCGAAGGGCAGATCTGCCGAGCTCATTGCGGGAAAGCGAAAGCAAAGGACGCTTTTCTCCCTCTAACCGCTTTCGTCAGAGGAACGGGGGAAGTCACAGTGTTCTTTCTCTCCCTGAGATACACACAATCTGACGTTGCCTCTGAGCTCCGTTGCTGGCAAAGAACTGAAAGTGACATACATTCCTGTGGGGAAACACAGGGCTTTGCTAGGATTTCTCTAGGCAGTGTGTTTTCCCTGGGCCTCACTGTAGCAACACGATCTCGCCAGGGCAACACTGCATGGCACTTCCTCTGCCAGGAGAGAGCTGCTGCTTTGTAGTTTGTGCTGGGAAACCTTGCTTTGGCAAGTGCGAATTGACCGCATTCAGGCAGAAAGAAAAGAGAATAGCAAGAGGCCTTTTCTCCCCGGCCGCTCTGCCAAGCCCTTCCAGCTCAAACTATGTCGTTGCTCCTCTGGAAGGATCCCTGCACCGCGGCGTAGTTTTTCCGAAGAAGCCCTGCGTTTGCAAGAGCAAATGAGGAATTCGTGGCAGGAAAGAGGAAGGAAAGAAAGTTTCTCTCCCTCTGCCTGCTTTGCTCAGAGGACCGGATGAAGTCAGGGAGTTCTCCCTTTCACTGAGAAACGTGCGGGCTGCTGTTGCCTGGGCGCTCTCTTCTCTGCAAAAGAGTCTGCAGTTCCACGCTTTGAACCGTGGAAAGGCGCCGGGCTCTGCTAAGATTTCCCCCGGCGCTTCGTTTGCCCTGGTCCAAAGCGAGCCTTCACAATAGCTGAACGCTAACACTGCATACTCGTTCCACTTCCAGAACCGGGCTACGGCGAGGCAGTTCTCCGGGGGAAAACGGCCCTTCGCGAAGGGCAGATCTGCCGAGCTCATTGCGGGAAAGCGAAAGCAAAGGACGCTTTTCTCCCTCTAACCGCTTTCGTCAGAGGAACGGGGGAAGTCACAGTGTTCTTTCTCTCCCTGAGATACACACAATCTGACGTTGCCTCTGAGCTCCGTTGCTGGCAAAGAACTGAAAGTGACATACATTCCTGTGGGGAAACACAGGGCTTTGCTAGGATTTCTCTAGGCAGTGTGTTTTCCCTGGGCCTCACTGTAGCAACACGATCTCGCCAGGGCAACACTGCATGGCACTTCCTCTGCCAGGAGAGAGCTGCTGCTTTGTAGTTTGTGCTGGGAAACCTTGCTTTGGCAAGTGCGAATTGACCGCATTCAGGCAGAAAGAAAAGAGAATAGCAAGAGGCCTTTTCTCCCCGGCTGCTCTGCCAAGCCCTTCCAGCTCAAACTATGTCGTTGCTCCTCTGGAAGGATCCCTGCACCGCGGCGTAGTTTTTCCGAAGAAGCCCTGCGTTTGCAAGAGCAAATGAGGAATTCGTGGCAGGAAAGAGGAAGGAAAGAAAGTTTCTCTCCCTCTGCCTGCTTTGCTCAGAGGACCGGATGAAGTCAGGGAGTTCTCCCTTTCACTGAGAAACGTGCGGGCTGCTGTTGCCTGGGCGCTCTCTTCTCTGCAAAAGAGTCTGCAGTTCCACGCTTTGAACCGTGGAAAGGCGCCGGGCTCTGCTAAGATTTCCCCCGGCGCTTCGTTTGCCCTGGGCCAAAGCGAGCCTTCACAATAGCTGAACGCTAACAATGCATACTCGTTCCACTTCCAGAACCGGGCTACGGCGAGGCAGTTCTCCGGGGGAAAACGGCCCTTCGCGAAGGGCAGATCTGCCGAGCTCATTGCGGGAAAGCGAAAGCAAAGGACGCTTTTCTCCCTCTAACCGCTTTCGTCAGAGGAACGGGGGAAGTCACAGTGTTCTTTCTCTCCCTGAGATACACACAGTCTGACGTTGCCTCTGAGCTCCGTTGCTGGCAAAGAACTGAAAGTGACATACATTCCTGTGGGGAAACACAGGGCTTTGCTAGGATTTCTCTAGGCAGTGTGTTTTCCCTGGGCCTCACTGTAGCAACACGATCTCGCCAGGGCAACACTGCATGGCACTTCCTCTGCCAGGAGAGAGCTGCTGCTTTGTAGTTTGTGCTGGGAAACCTTGCTTTGGCAAGCGCGAATTGACCGCATTCAGGCAGAAAGAAAAGAGAATAGCAAGAGGCCTTTTCTCCCCGGCTGCTCTGCCAAGCCCTTCCAGCTCAAACTATGTCGTTGCTCCTCTGGAAGGATCCCTGCACCGCGGCGTAGTTTTTCCGAAGAAGCCCTGCGTTTGCAAGAGCAAATGAGGAATTCGTGGCAGGAAAGAGGAAGGAAAGAAAGTTTCTCTCCCTCTGCCTGCTTTGCTCAGAGGACCGGATGAAGTCAGGGAGTTCGCCCTTTCACTGAGAAACGTGCGGGCTGCTGTTGCCTGGGCGCTCTCTTCTCTGCAAAAGAGTCTGCAGTTCCACGCTTTGAACCGTGGAAAGGCGCCGGGCTCTGCTAAGATTTCCCCCGGCGCTTCGTTTGCCCTGGGCCAAAGCGAGCCTTCACAATAGCTGAACGCTAACACTGCATACTCGTTCCACTTCCAGAACCGGGCTACGGCGAGGCAGTTCTCCGGGGGAAAACGGCCCTTCGCGAAGGGCAGATCTGCCGAGCTCATTGCGGGAAAGCGAAAGCAAAGGACGCTTTTCTCCCTCTAACCGCTTTCGTCAGAGGAACGGGGGAAGTCACAGTGTTCTTTCTCTCCCTGAGATACACACAGTCTGACGTTGCCTCTGAGCTCCGTTGCTGGCAAAGAACTGAAAGTGACATACATTCCTGTGGGGAAACACAGGGCTTTGCTAGGATTTCTCTAGGCAGTGTGTTTTCCCTGGGCCTCACTGTAGCAACACGATCTCGCCAGGGCAACACTGCATGGCACTTCCTCTGCCAGGAGAGAGCTGCTGCTTTGTAGTTTGTGCTGGGAAACCTTGCTTTGGCAAGTGCGAATTGACCGCATTCAGGCAGAAAGAAAAGAGAATAGCAAGAGGCCTTTTCTCCCCGGCCGCTCTGCCAAGCCCTTCCAGCTCAAACTATGTCGTTGCTCCTCTGGAAGGATCCCTGCACCGCGGCGTAGTTTTTCCGAAGAAGCCCTGCGTTTGCAAGAGCAAATGAGGAATTCGTGGCAGGAAAGAGGAAGGAAAGAAAGTTTCTCTCCCTCTGCCTGCTTTGCTCAGAGGACCGGATGAAGTCAGGGAGTTCTCCCTTTCACTGAGAAACGTGCGGGCTGCTGTTGCCTGGGCGCTCTCTTCTCTGCAAAAGAGTCTGCAGTTCCACGCTTTGAACCGTGGAAAGGCGCCGGGCTCTGCTAAGATTTCCCCCGGCGCTTCGTTTGCCCTGGGCCAAAGCGAGCCTTCACAATAGCTGAACGCTAACACTGCATACTCGTTCCACTTCCAGAACCGGGCTACGGCGAGGCAGTTCTCCGGGGGAAAACGGCCCTTCGCGAAGGGCAGATCTGCCGAGCTCATTGCGGGAAAGCGAAAGCAAAGGACGCTTTTCTCCCTCTAACCGCTTTCGTCAGAGGAACGGGGGAAGTCACAGTGTTCTTTCTCTCCCTGAGATACACACAATCTGACGTTGCCTCTGAGCTCCGTTGCTGGCAAAGAACTGAAAGTGACATACATTCCTGTGGGGAAACACAGGGCTTTGCTAGGATTTCTCTAGGCAGTGTGTTTTCCCTGGGCCTCACTGTAGCAACACGATCTCGCCAGGGCAACACTGCATGGCACTTCCTCTGCCAGGAGAGAGCTGCTGCTTTGTAGTTTGTGCTGGGAAACCTTGCTTTGGCAAGTGCGAATTGACCGCATTCAGGCAGAAAGAAAAGAGAATAGCAAGAGGCCTTTTCTCCCCGGCTGCTCTGCCAAGCCCTTCCAGCTCAAACTATGTCGTTGCTCCTCTGGAAGGATCCCTGCACCGCGGCGTAGTTTTTCCGAAGAAGCCCTGCGTTTGCAAGAGCAAATGAGGAATTCGTGGCAGGAAAGAGGAAGGAAAGAAAGTTTCTCTCCCTCTGCCTGCTTTGCTCAGAGGACCGGATGAAGTCAGGGAGTTCTCCCTTTCACTGAGAAACGTGCGGGCTGCTGTTGCCTGGGCGCTCTCTTCTCTGCAAAAGAGTCTGCAGTTCCACGCTTTGAACCGTGGAAAGGCGCCGGGCTCTGCTAAGATTTCCCCCGGCGCTTCGTTTGCCCTGGGCCAAAGCGAGCCTTCACAATAGCTGAACGCTAACAATGCATACTCGTTCCACTTCCAGAACCGGGCTACGGCGAGGCAGTTCTCCGGGGGAAAACGGCCCTTCGCGAAGGGCAGATCTGCCGAGCTCATTGCGGGAAAGCGAAAGCAAAGGACGCTTTTCTCCCTCTAACCGCTTTCGTCAGAGGAACGGGGGAAGTCACAGTGTTCTTTCTCTCCCTGAGATACACACAGTCTGACGTTGCCTCTGAGCTCCGTTGCTGGCAAAGAACTGAAAGTGACATACATTCCTGTGGGGAAACACAGGGCTTTGCTAGGATTTCTCTAGGCAGTGTGTTTTCCCTGGGCCTCACTGTAGCAACACGATCTCGCCAGGGCAACACTGCATGGCACTTCCTCTGCCAGGAGAGAGCTGCTGCTTTGTAGTTTGTGCTGGGAAACCTTGCTTTGGCAAGTACGAATTGACCGCATTCAGGCAGAAAGAAAAGAGAATAGCAAGAGGCCTTTTCTCCCCGGCTGCTCTGCCAAGCCCTTCCAGCTCAAACTATGTCGTTGCTCCTCTGGAAGGATCCCTGCACCGCGGCGTAGTTTTTCCGAAGAAGCCCTGCGTTTGCAAGAGCAAATGAGGAATTCGTGGCAGGAAAGAGGAAGGAAAGAAAGTTTCTCTCCCTCTGCCTGCTTTGCTCAGAGGACCGGATGAAGTCAGGGAGTTCTCCCTTTCACTGAGAAACGTGCGGGCTGCTGTTGCCTGGGCGCTCTCTTCTCTGCAAAAGAGTCTGCAGTTCCACGCTTTGAACCGTGGAAAGGCGCCGGGCTCTGCTAAGATTTCCCCCGGCGCTTCGTTTGCCCTGGGCCAAAGCGAGCCTTCACAATAGCTGAACGCTAACACTGCATACTCGTTCCACTTCCAGAACCGGGCTACGGCGAGGCAGTTCTCCGGGGGAAAACGGCCCTTCGCGAAGGGCAGATCTGCCGAGCTCATTGCGGGAAAGCGAAAGCAAAGGACGCTTTTCTCCCTCTAACCGCTTTCGTCAGAGGAACGGGGGAAGTCACAGTGTTCTTTCTCTCCCTGAGATACACACAGTCTGACGTTGCCTCTGAGCTCCGTTGCTGGCAAAGAACTGAAAGTGACATACATTCCTGTGGGGAAACACAGGGCTTTGCTAGGATTTCTCTAGGCAGTGTGTTTTCCCTGGGCCTCACTGTAGCAACACGATCTCGCCAGGGCAACACTGCATGGCACTTCCTCTGCCAGGAGAGAGCTGCTGCTTTGTAGTTTGTGCTGGGAAACCTTGCTTTGGCAAGTACGAATTGACCGCATTCAGGCAGAAAGAAAAGAGAATAGCAAGAGGCCTTTTCTCCCCGGCTGCTCTGCCAAGCCCTTCCAGCTCAAACTATGTCGTTGCTCCTCTGGAAGGATCCCTGCACCGCGGCGTAGTTTTTCCGAAGAAGCCCTGCGTTTGCAAGAGCAAATGAGGAATTCGTGGCAGGAAAGAGGAAGGAAAGAAAGTTTCTCTCCCTCTGCCTGCTTTGCTCAGAGGACCGGATGAAGTCAGGGAGTTCTCCCTTTCACTGAGAAACGTGCGGGCTGCTGTTGCCTGGGCGCTCTCTTCTCTGCAAAAGAGTCTGCAGTTCCACGCTTTGAACCGTGGAAAGGCGCCGGGCTCTGCTAAGATTTCCCCCGGCGCTTCGTTTGCCCTGGGCCAAAGCGAGCCTTCACAATAGCTGAACGCTAACACTGCATACTCGTTCCACTTCCAGAACCGGGCTACGGCGAGGCAGTTCTCCGGGGGAAAACGGCCCTTCGCGAAGGGCAGATCTGCCGAGCTCATTGCGGGAAAGCGAAAGCAAAGGACGCTTTTCTCCCTCTAACCGCTTTCGTCAGAGGAACGGGGGAAGTCACAGTGTTCTTTCTCTCCCTGAGATACACACAGTCTGACGTTGCCTCTGAGCTCCGTTGCTGGCAAAGAACTGAAAGTGACATACATTCCTGTGGGGAAACACAGGGCTTTGCTAGGATTTCTCTAGGCAGTGTGTTTTCCCTGGGCCTCACTGTAGCAACACGATCTCGCCAGGGCAACACTGCATGGCACTTCCTCTGCCAGGAGAGAGCTGCTGCTTTGTAGTTTGTGCTGAGAAACCTTGCTTTGGCAAGTGCGAATTGACCGCATTCAGGCAGAAAGAAAAGAGAATAGCAAGAGGCCTTTTCTCCCCGGCTGCTCTGCCAAGCCCTTCCAGCTCAAACTATGTCGTTGCTCCTCTGGAAGGATCCCTGCACCGCGGCGTAGTTTTTCCGAAGAAGCCCTGCGTTTGCAAGAGCAAATGAGGAATTCGTGGCAGGAAAGAGGAAGGAAAGAAAGTTTCTCTCCCTCTGCCTGCTTTGCTCAGAGGACCGGATGAAGTCAGGGAGTTCTCCCTTTCACTGAGAAACGTGCAGGCTGCTGTTGCCTGGGCGCTCTCTTCTTTGCAAAAGAGTCTGCAGTTCCACGCTTTGAACCGTGGAAAGGCGCCGGGCTCTGCTAAGATTTCCCCCGGCGCTTCGTTTGCCCTGGGCCAAAGCGAGCCTTCACAATAGCTGAACGCTAACACTGCATACTCGTTCCACTTCCAGAACCGGGCTACGGCGAGGCAGTTCTCCGGGGGAAAACGGCCCTTCGCGAAGGGCAGATCTGCCGAGCTCATTGCGGGAAAGCGAAAGCAAAGGACGCTTTTCTCCCTCTAACCGCTTTCGTCAGAGGAACGGGGGAAGTCACAGTGTTCTTTCTCTCCCTGAGATACACACAGTCTGACGTTGCCTCTGAGCTCCGTTGCTGGCAAAGAACTGAAAGTGACATACATTCCTGTGGGGAAACACAGGGCTTTGCTAGGATTTCTCTAGGCAGTGTGTTTTCCCTGGGCCTCACTGTAGCAACACGATCTCGCCAGGGCAACACTGCATGGCACTTCCTCTGCCAGGAGAGAGCTGCTGCTTTGTAGTTTGTGCTGGGAAACCTTGCTTTGGCAAGTGCGAATTGACCGCATTCAGGCAGAAAGAAAAGAGAATAGCAAGAGGCCTTTTCTCCCCGGCTGCTCTGCCAAGCCCTTCCAGCTCAAACTATGTCGTTGCTCCTCTGGAAGGATCCCTGCACCGCGGCGTAGTTTTTCCGAAGAAGCCCTGCGTTTGCAAGAGCAAATGAGGAATTCGTGGCAGGAAAGAGGAAGGAAAGAAAGTTTCTCTCCCTCTGCCTGCTTTGCTCAGAGGACCGGATGAAGTCAGGGAGTTCTCCCTTTCACTGAGAAACGTGCGGGCTGCTGTTGCCTGGGCGCTCTCTTCTCTGCAAAAGAGTCTGCAGTTCCACGCTTTGAACCGTGGAAAGGCGCCAGGCTCTGCTAAGATTTCCCCCGGCGCTTCGTTTGCCCTGGTCCAAAGCGAGCCTTCACAATAGCTGAACGCTAACACTGCATACTCGTTCCACTTCCAGAACCGGGCTACGGCGAGGCAGTTCTCCGGGGGAAAACGGCCCTTCGCGAAGGGCAGATCTGCCGAGCTCATTGCGGGAAAGCGAAAGCAAAGGACGCTTTTCTCCCTCTAACCGCTTTCGTCAGAGGAACGGGGGAAGTCACAGTGTTCTTTCTCTCCCTGAGATACACACAATCTGACGTTGCCTCTGAGCTCCGTTGCTGGCAAAGAACTGAAAGTGACATACATTCCTGTGGGGAAACACAGGGCTTTGCTAGGATTTCTCTAGGCAGTGTGTTTTCCCTGGGCCTCACTGTAGCAACACGATCTCGCCAGGGCAACACTGCATGGCACTTCCTC
This sequence comes from Elephas maximus indicus, assembly GCF_024166365.1. NCBI lineage: Eukaryota > Metazoa > Chordata > Mammalia > Proboscidea > Elephantidae > Elephas > Elephas maximus. The sequence continues at coordinate 1,660,240 of NW_026060260.1, forward strand.
TGCCAGGAGAGAGCTGCTGCTTTGTAGTTTGTGCTGGGAAACCTTGCTTTGGCAAGTGCGAATTGACCGCATTCAGGCAGAAAGAAAAGAGAATAGCAAGAGGCCTTTTCTCCCCGGCTGCTCTGCCAAGCCCTTCCAGCTCAAACTATGTCGTTGCTCCTCTGGAAGGATCCCTGCACCGCGGCGTAGTTTTTCCGAAGAAGCCCTGCGTTTGCAAGAGCAAATGAGGAATTCGTGGCAGGAAAGAGGAAGGAAAGAAAGTTTCTCTCCCTCTGCCTGCTTTGCTCAGAGGACCGGATGAAGTCAGGGAGTTCTCCCTTTCACTGAGAAACGTGCGGGCTGCTGTTGCCTGGGCGCTCTCTTCTTTGCAAAAGAGTCTGCAGTTCCACGCTTTGAACCGTGGAAAGGCGCCGGGCTCTGCTAAGATTTCCCCCGGCGCTTCGTTTGCCCTGGGCCAAAGCGAGCCTTCACAATAGCTGAACGCTAACACTGCATACTCGTTCCACTTCCAGAACCGGGCTACGGCGAGGCAGTTCTCCGGGGGAAAACGGCCCTTCGCGAAGGGCAGATCTGCCGAGCTCATTGCGGGAAAGCGAAAGCAAAGGACGCTTTTCTCCCTCTAACCGCTTTCGTCAGAGGAACGGGGGAAGTCACAGTGTTCTTTCTCTCCCTGAGATACACACAGTCTGACGTTGCCTCTGAGCTCCGTTGCTGGCAAAGAACTGAAAGTGACATACATTCCTGTGGGGAAACACAGGGCTTTGCTAGGATTTCTCTAGGCAGTGTGTTTTCCCTGGGCCTCACTGTAGCAACACGATCTCGCCAGGGCAACACTGCATGGCACTTCCTCTACCAGGAGAGAGCTGCTGCTTTGTAGTTTGTGCTGGGAAACCTTGCTTTGGCAAGCGCGAATTGACCGCATTCAGGCAGAAAGAAAAGAGAATAGCAAGAGGCCTTTTCTCCCCGGCTGCTCTGCCAAGCCCTTCCAGCTCAAACTATGTCGTTGCTCCTCTGGAAGGATCCCTGCACCGCGGCGTAGTTTTTCCGAAGAAGCCCTGCGTTTGCAAGAGCAAATGAGGAATTCGTGGCAGGAAAGAGGAAGGAAAGAAAGTTTCTCTCCCTCTGCCTGCTTTGCTCAGAGGACCGGATGAAGTCAGGGAGTTCTCCCTTTCACTGAGAAACGTGCGGGCTGCTGTTGCCTGGGCGCTCTCTTCTCTGCAAAAGAGTCTGCAGTTCCACGCTTTGAACCGTGGAAAGGCGCCGGGCTCTGCTAAGATTTCCCCCGGCGCTTCGTTTGCCCTGGGCCAAAGCGAGCCTTCACAATAGCTGAACGCTAACACTGCATACTCGTTCCACTTCCAGAACCGGGCTACGGCGAGGCAGTTCTCCGGGGGAAAACGGCCCTTCGCGAAGGGCAGATCTGCCGAGCTCATTGCGGGAAAGCGAAAGCAAAGGACGCTTTTCTCCCTCTAACCGCTTTCGTCAGAGGAACGGGGGAAGTCACAGTGTTCTTTCTCTCCCTGAGATACACACAATCTGACGTTGCCTCTGAGCTCCGTTGCTGGCAAAGAACTGAAAGTGACATACATTCCTGTGGGGAAACACAGGGCTTTGCTAGGATTTCTCTAGGCAGTGTGTTTTCCCTGGGCCTCACTGTAGCAACACGATCTCGCCAGGGCAACACTGCATGGCACTTCCTCTGCCAGGAGAGAGCTGCTGCTTTGTAGTTTGTGCTGAGAAACCTTGCTTTGGCAAGTGCGAATTGACCGCATTCAGGCAGAAAGAAAAGAGAATAGCAAGAGGCCTTTTCTCCCCGGCCGCTCTGCCAAGCCCTTCCAGCTCAAACTATGTCGTTGCTCCTCTGGAAGGATCCCTGCACCGCGGCGTAGTTTTTCCGAAGAAGCCCTGCGTTTGCAAGAGCAAATGAGGAATTCGTGGCAGGAAAGAGGAAGGAAAGAAAGTTTCTCTCCCTCTGCCTGCTTTGCTCAGAGGACCGGATGAAGTCAGGGAGTTCTCCCTTTCACTGAGAAACGTGCGGGCTGCTGTTGCCTGGGCGCTCTCTTCTCTGCAAAAGAGTCTGCAGTTCCACGCTTTGAACCGTGGAAAGGCGCCGGGCTCTGCTAAGATTTCCCCCGGCGCTTCGTTTGCCCTGGGCCAAAGCGAGCCTTCACAATAGCTGAACGCTAACACTGCATACTCGTTCCACTTCCAGAACCGGGCTACGGCGAGGCAGTTCTCCGGGGGAAAACGGCCCTTCGCGAAGGGCAGATCTGCCGAGCTCATTGCGGGAAAGCGAAAGCAAAGGACGCTTTTCTCCCTCTAACCGCTTTCGTCAGAGGAACGGGGGAAGTCACAGTGTTCTTTCTCTCCCTGAGATACACACAGTCTGACGTTGCCTCTGAGCTCCGTTGCTGGCAAAGAACTGAAAGTGACATACATTCCTGTGGGGAAACACAGGGCTTTGCTAGGATTTCTCTAGGCAGTGTGTTTTCCCTGGGCCTCACTGTAGCAACACGATCTCGCCAGGGCAACACTGCATGGCACTTCCTCTGCCAGGAGAGAGCTGCTGCTTTGTAGTTTGTGCTGAGAAACCTTGCTTTGGCAAGTGCGAATTGACCGCATTCAGGCAGAAAGAAAAGAGAATAGCAAGAGGCCTTTTCTCCCCGGCTGCTCTGCCAAGCCCTTCCAGCTCAAACTATGTCGTTGCTCCTCTGGAAGGATCCCTGCACCGCGGCGTAGTTTTTCCGAAGAAGCCCTGCGTTTGCAAGAGCAAATGAGGAATTCGTGGCAGGAAAGAGGAAGGAAAGAAAGTTTCTCTCCCTCTGCCTGCTTTGCTCAGAGGACCGGATGAAGTCAGGGAGTTCTCCCTTTCACTGAGAAACGTGCAGGCTGCTGTTGCCTGGGCGCTCTCTTCTTTGCAAAAGAGTCTGCAGTTCCACGCTTTGAACCGTGGAAAGGCGCCGGGCTCTGCTAAGATTTCCCCCGGCGCTTCGTTTGCCCTGGGCCAAAGCGAGCCTTCACAATAGCTGAACGCTAACACTGCATACTCGTTCCACTTCCAGAACCGGGCTACGGCGAGGCAGTTCTCCGGGGGAAAACGGCCCTTCGCGAAGGGCAGATCTGCCGAGCTCATTGCGGGAAAGCGAAAGCAAAGGACGCTTTTCTCCCTCTAACCGCTTTCGTCAGAGGAACGGGGGAAGTCACAGTGTTCTTTCTCTCCCTGAGATACACACAATCTGACGTTGCCTCTGAGCTCCGTTGCTGGCAAAGAACTGAAAGTGACATACATTCCTGTGGGGAAACACAGGGCTTTGCTAGGATTTCTCTAGGCAGTGTGTTTTCCCTGGGCCTCACTGTAGCAACACGATCTCGCCAGGGCAACACTGCATGGCACTTCCTCTGCCAGGAGAGAGCTGCTGCTTTGTAGTTTGTGCTGGGAAACCTTGCTTTGGCAAGTGCGAATTGACCGCATTCAGGCAGAAAGAAAAGAGAATAGCAAGAGGCCTTTTCTCCCCGGCTGCTCTGCCAAGCCCTTCCAGCTCAAACTATGTCGTTGCTCCTCTGGAAGGATCCCTGCACCGCGGCGTAGTTTTTCCGAAGAAGCCCTGCGTTTGCAAGAGCAAATGAGGAATTCGTGGCAGGAAAGAGGAAGGAAAGAAAGTTTCTCTCCCTCTGCCTGCTTTGCTCAGAGGACCGGATGAAGTCAGGGAGTTCTCCCTTTCACTGAGAAACGTGCGGGCTGCTGTTGCCTGGGCGCTCTCTTCTCTGCAAAAGAGTCTGCAGTTCCACGCTTTGAACCGTGGAAAGGCGCCAGGCTCTGCTAAGATTTCCCCCGGCGCTTCGTTTGCCCTGGTCCAAAGCGAGCCTTCACAATAGCTGAACGCTAACACTGCATACTCGTTCCACTTCCAGAACCGGGCTACGGCGAGGCAGTTCTCCGGGGGAAAACGGCCCTTCGCGAAGGGCAGATCTGCCGAGCTCATTGCGGGAAAGCGAAAGCAAAGGACGCTTTTCTCCCTCTAACCGCTTTCGTCAGAGGAACGGGGGAAGTCACAGTGTTCTTTCTCTCCCTGAGATACACACAATCTGACGTTGCCTCTGAGCTCCGTTGCTGGCAAAGAACTGAAAGTGACATACATTCCTGTGGGGAAACACAGGGCTTTGCTAGGATTTCTCTAGGCAGTGTGTTTTCCCTGGGCCTCACTGTAGCAACACGATCTCGCCAGGGCAACACTGCATGGCACTTCCTCTGCCAGGAGAGAGCTGCTGCTTTGTAGTTTGTGCTGGGAAACCTTGCTTTGGCAAGTGCGAATTGACCGCATTCAGGCAGAAAGAAAAGAGAATAGCAAGAGGCCTTTTCTCCCCGGCTGCTCTGCCAAGCCCTTCCAGCTCAAACTATGTCGTTGCTCCTCTGGAAGGATCCCTGCACCGCGGCGTAGTTTTTCCGAAGAAGCCCTGCGTTTGCAAGAGCAAATGAGGAATTCGTGGCAGGAAAGAGGAAGGAAAGAAAGTTTCTCTCCCTCTGCCTGCTTTGCTCAGAGGACCGGATGAAGTCAGGGAGTTCTCCCTTTCACTGAGAAACGTGCGGGCTGCTGTTGCCTGGGCGCTCTCTTCTTTGCAAAAGAGTCTGCAGTTCCACGCTTTGAACCGTGGAAAGGCGCCGGGCTCTGCTAAGATTTCCCCCGGCGCTTCGTTTGCCCTGGGCCAAAGCGAGCCTTCACAATAGCTGAACGCTAACACTGCATACTCGTTCCACTTCCAGAACCGGGCTACGGCGAGGCAGTTCTCCGGGGGAAAACGGCCCTTCGCGAAGGGCAGATCTGCCGAGCTCATTGCGGGAAAGCGAAAGCAAAGGACGCTTTTCTCCCTCTAACCGCTTTCGTCAGAGGAACGGGGGAAGTCACAGTGTTCTTTCTCTCCCTGAGATACACACAGTCTGACGTTGCCTCTGAGCTCCGTTGCTGGCAAAGAACTGAAAGTGACATACATTCCTGTGGGGAAACACAGGGCTTTGCTAGGATTTCTCTAGGCAGTGTGTTTTCCCTGGGCCTCACTGTAGCAACACGATCTCGCCAGGGCAACACTGCATGGCACTTCCTCTGCCAGGAGAGAGCTGCTGCTTTGTAGTTTGTGCTGGGAAACCTTGCTTTGGCAAGCGCGAATTGACCGCATTCAGGCAGAAAGAAAAGAGAATAGCAAGAGGCCTTTTCTCCCCGGCTGCTCTGCCAAGCCCTTCCAGCTCAAACTATGTCGTTGCTCCTCTGGAAGGATCCCTGCACCGCGGCGTAGTTTTTCCGAAGAAGCCCTGCGTTTGCAAGAGCAAATGAGGAATTCGTGGCAGGAAAGAGGAAGGAAAGAAAGTTTCTCTCCCTCTGCCTGCTTTGCTCAGAGGACCGGATGAAGTCAGGGAGTTCGCCCTTTCACTGAGAAACGTGCGGGCTGCTGTTGCCTGGGCGCTCTCTTCTCTGCAAAAGAGTCTGCAGTTCCACGCTTTGAACCGTGGAAAGGCGCCGGGCTCTGCTAAGATTTCCCCCGGCGCTTCGTTTGCCCTGGGCCAAAGCGAGCCTTCACAATAGCTGAACGCTAACACTGCATACTCGTTCCACTTCCAGAACCGGGCTACGGCGAGGCAGTTCTCCGGGGGAAAACGGCCCTTCGCGAAGGGCAGATCTGCCGAGCTCATTGCGGGAAAGCGAAAGCAAAGGACGCTTTTCTCCCTCTAACCGCTTTCGTCAGAGGAACGGGGGAAGTCACAGTGTTCTTTCTCTCCCTGAGATACACACAATCTGACGTTGCCTCTGAGCTCCGTTGCTGGCAAAGAACTGAAAGTGACATACATTCCTGTGGGGAAACACAGGGCTTTGCTAGGATTTCTCTAGGCAGTGTGTTTTCCCTGGGCCTCACTGTAGCAACACGATCTCGCCAGGGCAACACTGCATGGCACTTCCTCTGCCAGGAGAGAGCTGCTGCTTTGTAGTTTGTGCTGGGAAACCTTGCTTTGGCAAGTGCGAATTGACCGCATTCAGGCAGAAAGAAAAGAGAATAGCAAGAGGCCTTTTCTCCCCGGCTGCTCTGCCAAGCCCTTCCAGCTCAAACTATGTCGTTGCTCCTCTGGAAGGATCCCTGCACCGCGGCGTAGTTTTTCCGAAGAAGCCCTGCGTTTGCAAGAGCAAATGAGGAATTCGTGGCAGGAAAGAGGAAGGAAAGAAAGTTTCTCTCCCTCTGCCTGCTTTGCTCAGAGGACCGGATGAAGTCAGGGAGTTCTCCCTTTCACTGAGAAACGTGCGGGCTGCTGTTGCCTGGGCGCTCTCTTCTCTGCAAAAGAGTCTGCAGTTCCACGCTTTGAACCGTGGAAAGGCGCCAGGCTCTGCTAAGATTTCCCCCGGCGCTTCGTTTGCCCTGGTCCAAAGCGAGCCTTCACAATAGCTGAACGCTAACACTGCATACTCGTTCCACTTCCAGAACCGGGCTACGGCGAGGCAGTTCTCCGGGGGAAAACGGCCCTTCGCGAAGGGCAGATCTGCCGAGCTCATTGCGGGAAAGCGAAAGCAAAGGACGCTTTTCTCCCTCTAACCGCTTTCGTCAGAGGAACGGGGGAAGTCACAGTGTTCTTTCTCTCCCTGAGATACACACAATCTGACGTTGCCTCTGAGCTCCGTTGCTGGCAAAGAACTGAAAGTGACATACATTCCTGTGGGGAAACACAGGGCTTTGCTAGGATTTCTCTAGGCAGTGTGTTTTCCCTGGGCCTCACTGTAGCAACACGATCTCGCCAGGGCAACACTGCATGGCACTTCCTCTGCCAGGAGAGAGCTGCTGCTTTGTAGTTTGTGCTGGGAAACCTTGCTTTGGCAAGTGCGAATTGACCGCATTCAGGCAGAAAGAAAAGAGAATAGCAAGAGGCCTTTTCTCCCCGGCTGCTCTGCCAAGCCCTTCCAGCTCAAACTATGTCGTTGCTCCTCTGGAAGGATCCCTGCACCGCGGCGTAGTTTTTCCGAAGAAGCCCTGCGTTTGCAAGAGCAAATGAGGAATTCGTGGCAGGAAAGAGGAAGGAAAGAAAGTTTCTCTCCCTCTGCCTGCTTTGCTCAGAGGACCGGATGAAGTCAGGGAGTTCTCCCTTTCACTGAGAAACGTGCGGGCTGCTGTTGCCTGGGCGCTCTCTTCTTTGCAAAAGAGTCTGCAGTTCCACGCTTTGAACCGTGGAAAGGCGCCGGGCTCTGCTAAGATTTCCCCCGGCGCTTCGTTTGCCCTGGGCCAAAGCGAGCCTTCACAATAGCTGAACGCTAACACTGCATACTCGTTCCACTTCCAGAACCGGGCTACGGCGAGGCAGTTCTCCGGGGGAAAACGGCCCTTCGCGAAGGGCAGATCTGCCGAGCTCATTGCGGGAAAGCGAAAGCAAAGGACGCTTTTCTCCCTCTAACCGCTTTCGTCAGAGGAACGGGGGAAGTCACAGTGTTCTTTCTCTCCCTGAGATACACACAGTCTGACGTTGCCTCTGAGCTCCGTTGCTGGCAAAGAACTGAAAGTGACATACATTCCTGTGGGGAAACACAGGGCTTTGCTAGGATTTCTCTAGGCAGTGTGTTTTCCCTGGGCCTCACTGTAGCAACACGATCTCGCCAGGGCAACACTGCATGGCACTTCCTCTGCCAGGAGAGAGCTGCTGCTTTGTAGTTTGTGCTGGGAAACCTTGCTTTGGCAAGCGCGAATTGACCGCATTCAGGCAGAAAGAAAAGAGAATAGCAAGAGGCCTTTTCTCCCCGGCTGCTCTGCCAAGCCCTTCCAGCTCAAACTATGTCGTTGCTCCTCTGGAAGGATCCCTGCACCGCGGCGTAGTTTTTCCGAAGAAGCCCTGCGTTTGCAAGAGCAAATGAGGAATTCGTGGCAGGAAAGAGGAAGGAAAGAAAGTTTCTCTCCCTCTGCCTGCTTTGCTCAGAGGACCGGATGAAGTCAGGGAGTTCGCCCTTTCACTGAGAAACGTGCGGGCTGCTGTTGCCTGGGCGCTCTCTTCTCTGCAAAAGAGTCTGCAGTTCCACGCTTTGAACCGTGGAAAGGCGCCGGGCTCTGCTAAGATTTCCCCCGGCGCTTCGTTTGCCCTGGGCCAAAGCGAGCCTTCACAATAGCTGAACGCTAACACTGCATACTCGTTCCACTTCCAGAACCGGGCTACGGCGAGGCAGTTCTCCGGGGGAAAACGGCCCTTCGCGAAGGGCAGATCTGCCGAGCTCATTGCGGGAAAGCGAAAGCAAAGGACGCTTTTCTCCCTCTAACCGCTTTCGTCAGAGGAACGGGGGAAGTCACAGTGTTCTTTCTCTCCCTGAGATACACACAATCTGACGTTGCCTCTGAGCTCCGTTGCTGGCAAAGAACTGAAAGTGACATACATTCCTGTGGGGAAACACAGGGCTTTGCTAGGATTTCTCTAGGCAGTGTGTTTTCCCTGGGCCTCACTGTAGCAACACGATCTCGCCAGGGCAACACTGCATGGCACTTCCTCTGCCAGGAGAGAGCTGCTGCTTTGTAGTTTGTGCTGGGAAACCTTGCTTTGGCAAGTGCGAATTGACCGCATTCAGGCAGAAAGAAAAGAGAATAGCAAGAGGCCTTTTCTCCCCGGCTGCTCTGCCAAGCCCTTCCAGCTCAAACTATGTCGTTGCTCCTCTGGAAGGATCCCTGCACCGCGGCGTAGTTTTTCCGAAGAAGCCCTGCGTTTGCAAGAGCAAATGAGGAATTCGTGGCAGGAAAGAGGAAGGAAAGAAAGTTTCTCTCCCTCTGCCTGCTTTGCTCAGAGGACCGGATGAAGTCAGGGAGTTCTCCCTTTCACTGAGAAACGTGCGGGCTGCTGTTGCCTGGGCGCTCTCTTCTCTGCAAAAGAGTCTGCAGTTCCACGCTTTGAACCGTGGAAAGGCGCCAGGCTCTGCTAAGATTTCCCCCGGCGCTTCGTTTGCCCTGGTCCAAAGCGAGCCTTCACAATAGCTGAACGCTAACACTGCATACTCGTTCCACTTCCAGAACCGGGCTACGGCGAGGCAGTTCTCCGGGGGAAAACGGCCCTTCGCGAAGGGCAGATCTGCCGAGCTCATTGCGGGAAAGCGAAAGCAAAGGACGCTTTTCTCCCTCTAACCGCTTTCGTCAGAGGAACGGGGGAAGTCACAGTGTTCTTTCTCTCCCTGAGATACACACAATCTGACGTTGCCTCTGAGCTCCGTTGCTGGCAAAGAACTGAAAGTGACATACATTCCTGTGGGGAAACACAGGGCTTTGCTAGGATTTCTCTAGGCAGTGTGTTTTCCCTGGGCCTCACTGTAGCAACACGATCTCGCCAGGGCAACACTGCATGGCACTTCCTCTGCCAGGAGAGAGCTGCTGCTTTGTAGTTTGTGCTGGGAAACCTTGCTTTGGCAAGTGCGAATTGACCGCATTCAGGCAGAAAGAAAAGAGAATAGCAAGAGGCCTTTTCTCCCCGGCTGCTCTGCCAAGCCCTTCCAGCTCAAACTATGTCGTTGCTCCTCTGGAAGGATCCCTGCACCGCGGCGTAGTTTTTCCGAAGAAGCCCTGCGTTTGCAAGAGCAAATGAGGAATTCGTGGCAGGAAAGAGGAAGGAAAGAAAGTTTCTCTCCCTCTGCCTGCTTTGCTCAGAGGACCGGATGAAGTCAGGGAGTTCTCCCTTTCACTGAGAAACGTGCGGGCTGCTGTTGCCTGGGCGCTCTCTTCTTTGCAAAAGAGTCTGCAGTTCCACGCTTTGAACCGTGGAAAGGCGCCGGGCTCTGCTAAGATTTCCCCCGGCGCTTCGTTTGCCCTGGGCCAAAGCGAGCCTTCACAATAGCTGAACGCTAACACTGCATACTCGTTCCACTTCCAGAACCGGGCTACGGCGAGGCAGTTCTCCGGGGGAAAACGGCCCTTCGCGAAGGGCAGATCTGCCGAGCTCATTGCGGGAAAGCGAAAGCAAAGGACGCTTTTCTCCCTCTAACCGCTTTCGTCAGAGGAACGGGGGAAGTCACAGTGTTCTTTCTCTCCCTGAGATACACACAGTCTGACGTTGCCTCTGAGCTCCGTTGCTGGCAAAGAACTGAAAGTGACATACATTCCTGTGGGGAAACACAGGGCTTTGCTAGGATTTCTCTAGGCAGTGTGTTTTCCCTGGGCCTCACTGTAGCAACACGATCTCGCCAGGGCAACACTGCATGGCACTTCCTCTGCCAGGAGAGAGCTGCTGCTTTGTAGTTTGTGCTGGGAAACCTTGCTTTGGCAAGCGCGAATTGACCGCATTCAGGCAGAAAGAAAAGAGAATAGCAAGAGGCCTTTTCTCCCCGGCTGCTCTGCCAAGCCCTTCCAGCTCAAACTATGTCGTTGCTCCTCTGGAAGGATCCCTGCACCGCGGCGTAGTTTTTCCGAAGAAGCCCTGCGTTTGCAAGAGCAAATGAGGAATTCGTGGCAGGAAAGAGGAAGGAAAGAAAGTTTCTCTCCCTCTGCCTGCTTTGCTCAGAGGACCGGATGAAGTCAGGGAGTTCTCCCTTTCACTGAGAAACGTGCGGGCTGCTGTTGCCTGGGCGCTCTCTTCTCTGCAAAAGAGTCTGCAGTTCCACGCTTTGAACCGTGGAAAGGCGCCGGGCTCTGCTAAGATTTCCCCCGGCGCTTCGTTTGCCCTGGGCCAAAGCGAGCCTTCACAATAGCTGAACGCTAACACTGCATACTCGTTCCACTTCCAGAACCGGGCTACGGCGAGGCAGTTCTCCGGGGGAAAACGGCCCTTCGCGAAGGGCAGATCTGCCGAGCTCATTGCGGGAAAGCGAAAGCAAAGGACGCTTTTCTCCCTCTAACCGCTTTCGTCAGAGGAACGGGGGAAGTCACAGTGTTCTTTCTCTCCCTGAGATACACACAATCTGACGTTGCCTCTGAGCTCCGTTGCTGGCAAAGAACTGAAAGTGACATACATTCCTGTGGGGAAACACAGGGCTTTGCTAGGATTTCTCTAGGCAGTGTGTTTTCCCTGGGCCTCACTGTAGCAACACGATCTCGCCAGGGCAACACTGCATGGCACTTCCTCTGCCAGGAGAGAGCTGCTGCTTTGTAGTTTGTGCTGGGAAACCTTGCTTTGGCAAGTGCGAATTGACCGCATTCAGGCAGAAAGAAAAGAGAATAGCAAGAGGCCTTTTCTCCCCGGCCGCTCTGCCAAGCCCTTCCAGCTCAAACTATGTCGTTGCTCCTCTGGAAGGATCCCTGCACCGCGGCGTAGTTTTTCCGAAGAAGCCCTGCGTTTGCAAGAGCAAATGAGGAATTCGTGGCAGGAAAGAGGAAGGAAAGAAAGTTTCTCTCCCTCTGCCTGCTTTGCTCAGAGGACCGGATGAAGACAGGGAGTTCTCCCTTTCACTGAGAAACGTGCGGGCTGCTGTTGCCTGGGCGCTCTCTTCTCTGCAAAAGAGTCTGCAGTTCCACGCTTTGAACCGTGGAAAGGCGCCGGGCTCTGCTAAGATTTCCCCCGGCGCTTCGTTTGCCCTGGGCCAAAGCGAGCCTTCACAATAGCTGAACGCTAACACTGCATACTCGTTCCACTTCCAGAACCGGGCTACGGCGAGGCAGTTCTCCGGGGGAAAACGGCCCTTCGCGAAGGGCAGATCTGCCGAGCTCATTGCGGGAAAGCGAAAGCAAAGGACGCTTTTCTCCCTCTAACCGCTTTCGTCAGAGGAACGGGGGAAGTCACAGTGTTCTTTCTCTCCCTGAGATACACACAATCTGACGTTGCCTCTGAGCTCCGTTGCTGGCAAAGAACTGAAAGTGACATACATTCCTGTGGGGAAACACAGGGCTTTGCTAGGATTTCTCTAGGCAGTGTGTTTTCCCTGGGCCTCACTGTAGCAACACGATCTCGCCAGGGCAACACTGCATGGCACTTCCTCTGCCAGGAGAGAGCTGCTGCTTTGTAGTTTGTGCTGGGAAACCTTGCTTTGGCAAGTGCGAATTGACCGCATTCAGGCAGAAAGAAAAGAGAATAGCAAGAGGCCTTTTCTCCCCGGCTGCTCTGCCAAGCCCTTCCAGCTCAAACTATGTCGTTGCTCCTCTGGAAGGATCCCTGCACCGCGGCGTAGTTTTTCCGAAGAAGCCCTGCGTTTGCAAGAGCAAATGAGGAATTCGTGGCAGGAAAGAGGAAGGAAAGAAAGTTTCTCTCCCTCTGCCTGCTTTGCTCAGAGGACCGGATGAAGTCAGGGAGTTCTCCCTTTCACTGAGAAACGTGCGGGCTGCTGTTGCCTGGGCGCTCTCTTCTCTGCAAAAGAGTCTGCAGTTCCACGCTTTGAACCGTGGAAAGGCGCCGGGCTCTGCTAAGATTTCCCCCGGCGCTTCGTTTGCCCTGGTCCAAAGCGAGCCTTCACAATAGCTGAACGCTAACACTGCATACTCGTTCCACTTCCAGAACCGGGCTACGGCGAGGCAGTTCTCCGGGGGAAAACGGCCCTTCGCGAAGGGCAGATCTGCCGAGCTCATTGCAGGAAAGCGAAAGCAAAGGACGCTTTTCTCCCTCTAACCGCTTTCGTCAGAGGAACGGGGGAAGTCACAGTGTTCTTTCTCTCCCTGAGATACACACAATCTGACGTTGCCTCTGAGCTCCGTTGCTGGCAAAGAACTGAAAGTGACATACATTCCTGTGGGGAAACACAGGGCTTTGCTAGGATTTCTCTAGGCAGTGTGTTTTCCCTGGGCCTCACTGTAGCAACACGATCTCGCCAGGGCAACACTGCATGGCACTTCCTCTGCCAGGAGAGAGCTGCTGCTTTGTAGTTTGTGCTGGGAAACCTTGCTTTGGCAAGTGCGAATTGACCGCATTCAGGCAGAAAGAAAAGAGAATAGCAAGAGGCCTTTTCTCCCCGGCTGCTCTGCCAAGCCCTTCCAGCTCAAACTATGTCGTTGCTCCTCTGGAAGGATCCCTGCACCGCGGCGTAGTTTTTCCGAAGAAGCCCTGCGTTTGCAAGAGCAAATGAGGAATTCGTGGCAGGAAAGAGGAAGGAAAGAAAGTTTCTCTCCCTCTGCCTGCTTTGCTCAGAGGACCGGATGAAGTCAGGGAGTTCTCCCTTTCACTGAGAAACGTGCGGGCTGCTGTTGCCTGGGCGCTCTCTTCTCTGCAAAAGAGTCTGCAGTTCCACGCTTTGAACCGTGGAAAGGCGCCGGGCTCTGCTAAGATTTCCCCCGGCGCTTCGTTTGCCCTGGTCCAAAGCGAGCCTTCACAATAGCTGAACGCTAACACTGCATACTCGTTCCACTTCCAGAACCGGGCTACGGCGAGGCAGTTCTCCGGGGGAAAACGGCCCTTCGCGAAGGGCAGATCTGCCGAGCTCATTGCAGGAAAGCGAAAGCAAAGGACGCTTTTCTCCCTCTAACCGCTTTCGTCAGAGGAACGGGGGAAGTCACAGTGTTCTTTCTCTCCCTGAGATACACACAGTCTGACGTTGCCTCTGAGCTCCGTTGCTGGCAAAGAACTGAAAGTGACATACATTCCTGTGGGGAAACACAGGGCTTTGCTAGGATTTCTCTAGGCAGTGTGTTTTCCCTGGGCCTCACTGTAGCAACACGATCTCGCCAGGGCAACACTGCATGGCACTTCCTCTGCCAGGAGAGAGCTGCTGCTTTGTAGTTTGTGCTGAGAAACCTTGCTTTGGCAAGTGCGAATTGACCGCATTCAGGCAGAAAGAAAAGAGAATAGCAAGAGGCCTTTTCTCCCCGGCTGCTCTGCCAAGCCCTTCCAGCTCAAACTATGTCGTTGCTCCTCTGGAAGGATCCCTGCACCGCGGCGTAGTTTTTCCGAAGAAGCCCTGCGTTTGCAAGAGCAAATGAGGAATTCGTGGCAGGAAAGAGGAAGGAAAGAAAGTTTCTCTCCCTCTGCCTGCTTTGCTCAGAGGACCGGATGAAGTCAGGGAGTTCTCCCTTTCACTGAGAAACGTGCAGGCTGCTGTTGCCTGGGCGCTCTCTTCTTTGCAAAAGAGTCTGCAGTTCCACGCTTTGAACCGTGGAAAGGCGCCGGGCTCTGCTAAGATTTCCCCCGGCGCTTCGTTTGCCCTGGGCCAAAGCGAGCCTTCACAATAGCTGAACGCTAACACTGCATACTCGTTCCACTTCCAGAACCGGGCTACGGCGAGGCAGTTCTCCGGGGGAAAACGGCCCTTCGCGAAGGGCAGATCTGCCGAGCTCATTGCGGGAAAGCGAAAGCAAAGGACGCTTTTCTCCCTCTAACCGCTTTCGTCAGAGGAACGGGGGAAGTCACAGTGTTCTTTCTCTCCCTGAGATACACACAATCTGACGTTGCCTCTGAGCTCCGTTGCTGGCAAAGAACTGAAAGTGACATACATTCCTGTGGGGAAACACAGGGCTTTGCTAGGATTTCTCTAGGCAGTGTGTTTTCCCTGGGCCTCACTGTAGCAACACGATCTCGCCAGGGCAACACTGCATGGCACTTCCTCTGCCAGGAGAGAGCTGCTGCTTTGTAGTTTGTGCTGGGAAACCTTGCTTTGGCAAGTGCGAATTGACCGCATTCAGGCAGAAAGAAAAGAGAATAGCAAGAGGCCTTTTCTCCCCGGCTGCTCTGCCAAGCCCTTCCAGCTCAAACTATGTCGTTGCTCCTCTGGAAGGATCCCTGCACCGCGGCGTAGTTTTTCCGAAGAAGCCCTGCGTTTGCAAGAGCAAATGAGGAATTCGTGGCAGGAAAGAGGAAGGAAAGAAAGTTTCTCTCCCTCTGCCTGCTTTGCTCAGAGGACCGGATGAAGTCAGGGAGTTCTCCCTTTCACTGAGAAACGTGCGGGCTGCTGTTGCCTGGGCGCTCTCTTCTTTGCAAAAGAGTCTGCAGTTCCACGCTTTGAACCGTGGAAAGGCGCCAGGCTCTGCTAAGATTTCCCCCGGCGCTTCGTTTGCCCTGGGCCAAAGCGAGCCTTCACAATAGCTGAACGCTAACACTGCATACTCGTTCCACTTCCAGAACCGGGCTACGGCGAGGCAGTTCTCCGGGGGAAAACGGCCCTTCGCGAAGGGCAGATCTGCCGAGCTCATTGCGGGAAAGCGAAAGCAAAGGACGCTTTTCTCCCTCTAACCGCTTTCGTCAGAGGAACGGGGGAAGTCACAGTGTTCTTTCTCTCCCTGAGATACACACAGTCTGACGTTGCCTCTGAGCTCCGTTGCTGGCAAAGAACTGAAAGTGACATACATTCCTGTGGGGAAACACAGGGCTTTGCTAGGATTTCTCTAGGCAGTGTGTTTTCCCTGGGCCTCACTGTAGCAACACGATCTCGCCAGGGCAACACTGCATGGCACTTCCTCTGCCAGGAGAGAGCTGCTGCTTTGTAGTTTGTGCTGGGAAACCTTGCTTTGGCAAGCGCGAATTGACCGCATTCAGGCAGAAAGAAAAGAGAATAGCAAGAGGCCTTTTCTCCCCGGCTGCTCTGCCAAGCCCTTCCAGCTCAAACTATGTCGTTGCTCCTCTGGAAGGATCCCTGCACCGCGGCGTAGTTTTTCCGAAGAAGCCCTGCGTTGCCAAGAGCAAATGAGGAATTCGTGGCAGGAAAGAGGAAGGAAAGAAAGTTTCTCTCCCTCTGCCTGCTTTGCTCAGAGGACCGGATGAAGTCAGGGAGTTCTCCCTTTCACTGAGAAACGTGCGGGCTGCTGTTGCCTGGGCGCTCTCTTCTCTGCAAAAGAGTCTGCAGTTCCACGCTTTGAACCGTGGAAAGGCGCCGGGCTCTGCTAAGATTTCCCCCGGCGCTTCGTTTGCCCTGGGCCAAAGCGAGCCTTCACAATAGCTGAACGCTAACACTGCATACTCGTTCCACTTCCAGAACCGGGCTACGGCGAGGCAGTTCTCCGGGGGAAAACGGCCCTTCGCGAAGGGCAGATCTGCCGAGCTCATTGCGGGAAAGCGAAAGCAAAGGACGCTTTTCTCCCTCTAACCGCTTTCGTCAGAGGAACGGGGGAAGTCACAGTGTTCTTTCTCTCCCTGAGATACACACAATCTGACGTTGCCTCTGAGCTCCGTTGCTGGCAAAGAACTGAAAGTGACATACATTCCTGTGGGGAAACACAGGGCTTTGCTAGGATTTCTCTAGGCAGTGTGTTTTCCCTGGGCCTCACTGTAGCAACACGATCTCGCCAGGGCAACACTGCATGGCACTTCCTCTGCCAGGAGAGAGCTGCTGCTTTGTAGTTTGTGCTGGGAAACCTTGCTTTGGCAAGTGCGAATTGACCGCATTCAGGCAGAAAGAAAAGAGAATAGCAAGAGGCCTTTTCTCCCCGGCTGCTCTGCCAAGCCCTTCCAGCTCAAACTATGTCGTTGCTCCTCTGGAAGGATCCCTGCACCGCGGCGTAGTTTTTCCGAAGAAGCCCTGCGTTTGCAAGAGCAAATGAGGAATTCGTGGCAGGAAAGAGGAAGGAAAGAAAGTTTCTCTCCCTCTGCCTGCTTTGCTCAGAGGACCGGATGAAGTCAGGGAGTTCTCCCTTTCACTGAGAAACGTGCGGGCTGCTGTTGCCTGGGCGCTCTCTTCTTTGCAAAAGAGTCTGCAGTTCCACGCTTTGAACCGTGGAAAGGCGCCGGGCTCTGCTAAGATTTCCCCCGGCGCTTCGTTTGCCCTGGGCCAAAGCGAGCCTTCACAATAGCTGAACGCTAACACTGCATACTCGTTCCACTTCCAGAACCGGGCTACGGCGAGGCAGTTCTCCGGGGGAAAACGGCCCTTCGTGAAGGGCAGATCTGCCGAGCTCATTGCGGGAAAGCGAAAGCAAAGGACGCTTTTCTCCCTCTAACCGCTTTCGTCAGAGGAACGGGGGAAGTCACAGTGTTCTTTCTCTCCCTGAGATACACACAGTCTGACGTTGCCTCTGAGCTCCGTTGCTGGCAAAGAACTGAAAGTGACATACATTCCTGTGGGGAAACACAGGGCTTTGCTAGGATTTCTCTAGGCAGTGTGTTTTCCCTGGGCCTCACTGTAGCAACACGATCTCGCCAGGGCAACACTGCATGGCACTTCCTCTGCCAGGAGAGAGCTGCTGCTTTGTAGTTTGTGCTGGGAAACCTTGCTTTGGCAAGCGCGAATTGACCGCATTCAGGCAGAAAGAAAAGAGAATAGCAAGAGGCCTTTTCTCCCCGGCTGCTCTGCCAAGCCCTTCCAGCTCAAACTATGTCGTTGCTCCTCTGGAAGGATCCCTGCACCGCGGCGTAGTTTTTCCGAAGAAGCCCTGCGTTTGCAAGAGCAAATGAGGAATTCGTGGCAGGAAAGAGGAAGGAAAGAAAGTTTCTCTCCCTCTGCCTGCTTTGCTCAGAGGACCGGATGAAGTCAGGGAGTTCTCCCTTTCACTGAGAAACGTGCGGGCTGCTGTTGCCTGGGCGCTCTCTTCTCTGCAAAAGAGTCTGCAGTTCCACGCTTTGAACCGTGGAAAGGCGCCGGGCTCTGCTAAGATTTCCCCCGGCGCTTCGTTTGCCCTGGTCCAAAGCGAGCCTTCACAATAGCTGAACGCTAACACTGCATACTCGTTCCACTTCCAGAACCGGGCTACGGCGAGGCAGTTCTCCGGGGGAAAACGGCCCTTCGCGAAGGGCAGATCTGCCGAGCTCATTGCGGGAAAGCGAAAGCAAAGGACGCTTTTCTCCCTCTAACCGCTTTCGTCAGAGGAACGGGGGAAGTCACAGTGTTCTTTCTCTCCCTGAGATACACACAATCTGACGTTGCCTCTGAGCTCCGTTGCTGGCAAAGAACTGAAAGTGACATACATTCCTGTGGGGAAACACAGGGCTTTGCTAGGATTTCTCTAGGCAGTGTGTTTTCCCTGGGCCTCACTGTAGCAACACGATCTCGCCAGGGCAACACTGCATGGCACTTCCTCTGCCAGGAGAGAGCTGCTGCTTTGTAGTTTGTGCTGGGAAACCTTGCTTTGGCAAGTGCGAATTGACCGCATTCAGGCAGAAAGAAAAGAGAATAGCAAGAGGCCTTTTCTCCCCGGCCGCTCTGCCAAGCCCTTCCAGCTCAAACTATGTCGTTGCTCCTCTGGAAGGATCCCTGCACCGCGGCGTAGTTTTTCCGAAGAAGCCCTGCGTTTGCAAGAGCAAATGAGGAATTCGTGGCAGGAAAGAGGAAGGAAAGAAAGTTTCTCTCCCTCTGCCTGCTTTGCTCAGAGGACCGGATGAAGACAGGGAGTTCTCCCTTTCACTGAGAAACGTGCGGGCTGCTGTTGCCTGGGCGCTCTCTTCTCTGCAAAAGAGTCTGCAGTTCCACGCTTTGAACCGTGGAAAGGCGCCGGGCTCTGCTAAGATTTCCCCCGGCGCTTCGTTTGCCCTGGGCCAAAGCGAGCCTTCACAATAGCTGAACGCTAACACTGCATACTCGTTCCACTTCCAGAACCGGGCTACGGCGAGGCAGTTCTCCGGGGGAAAACGGCCCTTCGCGAAGGGCAGATCTGCCGAGCTCATTGCGGGAAAGCGAAAGCAAAGGACGCTTTTCTCCCTCTAACCGCTTTCGTCAGAGGAACGGGGGAAGTCACAGTGTTCTTTCTCTCCCTGAGATACACACAGTCTGACGTTGCCTCTGAGCTCCGTTGCTGGCAAAGAACTGAAAGTGACATACATTCCTGTGGGGAAACACAGGGCTTTGCTAGGATTTCTCTAGGCAGTGTGTTTTCCCTGGGCCTCACTGTAGCAACACGATCTCGCCAGGGCAACACTGCATGGCACTTCCTCTGCCAGGAGAGAGCTGCTGCTTTGTAGTTTGTGCTGGGAAACCTTGCTTTGGCAAGTGCGAATTGACCGCATTCAGGCAGAAAGAAAAGAGAATAGCAAGAGGCCTTTTCTCCCCGGCTGCTCTGCCAAGCCCTTCCAGCTCAAACTATGTCGTTGCTCCTCTGGAAGGATCCCTGCACCGCGGCGTAGTTTTTCCGAAGAAGCCCTGCGTTTGCAAGAGCAAATGAGGAATTCGTGGCAGGAAAGAGGAAGGAAAGAAAGTTTCTCTCCCTCTGCCTGCTTTGCTCAGAGGACCGGATGAAGTCAGGGAGTTCTCCCTTTCACTGAGAAACGTGCGGGCTGCTGTTGCCTGGGCGCTCTCTTCTCTGCAAAAGAGTCTGCAGTTCCACGC
Organism: Elephas maximus indicus; assembly: GCF_024166365.1. Classification (NCBI taxonomy): domain Eukaryota; kingdom Metazoa; phylum Chordata; class Mammalia; order Proboscidea; family Elephantidae; genus Elephas; species Elephas maximus. Next base: position 1,679,331 of record NW_026060260.1, read on the forward strand.
TTTGAACCGTGGAAAGGCGCCGGGCTCTGCTAAGATTTCCCCCGGCGCTTCGTTTGCCCTGGTCCAAAGCGAGCCTTCACAATAGCTGAACGCTAACACTGCATACTCGTTCCACTTCCAGAACCGGGCTACGGCGAGGCAGTTCTCCGGGGGAAAACGGCCCTTCGCGAAGGGCAGATCTGCCGAGCTCATTGCGGGAAAGCGAAAGCAAAGGACGCTTTTCTCCCTCTAACCGCTTTCGTCAGAGGAACGGGGGAAGTCACAGTGTTCTTTCTCTCCCTGAGATACACACAATCTGACGTTGCCTCTGAGCTCCGTTGCTGGCAAAGAACTGAAAGTGACATACATTCCTGTGGGGAAACACAGGGCTTTGCTAGGATTTCTCTAGGCAGTGTGTTTTCCCTGGGCCTCACTGTAGCAACACGATCTCGCCAGGGCAACACTGCATGGCACTTCCTCTGCCAGGAGAGAGCTGCTGCTTTGTAGTTTGTGCTGGGAAACCTTGCTTTGGCAAGTGCGAATTGACCGCATTCAGGCAGAAAGAAAAGAGAATAGCAAGAGGCCTTTTCTCCCCGGCTGCTCTGCCAAGCCCTTCCAGCTCAAACTATGTCGTTGCTCCTCTGGAAGGATCCCTGCACCGCGGCGTAGTTTTTCCGAAGAAGCCCTGCGTTTGCAAGAGCAAATGAGGAATTCGTGGCAGGAAAGAGGAAGGAAAGAAAGTTTCTCTCCCTCTGCCTGCTTTGCTCAGAGGACCGGATGAAGTCAGGGAGTTCTCCCTTTCACTGAGAAACGTGCGGGCTGCTGTTGCCTGGGCGCTCTCTTCTCTGCAAAAGAGTCTGCAGTTCCACGCTTTGAACCGTGGAAAGGCGCCGGGCTCTGCTAAGATTTCCCCCGGCGCTTCGTTTGCCCTGGTCCAAAGCGAGCCTTCACAATAGCTGAACGCTAACACTGCATACTCGTTCCACTTCCAGAACCGGGCTACGGCGAGGCAGTTCTCCGGGGGAAAACGGCCCTTCGCGAAGGGCAGATCTGCCGAGCTCATTGCGGGAAAGCGAAAGCAAAGGACGCTTTTCTCCCTCTAACCGCTTTCGTCAGAGGAACGGGGGAAGTCACAGTGTTCTTTCTCTCCCTGAGATACACACAGTCTGACGTTGCCTCTGAGCTCCGTTGCTGGCAAAGAACTGAAAGTGACATACATTCCTGTGGGGAAACACAGGGCTTTGCTAGGATTTCTCTAGGCAGTGTGTTTTCCCTGGGCCTCACTGTAGCAACACGATCTCGCCAGGGCAACACTGCATGGCACTTCCTCTGCCAGGAGAGAGCTGCTGCTTTGTAGTTTGTGCTGAGAAACCTTGCTTTGGCAAGTGCGAATTGACCGCATTCAGGCAGAAAGAAAAGAGAATAGCAAGAGGCCTTTTCTCCCCGGCTGCTCTGCCAAGCCCTTCCAGCTCAAACTATGTCGTTGCTCCTCTGGAAGGATCCCTGCACCGCGGCGTAGTTTTTCCGAAGAAGCCCTGCGTTTGCAAGAGCAAATGAGGAATTCGTGGCAGGAAAGAGGAAGGAAAGAAAGTTTCTCTCCCTCTGCCTGCTTTGCTCAGAGGACCGGATGAAGTCAGGGAGTTCTCCCTTTCACTGAGAAACGTGCAGGCTGCTGTTGCCTGGGCGCTCTCTTCTCTGCAAAAGAGTCTGCAGTTCCACGCTTTGAACCGTGGAAAGGCGCCGGGCTCTGCTAAGATTTCCCCCGGCGCTTCGTTTGCCCTGGTCCAAAGCGAGCCTTCACAATAGCTGAACGCTAACACTGCATACTCGTTCCACTTCCAGAACCGGGCTACGGCGAGGCAGTTCTCCGGGGGAAAACGGCCCTTCGCGAAGGGCAGATCTGCCGAGCTCATTGCGGGAAAGCGAAAGCAAAGGACGCTTTTCTCCCTCTAACCGCTTTCGTCAGAGGAACGGGGGAAGTCACAGTGTTCTTTCTCTCCCTGAGATACACACAGTCTGACGTTGCCTCTGAGCTCCGTTGCTGGCAAAGAACTGAAAGTGACATACATTCCTGTGGGGAAACACAGGGCTTTGCTAGGATTTCTCTAGGCAGTGTGTTTTCCCTGGGCCTCACTGTAGCAACACGATCTCGCCAGGGCAACACTGCATGGCACTTCCTCTGCCAGGAGAGAGCTGCTGCTTTGTAGTTTGTGCTGAGAAACCTTGCTTTGGCAAGTGCGAATTGACCGCATTCAGGCAGAAAGAAAAGAGAATAGCAAGAGGCCTTTTCTCCCCGGCTGCTCTGCCAAGCCCTTCCAGCTCAAACTATGTCGTTGCTCCTCTGGAAGGATCCCTGCACCGCGGCGTAGTTTTTCCGAAGAAGCCCTGCGTTTGCAAGAGCAAATGAGGAATTCGTGGCAGGAAAGAGGAAGGAAAGAAAGTTTCTCTCCCTCTGCCTGCTTTGCTCAGAGGACCGGATGAAGTCAGGGAGTTCTCCCTTTCACTGAGAAACGTGCAGGCTGCTGTTGCCTGGGCGCTCTCTTCTTTGCAAAAGAGTCTGCAGTTCCACGCTTTGAACCGTGGAAAGGCGCCGGGCTCTGCTAAGATTTCCCCCGGCGCTTCGTTTGCCCTGGGCCAAAGCGAGCCTTCACAATAGCTGAACGCTAACACTGCATACTCGTTCCACTTCCAGAACCGGGCTACGGCGAGGCAGTTCTCCGGGGGAAAACGGCCCTTCGCGAAGGGCAGATCTGCCGAGCTCATTGCGGGAAAGCGAAAGCAAAGGACGCTTTTCTCCCTCTAACCGCTTTCGTCAGAGGAACGGGGGAAGTCACAGTGTTCTTTCTCTCCCTGAGATACACACAATCTGACGTTGCCTCTGAGCTCCGTTGCTGGCAAAGAACTGAAAGTGACATACATTCCTGTGGGGAAACACAGGGCTTTGCTAGGATTTCTCTAGGCAGTGTGTTTTCCCTGGGCCTCACTGTAGCAACACGATCTCGCCAGGGCAACACTGCATGGCACTTCCTCTGCCAGGAGAGAGCTGCTGCTTTGTAGTTTGTGCTGGGAAACCTTGCTTTGGCAAGTGCGAATTGACCGCATTCAGGCAGAAAGAAAAGAGAATAGCAAGAGGCCTTTTCTCCCCGGCTGCTCTGCCAAGCCCTTCCAGCTCAAACTATGTCGTTGCTCCTCTGGAAGGATCCCTGCACCGCGGCGTAGTTTTTCCGAAGAAGCCCTGCGTTTGCAAGAGCAAATGAGGAATTCGTGGCAGGAAAGAGGAAGGAAAGAAAGTTTCTCTCCCTCTGCCTGCTTTGCTCAGAGGACCGGATGAAGTCAGGGAGTTCTCCCTTTCACTGAGAAACGTGCGGGCTGCTGTTGCCTGGGCGCTCTCTTCTTTGCAAAAGAGTCTGCAGTTCCACGCTTTGAACCGTGGAAAGGCGCCAGGCTCTGCTAAGATTTCCCCCGGCGCTTCGTTTGCCCTGGGCCAAAGCGAGCCTTCACAATAGCTGAACGCTAACACTGCATACTCGTTCCACTTCCAGAACCGGGCTACGGCGAGGCAGTTCTCCGGGGGAAAACGGCCCTTCGCGAAGGGCAGATCTGCCGAGCTCATTGCGGGAAAGCGAAAGCAAAGGACGCTTTTCTCCCTCTAACCGCTTTCGTCAGAGGAACGGGGGAAGTCACAGTGTTCTTTCTCTCCCTGAGATACACACAGTCTGACGTTGCCTCTGAGCTCCGTTGCTGGCAAAGAACTGAAAGTGACATACATTCCTGTGGGGAAACACAGGGCTTTGCTAGGATTTCTCTAGGCAGTGTGTTTTCCCTGGGCCTCACTGTAGCAACACGATCTCGCCAGGGCAACACTGCATGGCACTTCCTCTGCCAGGAGAGAGCTGCTGCTTTGTAGTTTGTGCTGGGAAACCTTGCTTTGGCAAGCGCGAATTGACCGCATTCAGGCAGAAAGAAAAGAGAATAGCAAGAGGCCTTTTCTCCCCGGCTGCTCTGCCAAGCCCTTCCAGCTCAAACTATGTCGTTGCTCCTCTGGAAGGATCCCTGCACCGCGGCGTAGTTTTTCCGAAGAAGCCCTGCGTTTGCAAGAGCAAATGAGGAATTCGTGGCAGGAAAGAGGAAGGAAAGAAAGTTTCTCTCCCTCTGCCTGCTTTGCTCAGAGGACCGGATGAAGTCAGGGAGTTCTCCCTTTCACTGAGAAACGTGCGGGCTGCTGTTGCCTGGGCGCTCTCTTCTCTGCAAAAGAGTCTGCAGTTCCACGCTTTGAACCGTGGAAAGGCGCCGGGCTCTGCTAAGATTTCCCCCGGCGCTTCGTTTGCCCTGGGCCAAAGCGAGCCTTCACAATAGCTGAACGCTAACACTGCATACTCGTTCCACTTCCAGAACCGGGCTACGGCGAGGCAGTTCTCCGGGGGAAAACGGCCCTTCGCGAAGGGCAGATCTGCCGAGCTCATTGCGGGAAAGCGAAAGCAAAGGACGCTTTTCTCCCTCTAACCGCTTTCGTCAGAGGAACGGGGGAAGTCACAGTGTTCTTTCTCTCCCTGAGATACACACAATCTGACGTTGCCTCTGAGCTCCGTTGCTGGCAAAGAACTGAAAGTGACATACATTCCTGTGGGGAAACACAGGGCTTTGCTAGGATTTCTCTAGGCAGTGTGTTTTCCCTGGGCCTCACTGTAGCAACACGATCTCGCCAGGGCAACACTGCATGGCACTTCCTCTGCCAGGAGAGAGCTGCTGCTTTGTAGTTTGTGCTGGGAAACCTTGCTTTGGCAAGTGCGAATTGACCGCATTCAGGCAGAAAGAAAAGAGAATAGCAAGAGGCCTTTTCTCCCCGGCTGCTCTGCCAAGCCCTTCCAGCTCAAACTATGTCGTTGCTCCTCTGGAAGGATCCCTGCACCGCGGCGTAGTTTTTCCGAAGAAGCCCTGCGTTTGCAAGAGCAAATGAGGAATTCGTGGCAGGAAAGAGGAAGGAAAGAAAGTTTCTCTCCCTCTGCCTGCTTTGCTCAGAGGACCGGATGAAGTCAGGGAGTTCTCCCTTTCACTGAGAAACGTGCGGGCTGCTGTTGCCTGGGCGCTCTCTTCTTTGCAAAAGAGTCTGCAGTTCCACGCTTTGAACCGTGGAAAGGCGCCAGGCTCTGCTAAGATTTCCCCCGGCGCTTCGTTTGCCCTGGGCCAAAGCGAGCCTTCACAATAGCTGAACGCTAACGCTGCATACTCGTTCCACTTCCAGAACCGGGCTACGGCGAGGCAGTTCTCCGGGGGAAAACGGCCCTTCGCGAAGGGCAGATCTGCCGAGCTCATTGCGGGAAAGCGAAAGCAAAGGACGCTTTTCTCCCTCTAACCGCTTTCGTCAGAGGAACGGGGGAAGTCACAGTGTTCTTTCTCTCCCTGAGATACACACAGTCTGACGTTGCCTCTGAGCTCCGTTGCTGGCAAAGAACTGAAAGTGACATACATTCCTGTGGGGAAACACAGGGCTTTGCTAGGATTTCTCTAGGCAGTGTGTTTTCCCTGGGCCTCACTGTAGCAACACGATCTCGCCAGGGCAACACTGCATGGCACTTCCTCTGCCAGGAGAGAGCTGCTGCTTTGTAGTTTGTGCTGAGAAACCTTGCTTTGGCAAGTGCGAATTGACCGCATTCAGGCAGAAAGAAAAGAGAATAGCAAGAGGCCTTTTCTCCCCGGCTGCTCTGCCAAGCCCTTCCAGCTCAAACTATGTCGTTGCTCCTCTGGAAGGATCCCTGCACCGCGGCGTAGTTTTTCCGAAGAAGCCCTGCGTTTGCAAGAGCAAATGAGGAATTCGTGGCAGGAAAGAGGAAGGAAAGAAAGTTTCTCTCCCTCTGCCTGCTTTGCTCAGAGGACCGGATGAAGTCAGGGAGTTCTCCCTTTCACTGAGAAACGTGCAGGCTGCTGTTGCCTGGGCGCTCTCTTCTTTGCAAAAGAGTCTGCAGTTCCACGCTTTGAACCGTGGAAAGGCGCCGGGCTCTGCTAAGATTTCCCCCGGCGCTTCGTTTGCCCTGGGCCAAAGCGAGCCTTCACAATAGCTGAACGCTAACACTGCATACTCGTTCCACTTCCAGAACCGGGCTACGGCGAGGCAGTTCTCCGGGGGAAAACGGCCCTTCGCGAAGGGCAGATCTGCCGAGCTCATTGCGGGAAAGCGAAAGCAAAGGACGCTTTTCTCCCTCTAACCGCTTTCGTCAGAGGAACGGGGGAAGTCACAGTGTTCTTTCTCTCCCTGAGATACACACAATCTGACGTTGCCTCTGAGCTCCGTTGCTGGCAAAGAACTGAAAGTGACATACATTCCTGTGGGGAAACACAGGGCTTTGCTAGGATTTCTCTAGGCAGTGTGTTTTCCCTGGGCCTCACTGTAGCAACACGATCTCGCCAGGGCAACACTGCATGGCACTTCCTCTGCCAGGAGAGAGCTGCTGCTTTGTAGTTTGTGCTGGGAAACCTTGCTTTGGCAAGTGCGAATTGACCGCATTCAGGCAGAAAGAAAAGAGAATAGCAAGAGGCCTTTTCTCCCCGGCTGCTCTGCCAAGCCCTTCCAGCTCAAACTATGTCGTTGCTCCTCTGGAAGGATCCCTGCACCGCGGCGTAGTTTTTCCGAAGAAGCCCTGCGTTTGCAAGAGCAAATGAGGAATTCGTGGCAGGAAAGAGGAAGGAAAGAAAGTTTCTCTCCCTCTGCCTGCTTTGCTCAGAGGACCGGATGAAGTCAGGGAGTTCTCCCTTTCACTGAGAAACGTGCGGGCTGCTGTTGCCTGGGCGCTCTCTTCTTTGCAAAAGAGTCTGCAGTTCCACGCTTTGAACCGTGGAAAGGCGCCAGGCTCTGCTAAGATTTCCCCCGGCGCTTCGTTTGCCCTGGGCCAAAGCGAGCCTTCACAATAGCTGAACGCTAACACTGCATACTCGTTCCACTTCCAGAACCGGGCTACGGCGAGGCAGTTCTCCGGGGGAAAACGGCCCTTCGCGAAGGGCAGATCTGCCGAGCTCATTGCGGGAAAGCGAAAGCAAAGGACGCTTTTCTCCCTCTAACCGCTTTCGTCAGAGGAACGGGGGAAGTCACAGTGTTCTTTCTCTCCCTGAGATACACACAGTCTGACGTTGCCTCTGAGCTCCGTTGCTGGCAAAGAACTGAAAGTGACATACATTCCTGTGGGGAAACACAGGGCTTTGCTAGGATTTCTCTAGGCAGTGTGTTTTCCCTGGGCCTCACTGTAGCAACACGATCTCGCCAGGGCAACACTGCATGGCACTTCCTCTGCCAGGAGAGAGCTGCTGCTTTGTAGTTTGTGCTGGGAAACCTTGCTTTGGCAAGCGCGAATTGACCGCATTCAGGCAGAAAGAAAAGAGAATAGCAAGAGGCCTTTTCTCCCCGGCTGCTCTGCCAAGCCCTTCCAGCTCAAACTATGTCGTTGCTCCTCTGGAAGGATCCCTGCACCGCGGCGTAGTTTTTCCGAAGAAGCCCTGCGTTTGCAAGAGCAAATGAGGAATTCGTGGCAGGAAAGAGGAAGGAAAGAAAGTTTCTCTCCCTCTGCCTGCTTTGCTCAGAGGACCGGATGAAGTCAGGGAGTTCTCCCTTTCACTGAGAAACGTGCGGGCTGCTGTTGCCTGGGCGCTCTCTTCTCTGCAAAAGAGTCTGCAGTTCCACGCTTTGAACCGTGGAAAGGCGCCGGGCTCTGCTAAGATTTCCCCCGGCGCTTCGTTTGCCCTGGGCCAAAGCGAGCCTTCACAATAGCTGAACGCTAACACTGCATACTCGTTCCACTTCCAGAACCGGGCTACGGCGAGGCAGTTCTCCGGGGGAAAACGGCCCTTCGCGAAGGGCAGATCTGCCGAGCTCATTGCGGGAAAGCGAAAGCAAAGGACGCTTTTCTCCCTCTAACCGCTTTCGTCAGAGGAACGGGGGAAGTCACAGTGTTCTTTCTCTCCCTGAGATACACACAATCTGACGTTGCCTCTGAGCTCCGTTGCTGGCAAAGAACTGAAAGTGACATACATTCCTGTGGGGAAACACAGGGCTTTGCTAGGATTTCTCTAGGCAGTGTGTTTTCCCTGGGCCTCACTGTAGCAACACGATCTCGCCAGGGCAACACTGCATGGCACTTCCTCTGCCAGGAGAGAGCTGCTGCTTTGTAGTTTGTGCTGGGAAACCTTGCTTTGGCAAGCGCGAATTGACCGCATTCAGGCAGAAAGAAAAGAGAATAGCAAGAGGCCTTTTCTCCCCGGCTGCTCTGCCAAGCCCTTCCAGCTCAAACTATGTCGTTGCTCCTCTGGAAGGATCCCTGCACCGCGGCGTAGTTTTTCCGAAGAAGCCCTGCGTTTGCAAGAGCAAATGAGGAATTCGTGGCAGGAAAGAGGAAGGAAAGAAAGTTTCTCTCCCTCTGCCTGCTTTGCTCAGAGGACCGGATGAAGTCAGGGAGTTCTCCCTTTCACTGAGAAACGTGCGGGCTGCTGTTGCCTGGGCGCTCTCTTCTCTGCAAAAGAGTCTGCAGTTCCACGCTTTGAACCGTGGAAAGGCGCCGGGCTCTGCTAAGATTTCCCCCGGCGCTTCGTTTGCCCTGGGCCAAAGCGAGCCTTCACAATAGCTGAACGCTAACACTGCATACTCGTTCCACTTCCAGAACCGGGCTACGGCGAGGCAGTTCTCCGGGGGAAAACGGCCCTTCGCGAAGGGCAGATCTGCCGAGCTCATTGCGGGAAAGCGAAAGCAAAGGACGCTTTTCTCCCTCTAACCGCTTTCGTCAGAGGAACGGGGGAAGTCACAGTGTTCTTTCTCTCCCTGAGATACACACAATCTGACGTTGCCTCTGAGCTCCGTTGCTGGCAAAGAACTGAAAGTGACATACATTCCTGTGGGGAAACACAGGGCTTTGCTAGGATTTCTCTAGGCAGTGTGTTTTCCCTGGGCCTCACTGTAGCAACACGATCTCGCCAGGGCAACACTGCATGGCACTTCCTCTGCCAGGAGAGAGCTGCTGCTTTGTAGTTTGTGCTGGGAAACCTTGCTTTGGCAAGTGCGAATTGACCGCATTCAGGCAGAAAGAAAAGAGAATAGCAAGAGGCCTTTTCTCCCCGGCTGCTCTGCCAAGCCCTTCCAGCTCAAACTATGTCGTTGCTCCTCTGGAAGGATCCCTGCACCGCGGCGTAGTTTTTCCGAAGAAGCCCTGCGTTTGCAAGAGCAAATGAGGAATTCGTGGCAGGAAAGAGGAAGGAAAGAAAGTTTCTCTCCCTCTGCCTGCTTTGCTCAGAGGACCGGATGAAGTCAGGGAGTTCTCCCTTTCACTGAGAAACGTGCGGGCTGCTGTTGCCTGGGCGCTCTCTTCTCTGCAAAAGAGTCTGCAGTTCCACGCTTTGAACCGTGGAAAGGCGCCAGGCTCTGCTAAGATTTCCCCCGGCGCTTCGTTTGCCCTGGGCCAAAGCGAGCCTTCACAATAGCTGAACGCTAACACTGCATACTCGTTCCACTTCCAGAACCGGGCTACGGCGAGGCAGTTCTCCGGGGGAAAACGGCCCTTCGCGAAGGGCAGATCTGCCGAGCTCATTGCGGGAAAGCGAAAGCAAAGGACGCTTTTCTCCCTCTAACCGCTTTCGTCAGAGGAACGGGGGAAGTCACAGTGTTCTTTCTCTCCCTGAGATACACACAATCTGACGTTGCCTCTGAGCTCCGTTGCTGGCAAAGAACTGAAAGTGACATACATTCCTGTGGGGAAACACAGGGCTTTGCTAGGATTTCTCTAGGCAGTGTGTTTTCCCTGGGCCTCACTGTAGCAACACGATCTCGCCAGGGCAACACTGCATGGCACTTCCTCTGCCAGGAGAGAGCTGCTGCTTTGTAGTTTGTGCTGGGAAACCTTGCTTTGGCAAGTGCGAATTGACCGCATTCAGGCAGAAAGAAAAGAGAATAGCAAGAGGCCTTTTCTCCCCGGCTGCTCTGCCAAGCCCTTCCAGCTCAAACTATGTCGTTGCTCCTCTGGAAGGATCCCTGCACCGCGGCGTAGTTTTTCCGAAGAAGCCCTGCGTTTGCAAGAGCAAATGAGGAATTCGTGGCAGGAAAGAGGAAGGAAAGAAAGTTTCTCTCCCTCTGCCTGCTTTGCTCAGAGGACCGGATGAAGTCAGGGAGTTCGCCCTTTCACTGAGAAACGTGCGGGCTGCTGTTGCCTGGGCGCTCTCTTCTCTGCAAAAGAGTCTGCAGTTCCACGCTTTGAACCGTGGAAAGGCGCCGGGCTCTGCTAAGATTTCCCCCGGCGCTTCGTTTGCCCTGGGCCAAAGCGAGCCTTCACAATAGCTGAACGCTAACACTGCATACTCGTTCCACTTCCAGAACCGGGCTACGGCGAGGCAGTTCTCCGGGGGAAAACGGCCCTTCGCGAAGGGCAGATCTGCCGAGCTCATTGCGGGAAAGCGAAAGCAAAGGACGCTTTTCTCCCTCTAACCGCTTTCGTCAGAGGAACGGGGGAAGTCACAGTGTTCTTTCTCTCCCTGAGATACACACAATCTGACGTTGCCTCTGAGCTCCGTTGCTGGCAAAGAACTGAAAGTGACATACATTCCTGTGGGGAAACACAGGGCTTTGCTAGGATTTCTCTAGGCAGTGTGTTTTCCCTGGGCCTCACTGTAGCAACACGATCTCGCCAGGGCAACACTGCATGGCACTTCCTCTGCCAGGAGAGAGCTGCTGCTTTGTAGTTTGTGCTGGGAAACCTTGCTTTGGCAAGTGCGAATTGACCGCATTCAGGCAGAAAGAAAAGAGAATAGCAAGAGGCCTTTTCTCCCCGGCTGCTCTGCCAAGCCCTTCCAGCTCAAACTATGTCGTTGCTCCTCTGGAAGGATCCCTGCACCGCGGCGTAGTTTTTCCGAAGAAGCCCTGCGTTTGCAAGAGCAAATGAGGAATTCGTGGCAGGAAAGAGGAAGGAAAGAAAGTTTCTCTCCCTCTGCCTGCTTTGCTCAGAGGACCGGATGAAGTCAGGGAGTTCTCCCTTTCACTGAGAAACGTGCGGGCTGCTGTTGCCTGGGCGCTCTCTTCTCTGCAAAAGAGTCTGCAGTTCCACGCTTTGAACCGTGGAAAGGCGCCAGGCTCTGCTAAGATTTCCCCCGGCGCTTCGTTTGCCCTGGGCCAAAGCGAGCCTTCACAATAGCTGAACGCTAACACTGCATACTCGTTCCACTTCCAGAACCGGGCTACGGCGAGGCAGTTCTCCGGGGGAAAACGGCCCTTCGCGAAGGGCAGATCTGCCGAGCTCATTGCGGGAAAGCGAAAGCAAAGGACGCTTTTCTCCCTCTAACCGCTTTCGTCAGAGGAACGGGGGAAGTCACAGTGTTCTTTCTCTCCCTGAGATACACACAATCTGACGTTGCCTCTGAGCTCCGTTGCTGGCAAAGAACTGAAAGTGACATACATTCCTGTGGGGAAACACAGGGCTTTGCTAGGATTTCTCTAGGCAGTGTGTTTTCCCTGGGCCTCACTGTAGCAACACGATCTCGCCAGGGCAACACTGCATGGCACTTCCTCTGCCAGGAGAGAGCTGCTGCTTTGTAGTTTGTGCTGGGAAACCTTGCTTTGGCAAGTGCGAATTGACCGCATTCAGGCAGAAAGAAAAGAGAATAGCAAGAGGCCTTTTCTCCCCGGCTGCTCTGCCAAGCCCTTCCAGCTCAAACTATGTCGTTGCTCCTCTGGAAGGATCCCTGCACCGCGGCGTAGTTTTTCCGAAGAAGCCCTGCGTTTGCAAGAGCAAATGAGGAATTCGTGGCAGGAAAGAGGAAGGAAAGAAAGTTTCTCTCCCTCTGCCTGCTTTGCTCAGAGGACCGGATGAAGTCAGGGAGTTCTCCCTTTCACTGAGAAACGTGCGGGCTGCTGTTGCCTGGGCGCTCTCTTCTCTGCAAAAGAGTCTGCAGTTCCACGCTTTGAACCGTGGAAAGGCGCCGGGCTCTGCTAAGATTTCCCCCGGCGCTTCGTTTGCCCTGGGCCAAAGCGAGCCTTCACAATAGCTGAACGCTAACACTGCATACTCGTTCCACTTCCAGAACGGGGCTACGGCGAGGCAGTTCTCCGGGGGAAAACGGCCCTTCGCGAAGGGCAGATCTGCCGAGCTCATTGCGGGAAAGCGAAAGCAAAGGACGCTTTTCTCCCTCTAACCGCTTTCGTCAGAGGAACGGGGGAAGTCACAGTGTTCTTTCTCTCCCTGAGATACACACAATCTGACGTTGCCTCTGAGCTCCGTTGCTGGCAAAGAACTGAAAGTGACATACATTCCTGTGGGGAAACACAGGGCTTTGCTAGGATTTCTCTAGGCAGTGTGTTTTCCCTGGGCCTCACTGTAGCAACACGATCTCGCCAGGGCAACACTGCATGGCACTTCCTCTGCCAGGAGAGAGCTGCTGCTTTGTAGTTTGTGCTGAGAAACCTTGCTTTGGCAAGTGCGAATTGACCGCATTCAGGCAGAAAGAAAAGAGAATAGCAAGAGGCCTTTTCTCCCCGGCTGCTCTGCCAAGCCCTTCCAGCTCAAACTATGTCGTTGCTCCTCTGGAAGGATCCCTGCACCGCGGCGTAGTTTTTCCGAAGAAGCCCTGCGTTTGCAAGAGCAAATGAGGAATTCGTGGCAGGAAAGAGGAAGGAAAGAAAGTTTCTCTCCCTCTGCCTGCTTTGCTCAGAGGACCGGATGAAGTCAGGGAGTTCGCCCTTTCACTGAGAAACGTGCGGGCTGCTGTTGCCTGGGCGCTCTCTTCTCTGCAAAAGAGTCTGCAGTTCCACGCTTTGAACCGTGGAAAGGCGCCGGGCTCTGCTAAGATTTCCCCCGGCGCTTCGTTTGCCCTGGGCCAAAGCGAGCCTTCACAATAGCTGAACGCTAACACTGCATACTCGTTCCACTTCCAGAACCGGGCTACGGCGAGGCAGTTCTCCGGGGGAAAACGGCCCTTCGCGAAGGGCAGATCTGCCGAGCTCATTGCGGGAAAGCGAAAGCAAAGGACGCTTTTCTCCCTCTAACCGCTTTCGTCAGAGGAACGGGGGACGTCACAGTGTTCTTTCTCTCCCTGAGATACACACAATCTGACGTTGCCTCTGAGCTCCGTTGCTGGCAAAGAACTGAAAGTGACATACATTCCTGTGGGGAAACACAGGGCTTTGCTAGGATTTCTCTAGGCAGTGTGTTTTCCCTGGGCCTCACTGTAGCAACACGATCTCGCCAGGGCAACACTGCATGGCACTTCCTCTGCCAGGAGAGAGCTGCTGCTTTGTAGTTTGTGCTGGGAAACCTTGCTTTGGCAAGTGCGAATTGACCGCATTCAGGCAGAAAGAAAAGAGAATAGCAAGAGGCCTTTTCTCCCCGGCTGCTCTGCCAAGCCCTTCCAGCTCAAACTATGTCGTTGCTCCTCTGGAAGGATCCCTGCACCGCGGCGTAGTTTTTCCGAAGAAGCCCTGCGTTTGCAAGAGCAAATGAGGAATTCGTGGCAGGAAAGAGGAAGGAAAGAAAGTTTCTCTCCCTCTGCCTGCTTTGCTCAGAGGACCGGATGAAGTCAGGGAGTTCTCCCTTTCACTGAGAAACGTGCGGGCTGCTGTTGCCTGGGCGCTCTCTTCTCTGCAAAAGAGTCTGCAGTTCCACGCTTTGAACCGTGGAAAGGCGCCAGGCTCTGCTAAGATTTCCCCCGGCGCTTCGTTTGCCCTGGGCCAAAGCGAGCCTTCACAATAGCTGAACGCTAACACTGCATACTCGTTCCACTTCCAGAACCGGGCTACGGCGAGGCAGTTCTCCGGGGGAAAACGGCCCTTCGCGAAGGGCAGATCTGCCGAGCTCATTGCGGGAAAGCGAAAGCAAAGGACGCTTTTCTCCCTCTAACCGCTTTCGTCAGAGGAACGGGGGAAGTCACAGTGTTCTTTCTCTCCCTGAGATACACACAATCTGACGTTGCCTCTGAGCTCCGTTGCTGGCAAAGAACTGAAAGTGACATACATTCCTGTGGGGAAACACAGGGCTTTGCTAGGATTTCTCTAGGCAGTGTGTTTTCCCTGGGCCTCACTGTAGCAACACGATCTCGCCAGGGCAACACTGCATGGCACTTCCTCTGCCAGGAGAGAGCTGCTGCTTTGTAGTTTGTGCTGGGAAACCTTGCTTTGGCAAGTGCGAATTGACCGCATTCAGGCAGAAAGAAAAGAGAATAGCAAGAGGCCTTTTCTCCCCGGCTGCTCTGCCAAGCCCTTCCAGCTCAAACTATGTCGTTGCTCCTCTGGAAGGATCCCTGCACCGCGGCGTAGTTTTTCCGAAGAAGCCCTGCGTTTGCAAGAGCAAATGAGGAATTCGTGGCAGGAAAGAGGAAGGAAAGAAAGTTTCTCTCCCTCTGCCTGCTTTGCTCAGAGGACCGGATGAAGTCAGGGAGTTCTCCCTTTCACTGAGAAACGTGCGGGCTGCTGTTGCCTGGGCGCTCTCTTCTCTGCAAAAGAGTCTGCAGTTCCACGCTTTGAACCGTGGAAAGGCGCCGGGCTCTGCTAAGATTTCCCCCGGCGCTTCGTTTGCCCTGGGCCAAAGCGAGCCTTCACAATAGCTGAACGCTAACACTGCATACTCGTTCCACTTCCAGAACGGGGCTACGGCGAGGCAGTTCTCCGGGGGAAAACGGCCCTTCGCGAAGGGCAGATCTGCCGAGCTCATTGCGGGAAAGCGAAAGCAAAGGACGCTTTTCTCCCTCTAACCGCTTTCGTCAGAGGAACGGGGGAAGTCACAGTGTTCTTTCTCTCCCTGAGATACACACAATCTGACGTTGCCTCTGAGCTCCGTTGCTGGCAAAGAACTGAAAGTGACATACATTCCTGTGGGGAAACACAGGGCTTTGCTAGGATTTCTCTAGGCAGTGTGTTTTCCCTGGGCCTCACTGTAGCAACACGATCTCGCCAGGGCAACACTGCATGGCACTTCCTCTGCCAGGAGAGAGCTGCTGCTTTGTAGTTTGTGCTGGGAAACCTTGCTTTGGCAAGTGCGAATTGACCGCATTCAGGCAGAAAGAAAAGAGAATAGCAAGAGGCCTTTTCTCCCCGGCTGCTCTGCCAAGCCCTTCCAGCTCAAACTATGTCGTTGCTCCTCTGGAAGGATCCCTGCACCGCGGCGTAGTTTTTCCGAAGAAGCCCTGCGTTTGCAAGAGCAAATGAGGAATTCGTGGCAGGAAAGAGGAAGGAAAGAAAGTTTCTCTCCCTCTGCCTGCTTTGCTCAGAGGACCGGATGAAGTCAGGGAGTTCTCCCTTTCACTGAGAAACGTGCGGGCTGCTGTTGCCTGGGCGCTCTCTTCTCTGCAAAAGAGTCTGCAGTTCCACGCTTTGAACCGTGGAAAGGCGCCAGGCTCTGCTAAGATTTCCCCCGGCGCTTCGTTTGCCCTGGGCCAAAGCGAGCCTTCACAATAGCTGAACGCTAACACTGCATACTCGTTCCACTTCCAGAACCGGGCTACGGCGAGGCAGTTCTCCGGGGGAAAACGGCCCTTCGCGAAGGGCAGATCTGCCGAGCTCATTGCGGGAAAGCGAAAGCAAAGGACGCTTTTCTCCCTCTAACCGCTTTCGTCAGAGGAACGGGGGAAGTCACAGTGTTCTTTCTCTCCCTGAGATACACACAATCTGACGTTGCCTCTGAGCTCCGTTGCTGGCAAAGAACTGAAAGTGACATACATTCCTGTGGGGAAACACAGGGCTTTGCTAGGATTTCTCTAGGCAGTGTGTTTTCCCTGGGCCTCACTGTAGCAACACGATCTCGCCAGGGCAACACTGCATGGCACTTCCTCTGCCAGGAGAGAGCTGCTGCTTTGTAGTTTGTGCTGGGAAACCTTGCTTTGGCAAGTGCGAATTGACCGCATTCAGGCAGAAAGAAAAGAGAATAGCAAGAGGCCTTTTCTCCCCGGCTGCTCTGCCAAGCCCTTCCAGCTCAAACTATGTCGTTGCTCCTCTGGAAGGATCCCTGCACCGCGGCGTAGTTTTTCCGAAGAAGCCCTGCGTTTGCAAGAGCAAATGAGGAATTCGTGGCAGGAAAGAGGAAGGAAAGAAAGTTTCTCTCCCTCTGCCTGCTTTGCTCAGAGGACCGGATGAAGTCAGGGAGTTCTCCCTTTCACTGAGAAACGTGCGGGCTGCTGTTGCCTGGGCGCTCTCTTCTCTGCAAAAGAGTCTGCAGTTCCACGCTTTGAACCGTGGAAAGGCGCCGGGCTCTGCTAAGATTTCCCCCGGCGCTTCGTTTGCCCTGGGCCAAAGCGAGCCTTCACAATAGCTGAACGCTAACACTGCATACTCGTTCCACTTCCAGAACGGGGCTACGGCGAGGCAGTTCTCCGGGGGAAAACGGCCCTTCGCGAAGGGCAGATCTGCCGAGCTCATTGCGGGAAAGCGAAAGCAAAGGACGCTTTTCTCCCTCTAACCGCTTTCGTCAGAGGAACGGGGGAAGTCACAGTGTTCTTTCTCTCCCTGAGATACACACAATCTGACGTTGCCTCTGAGCTCCGTTGCTGGCAAAGAACTGAAAGTGACATACATTCCTGTGGGGAAACACAGGGCTTTGCTAGGATTTCTCTAGGCAGTGTGTTTTCCCTGGGCCTCACTGTAGCAACACGATCTCGCCAGGGCAACACTGCATGGCACTTCCTCTGCCAGGAGAGAGCTGCTGCTTTGTAGTTTGTGCTGGGAAACCTTGCTTTGGCAAGTGCGAATTGACCGCATTCAGGCAGAAAGAAAAGAGAATAGCAAGAGGCCTTTTCTCCCCGGCTGCTCTGCCAAGCCCTTCCAGCTCAAACTATGTCGTTGCTCCTCTGGAAGGATCCCTGCACCGCGGCGTAGTTTTTCCGAAGAAGCCCTGCGTTTGCAAGAGCAAATGAGGAATTCGTGGCAGGAAAGAGGAAGGAAAGAAAGTTTCTCTCCCTCTGCCTGCTTTGCTCAGAGGACCGGATGAAGTCAGGGAGTTCTCCCTTTCACTGAGAAACGTGCGGGCTGCTGTTGCCTGGGCGCTCTCTTCTCTGCAAAAGAGTCTGCAGTTCCACGCTTTGAACCGTGGAAAGGCGCCGGGCTCTGCTAAGATTTCCCCCGGCGCTTCGTTTGCCCTGGGCCAAAGCGAGCCTTCACAATAGCTGAACGCTAACACTGCATACTCGTTCCACTTCCAGAACGGGGCTACGGCGAGGCAGTTCTCCGGGGGAAAACGGCCCTTCGCGAAGGGCAGATCTGCCGAGCTCATTGCGGGAAAGCGAAAGCAAAGGACGCTTTTCTCCCTCTAACCGCTTTCGTCAGAGGAACGGGGGACGTCACAGTGTTCTTTCTCTCCCTGAGATACACACAATCTGACGTTGCCTCTGAGCTCCGTTGCTGGCAAAGAACTGAAAGTGACATACATTCCTGTGGGGAAACACAGGGCTTTGCTAGGATTTCTCTAGGCAGTGTGTTTTCCCTGGGCCTCACTGTAGCAACACGATCTCGCCAGGGCAACACTGCATGGCACTTCCTCTGCCAGGAGAGAGCTGCTGCTTTGTAGTTTGTGCTGAGAAACCTTGCTTTGGCAAGTGCGAATTGACCGCATTCAGGCAGAAAGAAAAGAGAATAGCAAGAGGCCTTTTCTCCCCGGCTGCTCTGCCAAGCCCTTCCAGCTCAAACTATGTCGTTGCTCCTCTGGAAGGATCCCTGCACCGCGGCGTAGTTTTTCCGAAGAAGCCCTGCGTTTGCAAGAGCAAATGAGGAATTCGTGGCAGGAAAGAGGAAGGAAAGAAAGTTTCTCTCCCTCTGCCTGCTTTGCTCAGAGGACCGGATGAAGTCAGGGAGTTCTCCCTTTCACTGAGAAACGTGCGGGCTGCTGTTGCCTGGGCGCTCTCTTCTCTGCAAAAGAGTCTGCAGTTCCACGCTTTGAACCGTGGAAAGGCGCCGGGCTCTGCTAAGATTTCCCCCGGCGCTTCGTTTGCCCTGGGCCAAAGCGAGCCTTCACAATAGCTGAACGCTAACACTGCATACTCGTTCCACTTCCAGAACCGGGCTACGGCGAGGCAGTTCTCCGGGGGAAAACGGCCCTTCGCGAAGGGCAGATCTGCCGAGCTCATTGCGGGAAAGCGAAAGCAAAGGACGCTTTTCTCCCTCTAACCGCTTTCGTCAGAGGAACGGGGGAAGTCACAGTGTTCTTTCTCTCCCTGAGATACACACAATCTGACGTTGCCTCTGAGCTCCGTTGCTGGCAAAGAACTGAAAGTGACATACATTCCTGTGGGGAAACACAGGGCTTTGCTAGGATTTCTCTAGGCAGTGTGTTTTCCCTGGGCCTCACTGTAGCAACACGATCTCGCCAGGGCAACACTGCATGGCACTTCCTCTGCCAGGAGAGAGCTGCTGCTTTGTAGTTTGTGCTGGGAAACCTTGCTTTGGCAAGTGCGAATTGACCGCATTCAGGCAGAAAGAAAAGAGAATAGCAAGAGGCCTTTTCTCCCCGGCTGCTCTGCCAAGCCCTTCCAGCTCAAACTATGTCGTTGCTCCTCTGGAAGGATCCCTGCACCGCGGCGTAGTTTTTCCGAAGAAGCCCTGCGTTTGCAAGAGCAAATGAGGAATTCGTGGCAGGAAAGAGGAAGGAAAGAAAGTTTCTCTCCCTCTGCCTGCTTTGCTCAGAGGACCGGATGAAGTCAGGGAGTTCTCCCTTTCACTGAGAAACGTGCGGGCTGCTGTTGCCTGGGCGCTCTCTTCTTTGCAAAAGAGTCTGCAGTTCCACGCTTTGAACCGTGGAAAGGCGCCAGGCTCTGCTAAGATTTCCCCCGGCGCTTCGTTTGCCCTGGGCCAAAGCGAGCCTTCACAATAGCTGAACGCTAACACTGCATACTCGTTCCACTTCCAGAACCGGGCTACGGCGAGGCAGTTCTCCGGGGGAAAACGGCCCTTCGCGAAGGGCAGATCTGCCGAGCTCATTGCGGGAAAGCGAAAGCAAAGGACGCTTTTCTCCCTCTAACCGCTTTCGTCAGAGGAACGGGGGAAGTCACAGTGTTCTTTCTCTCCCTGAGATACACCCAGTCTGACGTTGCCTCTGAGCTCCGTTGCTGGCAAAGAACTGAAAGTGACATACATTCCTGTGGGGAAACACAGGGCTTTGCTAGGATTTCTCTAGGCAGTGTGTTTTCCCTGGGCCTCACTGTAGCAACACGATCTCGCCAGGGCAACACTGCATGGCACTTCCTCTGCCAGGAGAGAGCTGCTGCTTTGTAGTTTGTGCTGGGAAACCTTGCTTTGGCAAGCGCGAATTGACCGCATTCAGGCAGAAAGAAAAGAGAATAGCAAGAGGCCTTTTCTCCCCGGCTGCTCTGCCAAGCCCTTCCAGCTCAAACTATGTCGTTGCTCCTCTGGAAGGATCCCTGCACCGCGGCGTAGTTTTTCCGAAGAAGCCCTGCGTTTGCAAGAGCAAATGAGGAATTCGTGGCAGGAAAGAGGAAGGAAAGAAAGTTTCTCTCCCTCTGCCTGCTTTGCTCAGAGGACCGGATGAAGTCAGGGAGTTCTCCCTTTCACTGAGAAACGTGCGGGCTGCTGTTGCCTGGGCGCTCTCTTCTTTGCAAAAGAGTCTGCAGTTCCACGCTTTGAACCGTGGAAAGGCGCCGGGCTCTGCTAAGATTTCCCCCGGCGCTTCGTTTGCCCTGGGCCAAAGCGAGCCTTCACAATAGCTGAACGCTAACACTGCATACTCGTTCCACTTCCAGAACCGGGCTACGGCGAGGCAGTTCTCCGGGGGAAAACGGCCCTTCGCGAAGGGCAGATCTGCCGAGCTCATTGCGGGAAAGCGAAAGCAAAGGACGCTTTTCTCCCTCTAACCGCTTTCGTCAGAGGAACGGGGGAAGTCACAGTGTTCTTTCTCTCCCTGAGATACACACAGTCTGACGTTGCCTCTGAGCTCCGTTGCTGGCAAAGAACTGAAAGTGACATACATTCCTGTGGGGAAACACAGGGCTTTGCTAGGATTTCTCTAGGCAGTGTGTTTTCCCTGGGCCTCACTGTAGCAACACGATCTCGCCAGGGCAACACTGCATGGCACTTCCTCTGCCAGGAGAGAGCTGCTGCTTTGTAGTTTGTGCTGGGAAACCTTGCTTTGGCAAGCGCGAATTGACCGCATTCAGGCAGAAAGAAAAGAGAATAGCAAGAGGCCTTTTCTCCCCGGCTGCTCTGCCAAGCCCTTCCAGCTCAAACTATGTCGTTGCTCCTCTGGAAGGATCCCTGCACCGCGGCGTAGTTTTTCCGAAGAAGCCCTGCGTTTGCAAGAGCAAATGAGGAATTCGTGGCAGGAAAGAGGAAGGAAAGAAAGTTTCTCTCCCTCTGCCTGCTTTGCTCAGAGGACCGGATGAAGTCAGGGAGTTCTCCCTTTCACTGAGAAACGTGCGGGCTGCTGTTGCCTGGGCGCTCTCTTCTCTGCAAAAGAGTCTGCAGTTCCACGCTTTGAACCGTGGAAAGGCGCCGGGCTCTGCTAAGATTTCCCCCGGCGCTTCGTTTGCCCTGGGCCAAAGCGAGCCTTCACAATAGCTGAACGCTAACACTGCATACTCGTTCCACTTCCAGAACCGGGCTACGGCGAGGCAGTTCTCCGGGGGAAAACGGCCCTTCGCGAAGGGCAGATCTGCCGAGCTCATTGCGGGAAAGCGAAAGCAAAGGACGCTTTTCTCCCTCTAACCGCTTTCGTCAGAGGAACGGGGGACGTCACAGTGTTCTTTCTCTCCCTGAGATACACACAATCTGACGTTGCCTCTGAGCTCCGTTGCTGGCAAAGAACTGAAAGTGACATACATTCCTGTGGGGAAACACAGGGCTTTGCTAGGATTTCTCTAGGCAGTGTGTTTTCCCTGGGCCTCACTGTAGCAACACGATCTCGCCAGGGCAACACTGCATGGCACTTCCTCTGCCAGGAGAGAGCTGCTGCTTTGTAGTTTGTGCTGGGAAACCTTGCTTTGGCAAGTGCGAATTGACCGCATTCAGGCAGAAAGAAAAGAGAATAGCAAGAGGCCTTTTCTCCCCGGCTGCTCTGCCAAGCCCTTCCAGCTCAAACTATGTCGTTGCTCCTCTGGAAGGATCCCTGCACCGCGGCGTAGTTTTTCCGAAGAAGCCCTGCGTTTGCAAGAGCAAATGAGGAATTCGTGGCAGGAAAGAGGAAGGAAAGAAAGTTTCTCTCCCTCTGCCTGCTTTGCTCAGAGGACCGGATGAAGTCAGGGAGTTCTCCCTTTCACTGAGAAACGTGCGGGCTGCTGTTGCCTGGGCGCTCTCTTCTCTGCAAAAGAGTCTGCAGTTCCACGCTTTGAACCGTGGAAAGGCGCCGGGCTCTGCTAAGATTTCCCCCGGCGCTTCGTTTGCCCTGGGCCAAAGCGAGCCTTCACAATAGCTGAACGCTAACACTGCATACTCGTTCCACTTCCAGAACCGGGCTACGGCGAGGCAGTTCTCCGGGGGAAAACGGCCCTTCGCGAAGGGCAGATCTGCCGAGCTCATTGCGGGAAAGCGAAAGCAAAGGACGCTTTTCTCCCTCTAACCGCTTTCGTCAGAGGAACGGGGGACGTCACAGTGTTCTTTCTCTCCCTGAGATACACACAATCTGACGTTGCCTCTGAGCTCCGTTGCTGGCAAAGAACTGAAAGTGACATACATTCCTGTGGGGAAACACAGGGCTTTGCTAGGATTTCTCTAGGCAGTGTGTTTTCCCTGGGCCTCACTGTAGCAACACGATCTCGCCAGGGCAACACTGCATGGCACTTCCTCTGCCAGGAGAGAGCTGCTGCTTTGTAGTTTGTGCTGGGAAACCTTGCTTTGGCAAGTGCGAATTGACCGCATTCAGGCAGAAAGAAAAGAGAATAGCAAGAGGCCTTTTCTCCCCGGCTGCTCTGCCAAGCCCTTCCAGCTCAAACTATGTCGTTGCTCCTCTGGAAGGATCCCTGCACCGCGGCGTAGTTTTTCCGAAGAAGCCCTGCGTTTGCAAGAGCAAATGAGGAATTCGTGGCAGGAAAGAGGAAGGAAAGAAAGTTTCTCTCCCTCTGCCTGCTTTGCTCAGAGGACCGGATGAAGTCAGGGAGTTCTCCCTTTCACTGAGAAACGTGCGGGCTGCTGTTGCCTGGGCGCTCTCTTCTTTGCAAAAGAGTCTGCAGTTCCACGCTTTGAACCGTGGAAAGGCGCCGGGCTCTGCTAAGATTTCCCCCGGCGCTTCGTTTGCCCTGGGCCAAAGCGAGCCTTCACAATAGCTGAACGCTAACACTGCATACTCGTTCCACTTCCAGAACCGGGCTACGGCGAGGCAGTTCTCCGGGGGAAAACGGCCCTTCGCGAAGGGCAGATCTGCCGAGCTCATTGCGGGAAAGCGAAAGCAAAGGACGCTTTTCTCCCTCTAACCGCTTTCGTCAGAGGAACGGGGGAAGTCACAGTGTTCTTTCTCTCCCTGAGATACACACAGTCTGACGTTGCCTCTGAGCTCCGTTGCTGGCAAAGAACTGAAAGTGACATACATTCCTGTGGGGAAACACAGGGCTTTGCTAGGATTTCTCTAGGCAGTGTGTTTTCCCTGGGCCTCACTGTAGCAACACGATCTCGCCAGGGCAACACTGCATGGCACTTCCTCTGCCAGGAGAGAGCTGCTGCTTTGTAGTTTGTGCTGGGAAACCTTGCTTTGGCAAGCGCGAATTGACCGCATTCAGGCAGAAAGAAAAGAGAATAGCAAGAGGCCTTTTCTCCCCGGCTGCTCTGCCAAGCCCTTCCAGCTCAAACTATGTCGTTGCTCCTCTGGAAGGATCCCTGCACCGCGGCGTAGTTTTTCCGAAGAAGCCCTGCGTTTGCAAGAGCAAATGAGGAATTCGTGGCAGGAAAGAGGAAGGAAAGAAAGTTTCTCTCCCTCTGCCTGCTTTGCTCAGAGGACCGGATGAAGTCAGGGAGTTCTCCCTTTCACTGAGAAACGTGCGGGCTGCTGTTGCCTGGGCGCTCTCTTCTCTGCAAAAGAGTCTGCAGTTCCACGCTTTGAACCGTGGAAAGGCGCCGGGCTCTGCTAAGATTTCCCCCGGCGCTTCGTTTGCCCTGGGCCAAAGCGAGCCTTCACAATAGCTGAACGCTAACACTGCATACTCGTTCCACTTCCAGAACCGGGCTACGGCGAGGCAGTTCTCCGGGGGAAAACGGCCCTTCGCGAAGGACAGATCTGCCGAGCTCATTGCGGGAAAGCGAAAGCAAAGGACGCTTTTCTCCCTCTAACCGCTTTCGTCAGAGGAACGGGGGACGTCACAGTGTTCTTTCTCTCCCTGAGATACACACAATCTGACGTTGCCTCTGAGCTCCGTTGCTGGCAAAGAACTGAAAGTGACATACATTCCTGTGGGGAAACACAGGGCTTTGCTAGGATTTCTCTAGGCAGTGTGTTTTCCCTGGGCCTCACTGTAGCAACACGATCTCGCCAGGGCAACACTGCATGGCACTTCCTCTGCCAGGAGAGAGCTGCTGCTTTGTAGTTTGTGCTGGGAAACCTTGCTTTGGCAAGTGCGAATTGACCGCATTCAGGCAGAAAGAAAAGAGAATAGCAAGAGGCCTTTTCTCCCCGGCTGCTCTGCCAAGCCCTTCCAGCTCAAACTATGTCGTTGCTCCTCTGGAAGGATCCCTGCACCGCGGCGTAGTTTTTCCGAAGAAGCCCTGCGTTTGCAAGAGCAAATGAGGAATTCGTGGCAGGAAAGAGGAAGGAAAGAAAGTTTCTCTCCCTCTGCCTGCTTTGCTCAGAGGACCGGATGAAGTCAGGGAGTTCTCCCTTTCACTGAGAAACGTGCGGGCTGCTGTTGCCTGGGCGCTCTCTTCTCTGCAAAAGAGTCTGCAGTTCCACGCTTTGAACCGTGGAAAGGCGCCGGGCTCTGCTAAGATTTCCCCCGGCGCTTCGTTTGCCCTGGGCCAAAGCGAGCCTTCACAATAGCTGAACGCTAACACTGCATACTCGTTCCACTTCCAGAACGGGGCTATGGCGAGGCAGTTCTCCGGGGGAAAACGGCCCTTCGCGAAGGGCAGATCTGCCGAGCTCATTGCGGGAAAGCGAAAGCAAAGGACGCTTTTCTCCCTCTAACCGCTTTCGTCAGAGGAACGGGGGAAGTCACAGTGTTCTTTCTCTCCCTGAGATACACACAATCTGACGTTGCCTCTGAGCTCCGTTGCTGGCAAAGAACTGAAAGTGACATACATTCCTGTGGGGAAACACAGGGCTTTGCTAGGATTTCTCTAGGCAGTGTGTTTTCCCTGGGCCTCACTGTAGCAACACGATCTCGCCAGGGCAACACTGCATGGCACTTCCTCTGCCAGGAGAGAGCTGCTGCTTTGTAGTTTGTGCTGGGAAACCTTGCTTTGGCAAGCGCGAATTGACCGCATTCAGGCGGAAAGAAAAGAGAATAGCAAGAGGCCTTTTCTCCCCGGCTGCTCTGCCAAGCCCTTCCAGCTCAAACTATGTCGTTGCTCCTCTGGAAGGATCCCTGCACCGCGGCGTAGTTTTTCCGAAGAAGCCCTGCGTTTGCAAGAGCAAATGAGGAATTCGTGGCAGGAAAGAGGAAGGAAAGAAAGTTTCTCTCCCTCTGCCTGCTTTGCTCAGAGGACCGGATGAAGTCAGGGAGTTCTCCCTTTCACTGAGAAACGTGCGGGCTGCTGTTGCCTGGGCGCTCTCTTCTCTGCAAAAGAGTCTGCAGTTCCACGCTTTGAACCGTGGAAAGGCGCCGGGCTCTGCTAAGATTTCCCCCGGCGCTTCGTTTGCCCTGGGCCAAAGCGAGCCTTCACAATAGCTGAACGCTAACACTGCATACTCGTTCCACTTCCAGAACCGGGCTACGGCGAGGCAGTTCTCCGGGGGAAAACGGCCCTTCGCGAAGGGCAGATCTGCCGAGCTCATTGCGGGAAAGCGAAAGCAAAGGACGCTTTTCTCCCTCTAACCGCTTTCGTCAGAGGAACGGGGGAAGTCACAGTGTTCTTTCTCTCCCTGAGATACACACAATCTGACGTTGCCTCTGAGCTCCGTTGCTGGCAAAGAACTGAAAGTGACATACATTCCTGTGGGGAAACACAGGGCTTTGCTAGGATTTCTCTAGGCAGTGTGTTTTCCCTGGGCCTCACTGTAGCAACACGATCTCGCCAGGGCAACACTGCATGGCACTTCCTCTGCCAGGAGAGAGCTGCTGCTTTGTAGTTTGTGCTGGGAAACCTTGCTTTGGCAAGTGCGAATTGACCGCATTCAGGCAGAAAGAAAAGAGAATAGCAAGAGGCCTTTTCTCCCCGGCTGCTCTGCCAAGCCCTTCCAGCTCAAACTATGTCGTTGCTCCTCTGGAAGGATCCCTGCACCGCGGCGTAGTTTTTCCGAAGAAGCCCTGCGTTTGCAAGAGCAAATGAGGAATTCGTGGCAGGAAAGAGGAAGGAAAGAAAGTTTCTCTCCCTCTGCCTGCTTTGCTCAGAGGACCGGATGAAGTCAGGGAGTTCTCCCTTTCACTGAGAAACGTGCGGGCTGCTGTTGCCTGGGCGCTCTCTTCTCTGCAAAAGAGTCTGCAGTTCCACGCTTTGAACCGTGGAAAGGCGCCGGGCTCTGCTAAGATTTCCCCCGGCGCTTCGTTTGCCCTGGGCCAAAGCGAGCCTTCACAATAGCTGAACGCTAACACTGCATACTCGTTCCACTTCCAGAACCGGGCTACGGCGAGGCAGTTCTCCGGGGGAAAACGGCCCTTCGCGAAGGGCAGATCTGCCGAGCTCATTGCGGGAAAGCGAAAGCAAAGGACGCTTTTCTCCCTCTAACCGCTTTCGTCAGAGGAACGGGGGAAGTCACAGTGTTCTTTCTCTCCCTGAGATACACACAATCTGACGTTGCCTCTGAGCTCCGTTGCTGGCAAAGAACTGAAAGTGACATACATTCCTGTGGGGAAACACAGGGCTTTGCTAGGATTTCTCTAGGCAGTGTGTTTTCCCTGGGCCTCACTGTAGCAACACGATCTCGCCAGGGCAACACTGCATGGCACTTCCTCTGCCAGGAGAGAGCTGCTGCTTTGTAGTTTGTGCTGGGAAACCTTGCTTTGGCAAGTGCGAATTGACCGCATTCAGGCAGAAAGAAAAGAGAATAGCAAGAGGCCTTTTCTCCCCGGCTGCTCTGCCAAGCCCTTCCAGCTCAAACTATGTCGTTGCTCCTCTGGAAGGATCCCTGCACCGCGGCGTAGTTTTTCCGAAGAAGCCCTGCGTTTGCAAGAGCAAATGAGGAATTCGTGGCAGGAAAGAGGAAGGAAAGAAAGTTTCTCTCCCTCTGCCTGCTTTGCTCAGAGGACCGGATGAAGTCAGGGAGTTCTCCCTTTCACTGAGAAACGTGCGGGCTGCTGTTGCCTGGGCGCTCTCTTCTCTGCAAAAGAGTCTGCAGTTCCACGCTTTGAACCGTGGAAAGGCGCCGGGCTCTGCTAAGATTTCCCCCGGCGCTTCGTTTGCCCTGGGCCAAAGCGAGCCTTCACAATAGCTGAACGCTAACACTGCATACTCGTTCCACTTCCAGAACGGGGCTATGGCTAGGCAGTTCTCCGAGGGAAAACGGCCCTTCGCGAAGGGCAGATCTGCCGAGCTCATTGCGGGAAAGCGAAAGCAAAGGACGCTTTTCTCCCTCTAACCGCTTTCGTCAGAGGAACGGGGGAAGTCACAGTGTTCTTTCTCTCCCTGAGATACACACAATCTGACGTTGCCTCTGAGCTCCGTTGCTGGCAAAGAACTGAAAGTGACATACATTCCTGTGGGGAAACACAGGGCTTTGCTAGGATTTCTCTAGGCAGTGTGTTTTCCCTGGGCCTCACTGTAGCAACACGATCTCGCCAGGGCAACACTGCATGGCACTTCCTCTGCCAGGAGAGAGCTGCTGCTTTGTAGTTTGTGCTGAGAAACCTTGCTTTGGCAAGTGCGAATTGACCGCATTCAGGCAGAAAGAAAAGAGAATAGCAAGAGGCCTTTTCTCCCCGGCTGCTCTGCCAAGCCCTTCCAGCTCAAACTATGTCGTTGCTCCTCTGGAAGGATCCCTGCACCGCGGCGTAGTTTTTCCGAAGAAGCCCTGCGTTTGCAAGAGCAAATGAGGAATTCGTGGCAGGAAAGAGGAAGGAAAGAAAGTTTCTCTCCCTCTGCCTGCTTTGCTCAGAGGACCGGATGAAGTCAGGGAGTTCTCCCTTTCACTGAGAAACGTGCGGGCTGCTGTTGCCTGGGCGCTCTCTTCTTTGCAAAAGAGTCTGCAGTTCCACGCTTTGAACCGTGGAAAGGCGCCGGGCTCTGCTAAGATTTCCCCCGGCGCTTCGTTTGCCCTGGGCCAAAGCGAGCCTTCACAATAGCTGAACGCTAACACTGCATACTCGTTCCACTTCCAGAACCGGGCTACGGCGAGGCAGTTCTCCGGGGGAAAACGGCCCTTCGCGAAGGGCAGATCTGCCGAGCTCATTGCGGGAAAGCGAAAGCAAAGGACGCTTTTCTCCCTCTAACCGCTTTCGTCAGAGGAACGGGGGAAGTCACAGTGTTCTTTCTCTCCCTGAGATACACACAATCTGACGTTGCCTCTGAGCTCCGTTGCTGGCAAAGAACTGAAAGTGACATACATTCCTGTGGGGAAACACAGGGCTTTGCTAGGATTTCTCTAGGCAGTGTGTTTTCCCTGGGCCTCACTGTAGCAACACGATCTCGCCAGGGCAACACTGCATGGCACTTCCTCTGCCAGGAGAGAGCTGCTGCTTTGTAGTTTGTGCTGGGAAACCTTGCTTTGGCAAGTGCGAATTGACCGCATTCAGGCAGAAAGAAAAGAGAATAGCAAGAGGCCTTTTCTCCCCGGCTGCTCTGCCAAGCCCTTCCAGCTCAAACTATGTCGTTGCTCCTCTGGAAGGATCCCTGCACCGCGGCGTAGTTTTTCCGAAGAAGCCCTGCGTTTGCAAGAGCAAATGAGGAATTCGTGGCAGGAAAGAGGAAGGAAAGAAAGTTTCTCTCCCTCTGCCTGCTTTGCTCAGAGGACCGGATGAAGTCAGGGAGTTCTCCCTTTCACTGAGAAACGTGCGGGCTGCTGTTTCCTGGGCGCTCTCTTCTCTGCAAAAGAGTCTGCAGTTCCACGCTTTGAACCGTGGAAAGGCGCCGGGCTCTGCTAAGATTTCCCCCGGCGCTTCGTTTGCCCTGGGCCAAAGCGAACCTTCACAATAGCTGAACGCTAACACTGCATACTCGTTCCACTTCCAGAACCGGGCTACGGCGAGGCAGTTCTCCGGGGGAAAACGGCCCTTCGCGAAGGGCAGATCTGCCGAGCTCATTGCGGGAAAGCGAAAGCAAAGGACGCTTTTCTCCCTCTAACAGCTTTCGTCAGAGGAACGGGGGAAGTCACAGTGTTCTTTCTCTCCCTGAGATACACACAATCTGACGTTGCCTCTGAGCTCCGTTGCTGGCAAAGAACTGAAAGTGACATACATTCCTGTGGGGAAACACAGGGCTTTGCTAGGATTTCTCTAGGCAGTGTGTTTTCCCTGGGCCTCACTGTAGCAACACGATCTCGCCAGGGCAACACTGCATGGCACTTCCTCTGCCAGGAGAGAGCTGCTGCTTTGTAGTTTGTGCTGGGAAACCTTGCTTTGGCAAGTGCGAATTGACCGCATTCAGGCAGAAAGAAAAGAGAATAGCAAGAGGCCTTTTCTCCCCGGCTGCTCTGCCAAGCCCTTCCAGCTCAAACTATGTCGTTGCTCCTCTGGAAGGATCCCTGCACCGCGGCGTAGTTTTTCCGAAGAAGCCCTGCGTTTGCAAGAGCAAATGAGGAATTCGTGGCAGGAAAGAGGAAGGAAAGAAAGTTTCTCTCCCTCTGCCTGCTTTGCTCAGAGGACCGGATGAAGTCAGGGAGTTCTCCCTTTCACTGAGAAACGTGCGGGCTGCTGTTGCCTGGGCGCTCTCTTCTCTGCAAAAGAGTCTGCAGTTCCACGCTTTGAACCGTGGAAAGGCGCCGGGCTCTGCTAAGATTTCCCCCGGCGCTTCGTTTGCCCTGGGCCAAAGCGAGCCTTCACAATAGCTGAACGCTAACACTGCATACTCGTTCCACTTCCAGAACCGGGCTACGGCGAGGCAGTTCTCCGGGGGAAAACGGCCCTTCGCGAAGGGCAGATCTGCCGAGCTCATTGCGGGAAAGCGAAAGCAAAGGACGCTTTTCTCCCTCTAACCGGTTTCGTCAGAGGAACGGGGGAAGTCACAGTGTTCTTTCTCTCCCTGAGATACACACAGTCTGACGTTGCCTCTGAGCTCCGTTGCTGGCAAAGAACTGAAAGTGACATACATTCCTGTGGGGAAACACAGGGCTTTGCTAGGATTTCTCTAGGCAGTGTGTTTTCCCTGGGCCTCACTGTAGCAACACGATCTCGCCAGGGCAACACTGCATGGCACTTCCTCTGCCAGGAGAGAGCTGCTGCTTTGTAGTTTGTGCTGGGAAACCTTGCTTTGGCAAGCGCGAATTGACCGCATTCAGGCAGAAAGAAAAGAGAATAGCAAGAGGCCTTTTCTCCCCGGCTGCTCTGCCAAGCCCTTCCAGCTCAAACTATGTCGTTGCTCCTCTGGAAGGATCCCTGCACCGCGGCGTAGTTTTTCCGAAGAAGCCCTGCGTTTGCAAGAGCAAATGAGGAATTCGTGGCAGGAAAGAGGAAGGAAAGAAAGTTTCTCTCCCTCTGCCTGCTTTGCTCAGAGGACCGGATGAAGTCAGGGAGTTCTCCCTTTCACTGAGAAACGTGCGGGCTGCTGTTGCCTGGGCGCTCTCTTCTCTGCAAAAGAGTCTGCAGTTCCACGCTTTGAACCGTGGAAAGGCGCCGGGCTCTGCTAAGATTTCCCCCGGCGCTTCGTTTGCCCTGGGCCAAAGCGAGCCTTCACAATAGCTGAACGCTAACACTGCATACTCGTTCCACTTCCAGAACCGGGCTACGGCGAGGCAGTTCTCCGGGGGAAAACGGCCCTTCGCGAAGGGCAGATCTGCCGAGCTCATTGCGGGAAAGCGAAAGCAAAGGACGCTTTTCTCCCTCTAACCGCTTTCGTCAGAGGAACGGGGGACGTCACAGTGTTCTTTCTCTCCCTGAGATACACACAATCTGACGTTGCCTCTGAGCTCCGTTGCTGGCAAAGAACTGAAAGTGACATACATTCCTGTGGGGAAACACAGGGCTTTGCTAGGATTTCTCTAGGCAGTGTGTTTTCCCTGGGCCTCACTGTAGCAACACGATCTCGCCAGGGCAACACTGCATGGCACTTCCTCTGCCAGGAGAGAGCTGCTGCTTTGTAGTTTGTGCTGGGAAACCTTGCTTTGGCAAGTGCGAATTGACCGCATTCAGGCAGAAAGAAAAGAGAATAGCAAGAGGCCTTTTCTCCCCGGCTGCTCTGCCAAGCCCTTCCAGCTCAAACTATGTCGTTGCTCCTCTGGAAGGATCCCTGCACCGCGGCGTAGTTTTTCCGAAGAAGCCCTGCGTTTGCAAGAGCAAATGAGGAATTCGTGGCAGGAAAGAGGAAGGAAAGAAAGTTTCTCTCCCTCTGCCTGCTTTGCTCAGAGGACCGGATGAAGTCAGGGAGTTCTCCCTTTCACTGAGAAACGTGCGGGCTGCTGTTGCCTGGGCGCTCTCTTCTCTGCAAAAGAGTCTGCAGTTCCACGCTTTGAACCGTGGAAAGGCGCCGGGCTCTGCTAAGATTTCCCCCGGCGCTTCGTTTGCCCTGGGCCAAAGCGAGCCTTCACAATAGCTGAACGCTAACACTGCATACTCGTTCCACTTCCAGAACGGGGCTACGGCGAGGCAGTTCTACGGGGGAAAACGGCCCTTCGCGAAGGGCAGATCTGCCGAGCTCATTGCGGGAAAGCGAAAGCAAAGGACGCTTTTCTCCCTCTAACCGCTTTCGTCAGAGGAACGGGGGAAGTCACAGTGTTCTTTCTCTCCCTGAGATACACACAATCTGACGTTGCCTCTGAGCTCCGTTGCTGGCAAAGAACTGAAAGTGACATACATTCCTGTGGGGAAACACAGGGCTTTGCTAGGATTTCTCTAGGCAGTGTGTTTTCCCTGGGCCTCACTGTAGCAACACGATCTCGCCAGGGCAACACTGCATGGCACTTCCTCTGCCAGGAGAGAGCTGCTGCTTTGTAGTTTGTGCTGGGAAACCTTGCTTTGGCAAGCGCGAATTGACCGCATTCAGGCGGAAAGAAAAGAGAATAGCAAGAGGCCTTTTCTCCCCGGCTGCTCTGCCAAGCCCTTCCAGCTCAAACTATGTCGTTGCTCCTCTGGAAGGATCCCTGCACCGCGGCGTAGTTTTTCCGAAGAAGCCCTGCGTTTGCAAGAGCAAATGAGGAATTCGTGGCAGGAAAGAGGAAGGAAAGAAAGTTTCTCTCCCTCTGCCTGCTTTGCTCAGAGGACCGGATGAAGTCAGGGAGTTCTCCCTTTCACTGAGAAACGTGCGGGCTGCTGTTGCCTGGGCGCTCTCTTCTCTGCAAAAGAGTCTGCAGTTCCACGCTTTGAACCGTGGAAAGGCGCCGGGCTCTGCTAAGATTTCCCCCGGCGCTTCGTTTGCCCTGGGCCAAAGCGAGCCTTCACAATAGCTGAACGCTAACACTGCATACTCGTTCCACTTCCAGAACCGGGCTACGGCGAGGCAGTTCTCCGGGGGAAAACGGCCCTTCGCGAAGGGCAGATCTGCCGAGCTCATTGCGGGAAAGCGAAAGCAAAGGACGCTTTTCTCCCTCTAACCGCTTTCGTCAGAGGAACGGGGGAAGTCACAGTGTTCTTTCTCTCCCTGAGATACACACAATCTGACGTTGCCTCTGAGCTCCGTTGCTGGCAAAGAACTGAAAGTGACATACATTCCTGTGGGGAAACACAGGGCTTTGCTAGGATTTCTCTAGGCAGTGTGTTTTCCCTGGGCCTCACTGTAGCAACACGATCTCGCCAGGGCAACACTGCATGGCACTTCCTCTGCCAGGAGAGAGCTGCTGCTTTGTAGTTTGTGCTGGGAAACCTTGCTTTGGCAAGTGCGAATTGACCGCATTCAGGCAGAAAGAAAAGAGAATAGCAAGAGGCCTTTTCTCCCCGGCTGCTCTGCCAAGCCCTTCCAGCTCAAACTATGTCGTTGCTCCTCTGGAAGGATCCCTGCACCGCGGCGTAGTTTTTCCGAAGAAGCCCTGCGTTTGCAAGAGCAAATGAGGAATTCGTGGCAGGAAAGAGGAAGGAAAGAAAGTTTCTCTCCCTCTGCCTGCTTTGCTCAGAGGACCGGATGAAGTCAGGGAGTTCTCCCTTTCACTGAGAAACGTGCGGGCTGCTGTTGCCTGGGCGCTCTCTTCTCTGCAAAAGAGTCTGCAGTTCCACGCTTTGAACCGTGGAAAGGCGCCAGGCTCTGCTAAGATTTCCCCCGGCGCTTCGTTTGCCCTGGGCCAAAGCGAGCCTTCACAATAGCTGAACGCTAACACTGCATACTCGTTCCACTTCCAGAACCGGGCTACGGCGAGGCAGTTCTCCGGGGGAAAACGGCCCTTCGCGAAGGGCAGATCTGCCGAGCTCATTGCGGGAAAGCGAAAGCAAAGGACGCTTTTCTCCCTCTAACCGCTTTCGTCAGAGGAACGGGGGAAGTCACAGTGTTCTTTCTCTCCCTGAGATACACACAATCTGACGTTGCCTCTGAGCTCCGTTGCTGGCAAAGAACTGAAAGTGACATACATTCCTGTGGGGAAACACAGGGCTTTGCTAGGATTTCTCTAGGCAGTGTGTTTTCCCTGGGCCTCACTGTAGCAACACGATCTCGCCAGGGCAACACTGCATGGCACTTCCTCTGCCAGGAGAGAGCTGCTGCTTTGTAGTTTGTGCTGGGAAACCTTGCTTTGGCAAGTGCGAATTGACCGCATTCAGGCAGAAAGAAAAGAGAATAGCAAGAGGCCTTTTCTCCCCGGCTGCTCTGCCAAGCCCTTCCAGCTCAAACTATGTCGTTGCTCCTCTGGAAGGATCCCTGCACCGCGGCGTAGTTTTTCCGAAGAAGCCCTGCGTTTGCAAGAGCAAATGAGGAATTCGTGGCAGGAAAGAGGAAGGAAAGAAAGTTTCTCTCCCTCTGCCTGCTTTGCTCAGAGGACCGGATGAAGTCAGGGAGTTCTCCCTTTCACTGAGAAACGTGCGGGCTGCTGTTGCCTGGGCGCTCTCTTCTCTGCAAAAGAGTCTGCAGTTCCACGCTTTGAACCGTGGAAAGGCGCCGGGCTCTGCTAAGATTTCCCCCGGCGCTTCGTTTGCCCTGGGCCAAAGCGAGCCTTCACAATAGCTGAACGCTAACACTGCATACTCGTTCCACTTCCAGAACGGGGCTATGGCGAGGCAGTTCTCCGAGGGAAAACGGCCCTTCGCGAAGGGCAGATCTGCCGAGCTCATTGCGGGAAAGCGAAAGCAAAGGACGCTTTTCTCCCTCTAACCGCTTTCGTCAGAGGAACGGGGGAAGTGACAGTGTTCTTTCTCTCCCTGAGATACACACAATCTGACGTTGCCTCTGAGCTCCGTTGCTGGCAAAGAACTGAAAGTGACATACATTCCTGTGGGGAAACACAGGGCTTTGCTAGGATTTCTCTAGGCAGTGTGTTTTCCCTGGGCCTCACTGTAGCAACACGATCTCGCCAGGGCAACACTGCATGGCACTTCCTCTGCCAGGAGAGAGCTGCTGCTTTGTAGTTTGTGCTGAGAAACCTTGCTTTGGCAAGTGCGAATTGACCGCATTCAGGCAGAAAGAAAAGAGAATAGCAAGAGGCCTTTTCTCCCCGGCTGCTCTGCCAAGCCCTTCCAGCTCAAACTATGTCGTTGCTCCTCTGGAAGGATCCCTGCACCGCGGCGTAGTTTTTCCGAAGAAGCCCTGCGTTTGCAAGAGCAAATGAGGAATTCGTGGCAGGAAAGAGGAAGGAAAGAAAGTTTCTCTCCCTCTGCCTGCTTTGCTCAGAGGACCGGATGAAGTCAGGGAGTTCTCCCTTTCACTGAGAAACGTGCGGGCTGCTGTTGCCTGGGCGCTCTCTTCTCTGCAAAAGAGTCTGCAGTTCCACGCTTTGAACCGTGGAAAGGCGCCGGGCTCTGCTAAGATTTCCCCCGGCGCTTCGTTTGCCCTGGGCCAAAGCGAGCCTTCACAATAGCTGAACGCTAACACTGCATACTCGTTCCACTTCCAGAACCGGGCTACGGCGAGGCAGTTCTCCGGGGGAAAACGGCCCTTCGCGAAGGGCAGATCTGCCGAGCTCATTGCGGGAAAGCGAAAGCAAAGGACGCTTTTCTCCCTCTAACCGCTTTCGTCAGAGGAACGGGGGAAGTCACAGTGTTCTTTCTCTCCCTGAGATACACACAATCTGACGTTGCCTCTGAGCTCCGTTGCTGGCAAAGAACTGAAAGTGACATACATTCCTGTGGGGAAACACAGGGCTTTGCTAGGATTTCTCTAGGCAGTGTGTTTTCCCTGGGCCTCACTGTAGCAACACGATCTCGCCAGGGCAACACTGCATGGCACTTCCTCTGCCAGGAGAGAGCTGCTGCTTTGTAGTTTGTGCTGGGAAACCTTGCTTTGGCAAGTGCGAATTGACCGCATTCAGGCAGAAAGAAAAGAGAATAGCAAGAGGCCTTTTCTCCCCGGCTGCTCTGCCAAGCCCTTCCAGCTCAAACTATGTCGTTGCTCCTCTGGAAGGATCCCTGCACCGCGGCGTAGTTTTTCCGAAGAAGCCCTGCGTTTGCAAGAGCAAATGAGGAATTCGTGGCAGGAAAGAGGAAGGAAAGAAAGTTTCTCTCCCTCTGCCTGCTTTGCTCAGAGGACCGGATGAAGTCAGGGAGTTCTCCCTTTCACTGAGAAACGTGCGGGCTGCTGTTGCCTGGGCGCTCTCTTCTCTGCAAAAGAGTCTGCAGTTCCACGCTTTGAACCGTGGAAAGGCGCCGGGCTCTGCTAAGATTTCCCCCGGCGCTTCGTTTGCCCTGGGCCAAAGCGAGCCTTCACAATAGCTGAACGCTAACACTGCATACTCGTTCCACTTCCAGAACCGGGCTACGGCGAGGCAGTTCTCCGGGGGAAAACGGCCCTTCGCGAAGGGCAGATCTGCCGAGCTCATTGCGGGAAAGCGAAAGCAAAGGACGCTTTTCTCCCTCTAACAGCTTTCGTCAGAGGAACGGGGGAAGTCACAGTGTTCTTTCTCTCCCTGAGATACACACAATCTGACGTTGCCTCTGAGCTCCGTTGCTGGCAAAGAACTGAAAGTGACATACATTCCTGTGGGGAAACACAGGGCTTTGCTAGGATTTCTCTAGGCAGTGTGTTTTCCCTGGGCCTCACTGTAGCAACACGATCTCGCCAGGGCAACACTGCATGGCACTTCCTCTGCCAGGAGAGAGCTGCTGCTTTGTAGTTTGTGCTGGGAAACCTTGCTTTGGCAAGTGCGAATTGACCGCATTCAGGCAGAAAGAAAAGAGAATAGCAAGAGGCCTTTTCTCCCCGGCTGCTCTGCCAAGCCCTTCCAGCTCAAACTATGTCGTTGCTCCTCTGGAAGGATCCCTGCACCGCGGCGTAGTTTTTCCGAAGAAGCCCTGCGTTTGCAAGAGCAAATGAGGAATTCGTGGCAGGAAAGAGGAAGGAAAGAAAGTTTCTCTCCCTCTGCCTGCTTTGCTCAGAGGACCGGATGAAGTCAGGGAGTTCTCCCTTTCACTGAGAAACGTGCGGGCTGCTGTTGCCTGGGCGCTCTCTTCTCTGCAAAAGAGTCTGCAGTTCCACGCTTTGAACCGTGGAAAGGCGCCGGGCTCTGCTAAGATTTCCCCCGGCGCTTCGTTTGCCCTGGGCCAAAGCGAGCCTTCACAATAGCTGAACGCTAACACTGCATACTCGTTCCACTTCCAGAACCGGGCTACGGCGAGGCAGTTCTCCGGGGGAAAACGGCCCTTCGCGAAGGGCAGATCTGCCGAGCTCATTGCGGGAAAGCGAAAGCAAAGGACGCTTTTCTCCCTCTAACCGCTTTCGTCAGAGGAACGGGGGAAGTCACAGTGTTCTTTCTCTCCCTGAGATACACACAATCTGACGTTGCCTCTGAGCTCCGTTGCTGGCAAAGAACTGAAAGTGACATACATTCCTGTGGGGAAACACAGGGCTTTGCTAGGATTTCTCTAGGCAGTGTGTTTTCCCTGGGCCTCACTGTAGCAACACGATCTCGCCAGGGCAACACTGCATGGCACTTCCTCTGCCAGGAGAGAGCTGCTGCTTTGTAGTTTGTGCTGGGAAACCTTGCTTTGGCAAGTGCGAATTGACCGCATTCAGGCAGAAAGAAAAGAGAATAGCAAGAGGCCTTTTCTCCCCGGCTGCTCTGCCAAGCCCTTCCAGCTCAAACTATGTCGTTGCTCCTCTGGAAGGATCCCTGCACCGCGGCGTAGTTTTTCCGAAGAAGCCCTGCGTTTGCAAGAGCAAATGAGGAATTCGTGGCAGGAAAGAGGAAGGAAAGAAAGTTTCTCTCCCTCTGCCTGCTTTGCTCAGAGGACCGGATGAAGTCAGGGAGTTCTCCCTTTCACTGAGAAACGTGCGGGCTGCTGTTGCCTGGGCGCTCTCTTCTCTGCAAAAGAGTCTGCAGTTCCACGCTTTGAACCGTGGAAAGGCGCCGGGCTCTGCTAAGATTTCCCCCGGCGCTTCGTTTGCCCTGGGCCAAAGCGAGCCTTCACAATAGCTGAACGCTAACACTGCATACTCGTTCCACTTCCAGAACGGGGCTACGGCGAGGCAGTTCTACGGGGGAAAACGGCCCTTCGCGAAGGGCAGATCTGCCGAGCTCATTGCGGGAAAGCGAAAGCAAAGGACGCTTTTCTCCCTCTAACCGCTTTCGTCAGAGGAACGGGGGAAGTCACAGTGTTCTTTCTCTCCCTGAGATACACACAATCTGACGTTGCCTCTGAGCTCCGTTGCTGGCAAAGAACTGAAAGTGACATACATTCCTGTGGGGAAACACAGGGCTTTGCTAGGATTTCTCTAGGCAGTGTGTTTTCCCTGGGCCTCACTGTAGCAACACGATCTCGCCAGGGCAACACTGCATGGCACTTCCTCTGCCAGGAGAGAGCTGCTGCTTTGTAGTTTGTGCTGGGAAACCTTGCTTTGGCAAGCGCGAATTGACCGCATTCAGGCGGAAAGAAAAGAGAATAGCAAGAGGCCTTTTCTCCCCGGCTGCTCTGCCAAGCCCTTCCAGCTCAAACTATGTCGTTGCTCCTCTGGAAGGATCCCTGCACCGCGGCGTAGTTTTTCCGAAGAAGCCCTGCGTTTGCAAGAGCAAATGAGGAATTCGTGGCAGGAAAGAGGAAGGAAAGAAAGTTTCTCTCCCTCTGCCTGCTTTGCTCAGAGGACCGGATGAAGTCAGGGAGTTCTCCCTTTCACTGAGAAACGTGCGGGCTGCTGTTGCCTGGGCGCTCTCTTCTCTGCAAAAGAGTCTGCAGTTCCACGCTTTGAACCGTGGAAAGGCGCCGGGCTCTGCTAAGATTTCCCCCGGCGCTTCGTTTGCCCTGGGCCAAAGCGAGCCTTCACAATAGCTGAACGCTAACACTGCATACTCGTTCCACTTCCAGAACCGGGCTACGGCGAGGCAGTTCTCCGGGGGAAAACGGCCCTTCGCGAAGGGCAGATCTGCCGAGCTCATTGCGGGAAAGCGAAAGCAAAGGACGCTTTTCTCCCTCTAACCGCTTTCGTCAGAGGAACGGGGGAAGTCACAGTGTTCTTTCTCTCCCTGAGATACACACAATCTGACGTTGCCTCTGAGCTCCGTTGCTGGCAAAGAACTGAAAGTGACATACATTCCTGTGGGGAAACACAGGGCTTTGCTAGGATTTCTCTAGGCAGTGTGTTTTCCCTGGGCCTCACTGTAGCAACACGATCTCGCCAGGGCAACACTGCATGGCACTTCCTCTGCCAGGAGAGAGCTGCTGCTTTGTAGTTTGTGCTGGGAAACCTTGCTTTGGCAAGTGCGAATTGACCGCATTCAGGCAGAAAGAAAAGAGAATAGCAAGAGGCCTTTTCTCCCCGGCTGCTCTGCCAAGCCCTTCCAGCTCAAACTATGTCGTTGCTCCTCTGGAAGGATCCCTGCACCGCGGCGTAGTTTTTCCGAAGAAGCCCTGCGTTTGCAAGAGCAAATGAGGAATTCGTGGCAGGAAAGAGGAAGGAAAGAAAGTTTCTCTCCCTCTGCCTGCTTTGCTCAGAGGACCGGATGAAGTCAGGGAGTTCTCCCTTTCACTGAGAAACGTGCGGGCTGCTGTTGCCTGGGCGCTCTCTTCTCTGCAAAAGAGTCTGCAGTTCCACGCTTTGAACCGTGGAAAGGCGCCGGGCTCTGCTAAGATTTCCCCCGGCGCTTCGTTTGCCCTGGGCCAAAGCGAGCCTTCACAATAGCTGAACGCTAACACTGCATACTCGTTCCACTTCCAGAACCGGGCTACGGCGAGGCAGTTCTCCGGGGGAAAACGGCCCTTCGCGAAGGGCAGATCTGCCGAGCTCATTGCGGGAAAGCGAAAGCAAAGGACGCTTTTCTCCCTCTAACCGCTTTCGTCAGAGGAACGGGGGAAGTCACAGTGTTCTTTCTCTCCCTGAGATACACACAATCTGACGTTGCCTCTGAGCTCCGTTGCTGGCAAAGAACTGAAAGTGACATACATTCCTGTGGGGAAACACAGGGCTTTGCTAGGATTTCTCTAGGCAGTGTGTTTTCCCTGGGCCTCACTGTAGCAACACGATCTCGCCAGGGCAACACTGCATGGCACTTCCTCTGCCAGGAGAGAGCTGCTGCTTTGTAGTTTGTGCTGGGAAACCTTGCTTTGGCAAGTGCGAATTGACCGCATTCAGGCAGAAAGAAAAGAGAATAGCAAGAGGCCTTTTCTCCCCGGCTGCTCTGCCAAGCCCTTCCAGCTCAAACTATGTCGTTGCTCCTCTGGAAGGATCCCTGCACCGCGGCGTAGTTTTTCCGAAGAAGCCCTGCGTTTGCAAGAGCAAATGAGGAATTCGTGGCAGGAAAGAGGAAGGAAAGAAAGTTTCTCTCCCTCTGCCTGCTTTGCTCAGAGGACCGGATGAAGTCAGGGAGTTCTCCCTTTCACTGAGAAACGTGCGGGCTGCTGTTGCCTGGGCGCTCTCTTCTCTGCAAAAGAGTCTGCAGTTCCACGCTTTGAACCGTGGAAAGGCGCCGGGCTCTGCTAAGATTTCCCCCGGCGCTTCGTTTGCCCTGGGCCAAAGCGAGCCTTCACAATAGCTGAACGCTAACACTGCATACTCGTTCCACTTCCAGAACCGGGCTACGGCGAGGCAGTTCTCCGGGGGAAAACGGCCCTTCGCGAAGGGCAGATCTGCCGAGCTCATTGCGGGAAAGCGAAAGCAAAGGACGCTTTTCTCCCTCTAACCGCTTTCGTCAGAGGAACGGGGGAAGTCACAGTGTTCTTTCTCTCCCTGAGATACACACAATCTGACGTTGCCTCTGAGCTCCGTTGCTGGCAAAGAACTGAAAGTGACATACATTCCTGTGGGGAAACACAGGGCTTTGCTAGGATTTCTCTAGGCAGTGTGTTTTCCCTGGGCCTCACTGTAGCAACACGATCTCGCCAGGGCAACACTGCATGGCACTTCCTCTGCCAGGAGAGAGCTGCTGCTTTGTAGTTTGTGCTGGGAAACCTTGCTTTGGCAAGTGCGAATTGACCGCATTCAGGCAGAAAGAAAAGAGAATAGCAAGAGGCCTTTTCTCCCCGGCTGCTCTGCCAAGCCCTTCCAGCTCAAACTATGTCGTTGCTCCTCTGGAAGGATCCCTGCACCGCGGCGTAGTTTTTCCGAAGAAGCCCTGCGTTTGCAAGAGCAAATGAGGAATTCGTGGCAGGAAAGAGGAAGGAAAGAAAGTTTCTCTCCCTCTGCCTGCTTTGCTCAGAGGACCGGATGAAGTCAGGGAGTTCTCCCTTTCACTGAGAAACGTGCGGGCTGCTGTTGCCTGGGCGCTCTCTTCTCTGCAAAAGAGTCTGCAGTTCCACGCTTTGAACCGTGGAAAGGCGCCGGGCTCTGCTAAGATTTCCCCCGGCGCTTCGTTTGCCCTGGGCCAAAGCGAGCCTTCACAATAGCTGAACGCTAACACTGCATACTCGTTCCACTTCCAGAACCGGGCTACGGCGAGGCAGTTCTCCGGGGGAAAACGGCCCTTCGCGAAGGGCAGATCTGCCGAGCTCATTGCGGGAAAGCGAAAGCAAAGGACGCTTTTCTCCCTCTAACCGCTTTCGTCAGAGGAACGGGGGAAGTCACAGTGTTCTTTCTCTCCCTGAGATACACACAGTCTGACGTTGCCTCTGAGCTCCGTTGCTGGCAAAGAACTGAAAGTGACATACATTCCTGTGGGGAAACACAGGGCTTTGCTAGGATTTCTCTAGGCAGTGTGTTTTCCCTGGGCCTCACTGTAGCAACACGATCTCGCCAGGGCAACACTGCATGGCACTTCCTCTGCCAGGAGAGAGCTGCTGCTTTGTAGTTTGTGCTGGGAAACCTTGCTTTGGCAAGTGCGAATTGACCGCATTCAGGCAGAAAGAAAAGAGAATAGCAAGAGGCCTTTTCTCCCCGGCTGCTCTGCCAAGCCCTTCCAGCTCAAACTATGTCGTTGCTCCTCTGGAAGGATCCCTGCACCGCGGCGTAGTTTTTCCGAAGAAGCCCTGCGTTTGCAAGAGCAAATGAGGAATTCGTGGCAGGAAAGAGGAAGGAAAGAAAGTTTCTCTCCCTCTGCCTGCTTTGCTCAGAGGACCGGATGAAGTCAGGGAGTTCTCCCTTTCACTGAGAAACGTGCGGGCTGCTGTTGCCTGGGCGCTCTCTTCTCTGCAAAAGAGTCTGCAGTTCCACGCTTTGAACCGTGGAAAGGCGCCGGGCTCTGCTAAGATTTCCCCCGGCGCTTCGTTTGCCCTGGGCCAAAGCGAGCCTTCACAATAGCTGAACGCTAACACTGCATACTCGTTCCACTTCCAGAACCGGGCTACGGCGAGGCAGTTCTCCGGGGGAAAACGGCCCTTCGCGAAGGGCAGATCTGCCGAGCTCATTGCGGGAAAGCGAAAGCAAAGGACGCTTTTCTCCCTCTAACCGCTTTCGTCAGAGGAACGGGGGAAGTCACAGTGTTCTTTCTCTCCCTGAGATACACACAGTCTGACGTTGCCTCTGAGCTCCGTTGCTGGCAAAGAACTGAAAGTGACATACATTCCTGTGGGGAAACACAGGGCTTTGCTAGGATTTCTCTAGGCAGTGTGTTTTCCCTGGGCCTCACTGTAGCAACACGATCTCGCCAGGGCAACACTGCATGGCACTTCCTCTGCCAGGAGAGAGCTGCTGCTTTGTAGTTTGTGCTGGGAAACCTTGCTTTGGCAAGTGCGAATTGACCGCATTCAGGCAGAAAGAAAAGAGAATAGCAAGAGGCCTTTTCTCCCCGGCTGCTCTGCCAAGCCCTTCCAGCTCAAACTATGTCGTTGCTCCTCTGGAAGGATCCCTGCACCGCGGCGTAGTTTTTCCGAAGAAGCCCTGCGTTTGCAAGAGCAAATGAGGAATTCGTGGCAGGAAAGAGGAAGGAAAGAAAGTTTCTCTCCCTCTGCCTGCTTTGCTCAGAGGACCGGATGAAGTCAGGGAGTTCTCCCTTTCACTGAGAAACGTGCGGGCTGCTGTTGCCTGGGCGCTCTCTTCTCTGCAAAAGAGTCTGCAGTTCCACGCTTTGAACCGTGGAAAGGCGCCGGGCTCTGCTAAGATTTCCCCCGGCGCTTCGTTTGCCCTGGGCCAAAGCGAGCCTTCACAATAGCTGAACGCTAACACTGCATACTCGTTCCACTTCCAGAACCGGGCTACGGCGAGGCAGTTCTCCGGGGGAAAACGGCCCTTCGCGAAGGGCAGATCTGCCGAGCTCATTG
Source organism: Elephas maximus indicus (assembly GCF_024166365.1). Classification (NCBI taxonomy): domain Eukaryota; kingdom Metazoa; phylum Chordata; class Mammalia; order Proboscidea; family Elephantidae; genus Elephas; species Elephas maximus. Next base: position 1,721,175 of record NW_026060260.1, read on the forward strand.
CGGGAAAGCGAAAGCAAAGGACGCTTTTCTCCCTCTAACCGCTTTCGTCAGAGGAACGGGGGAAGTCACAGTGTTCTTTCTCTCCCTGAGATACACACAGTCTGACGTTGCCTCTGAGCTCCGTTGCTGGCAAAGAACTGAAAGTGACATACATTCCTGTGGGGAAACACAGGGCTTTGCTAGGATTTCTCTAGGCAGTGTGTTTTCCCTGGGCCTCACTGTAGCAACACGATCTCGCCAGGGCAACACTGCATGGCACTTCCTCTGCCAGGAGAGAGCTGCTGCTTTGTAGTTTGTGCTGAGAAACCTTGCTTTGGCAAGTGCGAATTGACCGCATTCAGGCAGAAAGAAAAGAGAATAGCAAGAGGCCTTTTCTCCCCGGCTGCTCTGCCAAGCCCTTCCAGCTCAAACTATGTCGTTGCTCCTCTGGAAGGATCCCTGCACCGCGGCGTAGTTTTTCCGAAGAAGCCCTGCGTTTGCAAGAGCAAATGAGGAATTCGTGGCAGGAAAGAGGAAGGAAAGAAAGTTTCTCTCCCTCTGCCTGCTTTGCTCAGAGGACCGGATGAAGTCAGGGAGTTCTCCCTTTCACTGAGAAACGTGCGGGCTGCTGTTGCCTGGGCGCTCTCTTCTCTGCAAAAGAGTCTGCAGTTCCACGCTTTGAACCGTGGAAAGGCGCCGGGCTCTGCTAAGATTTCCCCCGGCGCTTCGTTTGCCCTGGGCCAAAGCGAGCCTTCACAATAGCTGAACGCTAACACTGCATACTCGTTCCACTTCCAGAACCGGGCTACGGCGAGGCAGTTCTCCGGGGGAAAACGGCCCTTCGCGAAGGGCAGATCTGCCGAGCTCATTGCGGGAAAGCGAAAGCAAAGGACGCTTTTCTCCCTCTAACCGCTTTCGTCAGAGGAACGGGGGAAGTCACAGTGTTCTTTCTCTCCCTGAGATACACACAATCTGACGTTGCCTCTGAGCTCCGTTGCTGGCAAAGAACTGAAAGTGACATACATTCCTGTGGGGAAACACAGGGCTTTGCTAGGATTTCTCTAGGCAGTGTGTTTTCCCTGGGCCTCACTGTAGCAACACGATCTCGCCAGGGCAACACTGCATGGCACTTCCTCTGCCAGGAGAGAGCTGCTGCTTTGTAGTTTGTGCTGAGAAACCTTGCTTTGGCAAGTGCGAATTGACCGCATTCAGGCAGAAAGAAAAGAGAATAGCAAGAGGCCTTTTCTCCCCGGCTGCTCTGCCAAGCCCTTCCAGCTCAAACTATGTCGTTGCTCCTCTGGAAGGATCCCTGCACCGCGGCGTAGTTTTTCCGAAGAAGCCCTGCGTTTGCAAGAGCAAATGAGGAATTCGTGGCAGGAAAGAGGAAGGAAAGAAAGTTTCTCTCCCTCTGCCTGCTTTGCTCAGAGGACCGGATGAAGTCAGGGAGTTCTCCCTTTCACTGAGAAACGTGCGGGCTGCTGTTGCCTGGGCGCTCTCTTCTTTGCAAAAGAGTCTGCAGTTCCACGCTTTGAACCGTGGAAAGGCGCCGGGCTCTGCTAAGATTTCCCCCGGCGCTTCGTTTGCCCTGGGCCAAAGCGAGCCTTCACAATAGCTGAACGCTAACACTGCATACTCGTTCCACTTCCAGAACCGGGCTACGGCGAGGCAGTTCTCCGGGGGAAAACGGCCCTTCGCGAAGGGCAGATCTGCCGAGCTCATTGCGGGAAAGCGAAAGCAAAGGACGCTTTTCTCCCTCTAACCGCTTTCGTCAGAGGAACGGGGGAAGTCACAGTGTTCTTTCTCTCCCTGAGATACACACAATCTGACGTTGCCTCTGAGCTCCGTTGCTGGCAAAGAACTGAAAGTGACATACATTCCTGTGGGGAAACACAGGGCTTTGCTAGGATTTCTCTAGGCAGTGTGTTTTCCCTGGGCCTCACTGTAGCAACACGATCTCGCCAGGGCAACACTGCATGGCACTTCCTCTGCCAGGAGAGAGCTGCTGCTTTGTAGTTTGTGCTGGGAAACCTTGCTTTGGCAAGCGCGAATTGACCGCATTCAGGCGGAAAGAAAAGAGAATAGCAAGAGGCCTTTTCTCCCCGGCTGCTCTGCCAAGCCCTTCCAGCTCAAACTATGTCGTTGCTCCTCTGGAAGGATCCCTGCACCGCGGCGTAGTTTTTCCGAAGAAGCCCTGCGTTTGCAAGAGCAAATGAGGAATTCGTGGCAGGAAAGAGGAAGGAAAGAAAGTTTCTCTCCCTCTGCCTGCTTTGCTCAGAGGACCGGATGAAGTCAGGGAGTTCTCCCTTTCACTGAGAAACGTGCGGGCTGCTGTTGCCTGGGCGCTCTCTTCTCTGCAAAAGAGTCTGCAGTTCCACGCTTTGAACCGTGGAAAGGCGCCGGGCTCTGCTAAGATTTCCCCCGGCGCTTCGTTTGCCCTGGGCCAAAGCGAGCCTTCACAATAGCTGAACGCTAACACTGCATACTCGTTCCACTTCCAGAACCGGGCTACGGCGAGGCAGTTCTCCGGGGGAAAACGGCCCTTCGCGAAGGGCAGATCTGCCGAGCTCATTGCGGGAAAGCGAAAGCAAAGGACGCTTTTCTCCCTCTAACCGCTTTCGTCAGAGGAACGGGGGAAGTCACAGTGTTCTTTCTCTCCCTGAGATACACACAATCTGACGTTGCCTCTGAGCTCCGTTGCTGGCAAAGAACTGAAAGTGACATACATTCCTGTGGGGAAACACAGGGCTTTGCTAGGATTTCTCTAGGCAGTGTGTTTTCCCTGGGCCTCACTGTAGCAACACGATCTCGCCAGGGCAACACTGCATGGCACTTCCTCTGCCAGGAGAGAGCTGCTGCTTTGTAGTTTGTGCTGGGAAACCTTGCTTTGGCAAGTGCGAATTGACCGCATTCAGGCAGAAAGAAAAGAGAATAGCAAGAGGCCTTTTCTCCCCGGCTGCTCTGCCAAGCCCTTCCAGCTCAAACTATGTCGTTGCTCCTCTGGAAGGATCCCTGCACCGCGGCGTAGTTTTTCCGAAGAAGCCCTGCGTTTGCAAGAGCAAATGAGGAATTCGTGGCAGGAAAGAGGAAGGAAAGAAAGTTTCTCTCCCTCTGCCTGCTTTGCTCAGAGGACCGGATGAAGTCAGGGAGTTCTCCCTTTCACTGAGAAACGTGCGGGCTGCTGTTGCCTGGGCGCTCTCTTCTCTGCAAAAGAGTCTGCAGTTCCACGCTTTGAACCGTGGAAAGGCGCCGGGCTCTGCTAAGATTTCCCCCGGCGCTTCGTTTGCCCTGGGCCAAAGCGAGCCTTCACAATAGCTGAACGCTAACACTGCATACTCGTTCCACTTCCAGAACCGGGCTACGGCGAGGCAGTTCTCCGGGGGAAAACGGCCCTTCGCGAAGGGCAGATCTGCCGAGCTCATTGCGGGAAAGCGAAAGCAAAGGACGCTTTTCTCCCTCTAACCGCTTTCGTCAGAGGAACGGGGGAAGTCACAGTGTTCTTTCTCTCCCTGAGATACACACAATCTGACGTTGCCTCTGAGCTCCGTTGCTGGCAAAGAACTGAAAGTGACATACATTCCTGTGGGGAAACACAGGGCTTTGCTAGGATTTCTCTAGGCAGTGTGTTTTCCCTGGGCCTCACTGTAGCAACACGATCTCGCCAGGGCAACACTGCATGGCACTTCCTCTGCCAGGAGAGAGCTGCTGCTTTGTAGTTTGTGCTGGGAAACCTTGCTTTGGCAAGCGCGAATTGACCGCATTCAGGCAGAAAGAAAAGAGAATAGCAAGAGGCCTTTTCTCCCCGGCTGCTCTGCCAAGCCCTTCCAGCTCAAACTATGTCGTTGCTCCTCTGGAAGGATCCCTGCACCGCGGCGTAGTTTTTCCGAAGAAGCCCTGCGTTTGCAAGAGCAAATGAGGAATTCGTGGCAGGAAAGAGGAAGGAAAGAAAGTTTCTCTCCCTCTGCCTGCTTTGCTCAGAGGACCGGATGAAGTCAGGGAGTTCTCCCTTTCACTGAGAAACGTGCAGGCTGCTGTTGCCTGGGCGCTCTCTTCTCTGCAAAAGAGTCTGCAGTTCCACGCTTTGAACCGTGGAAAGGCGCCGGGCTCTGCTAAGATTTCCCCCGGCGCTTCGTTTGCCCTGGGCCAAAGCGAGCCTTCACAATAGCTGAACGCTAACACTGCATACTCGTTCCACTTCCAGAACCGGGCTACGGCGAGGCAGTTCTCCGGGGGAAAACGGCCCTTCGCGAAGGGCAGATCTGCCGAGCTCATTGCGGGAAAGCGAAAGCAAAGGACGCTTTTCTCCCTCTAACCGCTTTCGTCAGAGGAACGGGGGAAGTCACAGTGTTCTTTCTCTCCCTGAGATACACACAATCTGACGTTGCCTCTGAGCTCCGTTGCTGGCAAAGAACTGAAAGTGACATACATTCCTGTGGGGAAACACAGGGCTTTGCTAGGATTTCTCTAGGCAGTGTGTTTTCCCTGGGCCTCACTGTAGCAACACGATCTCGCCAGGGCAACACTGCATGGCACTTCCTCTGCCAGGAGAGAGCTGCTGCTTTGTAGTTTGTGCTGGGAAACCTTGCTTTGGCAAGTGCGAATTGACCGCATTCAGGCAGAAAGAAAAGAGAATAGCAAGAGGCCTTTTCTCCCCGGCTGCTCTGCCAAGCCCTTCCAGCTCAAACTATGTCGTTGCTCCTCTGGAAGGATCCCTGCACCGCGGCGTAGTTTTTCCGAAGAAGCCCTGCGTTTGCAAGAGCAAATGAGGAATTCGTGGCAGGAAAGAGGAAGGAAAGAAAGTTTCTCTCCCTCTGCCTGCTTTGCTCAGAGGACCGGATGAAGTCAGGGAGTTCTCCCTTTCACTGAGAAACGTGCGGGCTGCTGTTGCCTGGGCGCTCTCTTCTCTGCAAAAGAGTCTGCAGTTCCACGCTTTGAACCGTGGAAAGGCGCCAGGCTCTGCTAAGATTTCCCCCGGCGCTTCGTTTGCCCTGGGCCAAAGCGAGCCTTCACAATAGCTGAACGCTAACACTGCATACTCGTTCCACTTCCAGAACCGGGCTACGGCGAGGCAGTTCTCCGGGGGAAAACGGCCCTTCGCGAAGGGCAGATCTGCCGAGCTCATTGCGGGAAAGCGAAAGCAAAGGACGCTTTTCTCCCTCTAACCGCTTTCGTCAGAGGAACGGGGGAAGTCACAGTGTTCTTTCTCTCCCTGAGATACACACAATCTGACGTTGCCTCTGAGCTCCGTTGCTGGCAAAGAACTGAAAGTGACATACATTCCTGTGGGGAAACACAGGGCTTTGCTAGGATTTCTCTAGGCAGTGTGTTTTCCCTGGGCCTCACTGTAGCAACACGATCTCGCCAGGGCAACACTGCATGGCACTTCCTCTGCCAGGAGAGAGCTGCTGCTTTGTAGTTTGTGCTGGGAAACCTTGCTTTGGCAAGTGCGAATTGACCGCATTCAGGCAGAAAGAAAAGAGAATAGCAAGAGGCCTTTTCTCCCCGGCTGCTCTGCCAAGCCCTTCCAGCTCAAACTATGTCGTTGCTCCTCTGGAAGGATCCCTGCACCGCGGCGTAGTTTTTCCGAAGAAGCCCTGCGTTTGCAAGAGCAAATGAGGAATTCGTGGCAGGAAAGAGGAAGGAAAGAAAGTTTCTCTCCCTCTGCCTGCTTTGCTCAGAGGACCGGATGAAGTCAGGGAGTTCTCCCTTTCACTGAGAAACGTGCGGGCTGCTGTTGCCTGGGCGCTCTCTTCTCTGCAAAAGAGTCTGCAGTTCCACGCTTTGAACCGTGGAAAGGCGCCGGGCTCTGCTAAGATTTCCCCCGGCGCTTCGTTTGCCCTGGGCCAAAGCGAGCCTTCACAATAGCTGAACGCTAACACTGCATACTCGTTCCACTTCCAGAACCGGGCTACGGCGAGGCAGTTCTCCGGGGGAAAACGGCCCTTCGCGAAGGGCAGATCTGCCGAGCTCATTGCGGGAAAGCGAAAGCAAAGGACGCTTTTCTCCCTCTAACCGCTTTCGTCAGAGGAACGGGGGAAGTCACAGTGTTCTTTCTCTCCCTGAGATACACACAATCTGACGTTGCCTCTGAGCTCCGTTGCTGGCAAAGAACTGAAAGTGACATACATTCCTGTGGGGAAACACAGGGCTTTGCTAGGATTTCTCTAGGCAGTGTGTTTTCCCTGGGCCTCACTGTAGCAACACGATCTCGCCAGGGCAACACTGCATGGCACTTCCTCTGCCAGGAGAGAGCTGCTGCTTTGTAGTTTGTGCTGGGAAACCTTGCTTTGGCAAGTGCGAATTGACCGCATTCAGGCAGAAAGAAAAGAGAATAGCAAGAGGCCTTTTCTCCCCGGCTGCTCTGCCAAGCCCTTCCAGCTCAAACTATGTCGTTGCTCCTCTGGAAGGATCCCTGCACCGCGGCGTAGTTTTTCCGAAGAAGCCCTGCGTTTGCAAGAGCAAATGAGGAATTCGTGGCAGGAAAGAGGAAGGAAAGAAAGTTTCTCTCCCTCTGCCTGCTTTGCTCAGAGGACCGGATGAAGTCAGGGAGTTCTCCCTTTCACTGAGAAACGTGCGGGCTGCTGTTGCCTGGGCGCTCTCTTCTCTGCAAAAGAGTCTGCAGTTCCACGCTTTGAACCGTGGAAAGGCGCCGGGCTCTGCTAAGATTTCCCCCGGCGCTTCGTTTGCCCTGGGCCAAAGCGAGCCTTCACAATAGCTGAACGCTAACACTGCATACTCGTTCCACTTCCAGAACGGGGCTACGGCGAGGCAGTTCTACGGGGGAAAACGGCCCTTCGCGAAGGGCAGATCTGCCGAGCTCATTGCGGGAAAGCGAAAGCAAAGGACGCTTTTCTCCCTCTAACCGCTTTCGTCAGAGGAACGGGGGAAGTCACAGTGTTCTTTCTCTCCCTGAGATACACACAATCTGACGTTGCCTCTGAGCTCCGTTGCTGGCAAAGAACTGAAAGTGACATACATTCCTGTGGGGAAACACAGGGCTTTGCTAGGATTTCTCTAGGCAGTGTGTTTTCCCTGGGCCTCACTGTAGCAACACGATCTCGCCAGGGCAACACTGCATGGCACTTCCTCTGCCAGGAGAGAGCTGCTGCTTTGTAGTTTGTGCTGGGAAACCTTGCTTTGGCAAGCGCGAATTGACCGCATTCAGGCGGAAAGAAAAGAGAATAGCAAGAGGCCTTTTCTCCCCGGCTGCTCTGCCAAGCCCTTCCAGCTCAAACTATGTCGTTGCTCCTCTGGAAGGATCCCTGCACCGCGGCGTAGTTTTTCCGAAGAAGCCCTGCGTTTGCAAGAGCAAATGAGGAATTCGTGGCAGGAAAGAGGAAGGAAAGAAAGTTTCTCTCCCTCTGCCTGCTTTGCTCAGAGGACCGGATGAAGTCAGGGAGTTCTCCCTTTCACTGAGAAACGTGCGGGCTGCTGTTGCCTGGGCGCTCTCTTCTCTGCAAAAGAGTCTGCAGTTCCACGCTTTGAACCGTGGAAAGGCGCCGGGCTCTGCTAAGATTTCCCCCGGCGCTTCGTTTGCCCTGGGCCAAAGCGAGCCTTCACAATAGCTGAACGCTAACACTGCATACTCGTTCCACTTCCAGAACCGGGCTACGGCGAGGCAGTTCTCCGGGGGAAAACGGCCCTTCGCGAAGGGCAGATCTGCCGAGCTCATTGCGGGAAAGCGAAAGCAAAGGACGCTTTTCTCCCTCTAACCGCTTTCGTCAGAGGAACGGGGGAAGTCACAGTGTTCTTTCTCTCCCTGAGATACACACAATCTGACGTTGCCTCTGAGCTCCGTTGCTGGCAAAGAACTGAAAGTGACATACATTCCTGTGGGGAAACACAGGGCTTTGCTAGGATTTCTCTAGGCAGTGTGTTTTCCCTGGGCCTCACTGTAGCAACACGATCTCGCCAGGGCAACACTGCATGGCACTTCCTCTGCCAGGAGAGAGCTGCTGCTTTGTAGTTTGTGCTGGGAAACCTTGCTTTGGCAAGTGCGAATTGACCGCATTCAGGCAGAAAGAAAAGAGAATAGCAAGAGGCCTTTTCTCCCCGGCTGCTCTGCCAAGCCCTTCCAGCTCAAACTATGTCGTTGCTCCTCTGGAAGGATCCCTGCACCGCGGCGTAGTTTTTCCGAAGAAGCCCTGCGTTTGCAAGAGCAAATGAGGAATTCGTGGCAGGAAAGAGGAAGGAAAGAAAGTTTCTCTCCCTCTGCCTGCTTTGCTCAGAGGACCGGATGAAGTCAGGGAGTTCTCCCTTTCACTGAGAAACGTGCGGGCTGCTGTTGCCTGGGCGCTCTCTTCTCTGCAAAAGAGTCTGCAGTTCCACGCTTTGAACCGTGGAAAGGCGCCAGGCTCTGCTAAGATTTCCCCCGGCGCTTCGTTTGCCCTGGGCCAAAGCGAGCCTTCACAATAGCTGAACGCTAACACTGCATACTCGTTCCACTTCCAGAACCGGGCTACGGCGAGGCAGTTCTCCGGGGGAAAACGGCCCTTCGCGAAGGGCAGATCTGCCGAGCTCATTGCGGGAAAGCGAAAGCAAAGGACGCTTTTCTCCCTCTAACCGCTTTCGTCAGAGGAACGGGGGAAGTCACAGTGTTCTTTCTCTCCCTGAGATACACACAATCTGACGTTGCCTCTGAGCTCCGTTGCTGGCAAAGAACTGAAAGTGACATACATTCCTGTGGGGAAACACAGGGCTTTGCTAGGATTTCTCTAGGCAGTGTGTTTTCCCTGGGCCTCACTGTAGCAACACGATCTCGCCAGGGCAACACTGCATGGCACTTCCTCTGCCAGGAGAGAGCTGCTGCTTTGTAGTTTGTGCTGGGAAACCTTGCTTTGGCAAGTGCGAATTGACCGCATTCAGGCAGAAAGAAAAGAGAATAGCAAGAGGCCTTTTCTCCCCGGCTGCTCTGCCAAGCCCTTCCAGCTCAAACTATGTCGTTGCTCCTCTGGAAGGATCCCTGCACCGCGGCGTAGTTTTTCCGAAGAAGCCCTGCGTTTGCAAGAGCAAATGAGGAATTCGTGGCAGGAAAGAGGAAGGAAAGAAAGTTTCTCTCCCTCTGCCTGCTTTGCTCAGAGGACCGGATGAAGTCAGGGAGTTCTCCCTTTCACTGAGAAACGTGCGGGCTGCTGTTGCCTGGGCGCTCTCTTCTCTGCAAAAGAGTCTGCAGTTCCACGCTTTGAACCGTGGAAAGGCGCCGGGCTCTGCTAAGATTTCCCCCGGCGCTTCGTTTGCCCTGGGCCAAAGCGAGCCTTCACAATAGCTGAACGCTAACACTGCATACTCGTTCCACTTCCAGAACGGGGCTACGGCGAGGCAGTTCTCCGAGGGAAAACGGCCCTTCGCGAAGGGCAGATCTGCCGAGCTCATTGCGGGAAAGCGAAAGCAAAGGACGCTTTTCTCCCTCTAACCGCTTTCGTCAGAGGAACGGGGGAAGTCACAGTGTTCTTTCTCTCCCTGAGATACACACAATCTGACGTTGCCTCTGAGCTCCGTTGCTGGCAAAGAACTGAAAGTGACATACATTCCTGTGGGGAAACACAGGGCTTTGCTAGGATTTCTCTAGGCAGTGTGTTTTCCCTGGGCCTCACTGTAGCAACACGATCTCGCCAGGGCAACACTGCATGGCACTTCCTCTGCCAGGAGAGAGCTGCTGCTTTGTAGTTTGTGCTGAGAAACCTTGCTTTGGCAAGTGCGAATTGACCGCATTCAGGCAGAAAGAAAAGAGAATAGCAAGAGGCCTTTTCTCCCCGGCTGCTCTGCCAAGCCCTTCCAGCTCAAACTATGTCGTTGCTCCTCTGGAAGGATCCCTGCACCGCGGCGTAGTTTTTCCGAAGAAGCCCTGCGTTTGCAAGAGCAAATGAGGAATTCGTGGCAGGAAAGAGGAAGGAAAGAAAGTTTCTCTCCCTCTGCCTGCTTTGCTCAGAGGACCGGATGAAGTCAGGGAGTTCTCCCTTTCACTGAGAAACGTGCAGGCTGCTGTTGCCTGGGCGCTCTCTTCTTTGCAAAAGAGTCTGCAGTTCCACGCTTTGAACCGTGGAAAGGCGCCGGGCTCTGCTAAGATTTCCCCCGGCGCTTCGTTTGCCCTGGGCCAAAGCGAGCCTTCACAATAGCTGAACGCTAACACTGCATACTCGTTCCACTTCCAGAACCGGGCTACGGCGAGGCAGTTCTCCGGGGGAAAACGGCCCTTCGCGAAGGGCAGATCTGCCGAGCTCATTGCGGGAAAGCGAAAGCAAAGGACGCTTTTCTCCCTCTAACCGCTTTCGTCAGAGGAACGGGGGAAGTCACAGTGTTCTTTCTCTCCCTGAGATACACACAATCTGACGTTGCCTCTGAGCTCCGTTGCTGGCAAAGAACTGAAAGTGACATACATTCCTGTGGGGAAACACAGGGCTTTGCTAGGATTTCTCTAGGCAGTGTGTTTTCCCTGGGCCTCACTGTAGCAACACGATCTCGCCAGGGCAACACTGCATGGCACTTCCTCTGCCAGGAGAGAGCTGCTGCTTTGTAGTTTGTGCTGGGAAACCTTGCTTTGGCAAGTGCGAATTGACCGCATTCAGGCAGAAAGAAAAGAGAATAGCAAGAGGCCTTTTCTCCCCGGCTGCTCTGCCAAGCCCTTCCAGCTCAAACTATGTCGTTGCTCCTCTGGAAGGATCCCTGCACCGCGGCGTAGTTTTTCCGAAGAAGCCCTGCGTTTGCAAGAGCAAATGAGGAATTCGTGGCAGGAAAGAGGAAGGAAAGAAAGTTTCTCTCCCTCTGCCTGCTTTGCTCAGAGGACCGGATGAAGTCAGGGAGTTCTCCCTTTCACTGAGAAACGTGCGGGCTGCTGTTGCCTGGGCGCTCTCTTCTCTGCAAAAGAGTCTGCAGTTCCACGCTTTGAACCGTGGAAAGGCGCCAGGCTCTGCTAAGATTTCCCCCGGCGCTTCGTTTGCCCTGGGCCAAAGCGAGCCTTCACAATAGCTGAACGCTAACACTGCATACTCGTTCCACTTCCAGAACCGGGCTACGGCGAGGCAGTTCTCCGGGGGAAAACGGCCCTTCGCGAAGGGCAGATCTGCCGAGCTCATTGCGGGAAAGCGAAAGCAAAGGACGCTTTTCTCCCTCTAACAGCTTTCGTCAGAGGAACGGGGGAAGTCACAGTGTTCTTTCTCTCCCTGAGATACACACAATCTGACGTTGCCTCTGAGCTCCGTTGCTGGCAAAGAACTGAAAGTGACATACATTCCTGTGGGGAAACACAGGGCTTTGCTAGGATTTCTCTAGGCAGTGTGTTTTCCCTGGGCCTCACTGTAGCAACACGATCTCGCCAGGGCAACACTGCATGGCACTTCCTCTGCCAGGAGAGAGCTGCTGCTTTGTAGTTTGTGCTGGGAAACCTTGCTTTGGCAAGTGCGAATTGACCGCATTCAGGCAGAAAGAAAAGAGAATAGCAAGAGGCCTTTTCTCCCCGGCTGCTCTGCCAAGCCCTTCCAGCTCAAACTATGTCGTTGCTCCTCTGGAAGGATCCCTGCACCGCGGCGTAGTTTTTCCGAAGAAGCCCTGCGTTTGCAAGAGCAAATGAGGAATTCGTGGCAGGAAAGAGGAAGGAAAGAAAGTTTCTCTCCCTCTGCCTGCTTTGCTCAGAGGACCGGATGAAGTCAGGGAGTTCTCCCTTTCACTGAGAAACGTGCGGGCTGCTGTTGCCTGGGCGCTCTCTTCTCTGCAAAAGAGTCTGCAGTTCCACGCTTTGAACCGTGGAAAGGCGCCGGGCTCTGCTAAGATTTCCCCCGGCGCTTCGTTTGCCCTGGGCCAAAGCGAGCCTTCACAATAGCTGAACGCTAACACTGCATACTCGTTCCACTTCCAGAACCGGGCTACGGCGAGGCAGTTCTCCGGGGGAAAACGGCCCTTCGCGAAGGGCAGATCTGCCGAGCTCATTGCGGGAAAGCGAAAGCAAAGGACGCTTTTCTCCCTCTAACCGCTTTCGTCAGAGGAACGGGGGAAGTCACAGTGTTCTTTCTCTCCCTGAGATACACACAATCTGACGTTGCCTCTGAGCTCCGTTGCTGGCAAAGAACTGAAAGTGACATACATTCCTGTGGGGAAACACAGGGCTTTGCTAGGATTTCTCTAGGCAGTGTGTTTTCCCTGGGCCTCACTGTAGCAACACGATCTCGCCAGGGCAACACTGCATGGCACTTCCTCTGCCAGGAGAGAGCTGCTGCTTTGTAGTTTGTGCTGGGAAACCTTGCTTTGGCAAGTGCGAATTGACCGCATTCAGGCAGAAAGAAAAGAGAATAGCAAGAGGCCTTTTCTCCCCGGCTGCTCTGCCAAGCCCTTCCAGCTCAAACTATGTCGTTGCTCCTCTGGAAGGATCCCTGCACCGCGGCGTAGTTTTTCCGAAGAAGCCCTGCGTTTGCAAGAGCAAATGAGGAATTCGTGGCAGGAAAGAGGAAGGAAAGAAAGTTTCTCTCCCTCTGCCTGCTTTGCTCAGAGGACCGGATGAAGTCAGGGAGTTCTCCCTTTCACTGAGAAACGTGCGGGCTGCTGTTGCCTGGGCGCTCTCTTCTCTGCAAAAGAGTCTGCAGTTCCACGCTTTGAACCGTGGAAAGGCGCCGGGCTCTGCTAAGATTTCCCCCGGCGCTTCGTTTGCCCTGGGCCAAAGCGAGCCTTCACAATAGCTGAACGCTAACACTGCATACTCGTTCCACTTCCAGAACCGGGCTACGGCGAGGCAGTTCTCCGGGGGAAAACGGCCCTTCGCGAAGGGCAGATCTGCCGAGCTCATTGCGGGAAAGCGAAAGCAAAGGACGCTTTTCTCCCTCTAACCGCTTTCGTCAGAGGAACGGGGGAAGTCACAGTGTTCTTTCTCTCCCTGAGATACACACAATCTGACGTTGCCTCTGAGCTCCGTTGCTGGCAAAGAACTGAAAGTGACATACATTCCTGTGGGGAAACACAGGGCTTTGCTAGGATTTCTCTAGGCAGTGTGTTTTCCCTGGGCCTCACTGTAGCAACACGATCTCGCCAGGGCAACACTGCATGGCACTTCCTCTGCCAGGAGAGAGCTGCTGCTTTGTAGTTTGTGCTGGGAAACCTTGCTTTGGCAAGTGCGAATTGACCGCATTCAGGCAGAAAGAAAAGAGAATAGCAAGAGGCCTTTTCTCCCCGGCTGCTCTGCCAAGCCCTTCCAGCTCAAACTATGTCGTTGCTCCTCTGGAAGGATCCCTGCACCGCGGCGTAGTTTTTCCGAAGAAGCCCTGCGTTTGCAAGAGCAAATGAGGAATTCGTGGCAGGAAAGAGGAAGGAAAGAAAGTTTCTCTCCCTCTGCCTGCTTTGCTCAGAGGACCGGATGAAGTCAGGGAGTTCTCCCTTTCACTGAGAAACGTGCGGGCTGCTGTTGCCTGGGCGCTCTCTTCTCTGCAAAAGAGTCTGCAGTTCCACGCTTTGAACCGTGGAAAGGCGCCAGGCTCTGCTAAGATTTCCCCCGGCGCTTCGTTTGCCCTGGGCCAAAGCGAGCCTTCACAATAGCTGAACGCTAACACTGCATACTCGTTCCACTTCCAGAACCGGGCTACGGCGAGGCAGTTCTCCGGGGGAAAACGGCCCTTCGCGAAGGGCAGATCTGCCGAGCTCATTGCGGGAAAGCGAAAGCAAAGGACGCTTTTCTCCCTCTAACCGCTTTCGTCAGAGGAACGGGGGAAGTCACAGTGTTCTTTCTCTCCCTGAGATACACACAATCTGACGTTGCCTCTGAGCTCCGTTGCTGGCAAAGAACTGAAAGTGACATACATTCCTGTGGGGAAACACAGGGCTTTGCTAGGATTTCTCTAGGCAGTGTGTTTTCCCTGGGCCTCACTGTAGCAACACGATCTCGCCAGGGCAACACTGCATGGCACTTCCTCTGCCAGGAGAGAGCTGCTGCTTTGTAGTTTGTGCTGGGAAACCTTGCTTTGGCAAGTGCGAATTGACCGCATTCAGGCAGAAAGAAAAGAGAATAGCAAGAGGCCTTTTCTCCCCGGCTGCTCTGCCAAGCCCTTCCAGCTCAAACTATGTCGTTGCTCCTCTGGAAGGATCCCTGCACCGCGGCGTAGTTTTTCCGAAGAAGCCCTGCGTTTGCAAGAGCAAATGAGGAATTCGTGGCAGGAAAGAGGAAGGAAAGAAAGTTTCTCTCCCTCTGCCTGCTTTGCTCAGAGGACCGGATGAAGTCAGGGAGTTCTCCCTTTCACTGAGAAACGTGCGGGCTGCTGTTGCCTGGGCGCTCTCTTCTCTGCAAAAGAGTCTGCAGTTCCACGCTTTGAACCGTGGAAAGGCGCCGGGCTCTGCTAAGATTTCCCCCGGCGCTTCGTTTGCCCTGGGCCAAAGCGAGCCTTCACAATAGCTGAACGCTAACACTGCATACTCGTTCCACTTCCAGAACGGGGCTACGGCGAGGCAGTTCTCCGAGGGAAAACGGCCCTTCGCGAAGGGCAGATCTGCCGAGCTCATTGCGGGAAAGCGAAAGCAAAGGACGCTTTTCTCCCTCTAACCGCTTTCGTCAGAGGAACGGGGGAAGTCACAGTGTTCTTTCTCTCCCTGAGATACACACAATCTGACGTTGCCTCTGAGCTCCGTTGCTGGCAAAGAACTGAAAGTGACATACATTCCTGTGGGGAAACACAGGGCTTTGCTAGGATTTCTCTAGGCAGTGTGTTTTCCCTGGGCCTCACTGTAGCAACACGATCTCGCCAGGGCAACACTGCATGGCACTTCCTCTGCCAGGAGAGAGCTGCTGCTTTGTAGTTTGTGCTGAGAAACCTTGCTTTGGCAAGTGCGAATTGACCGCATTCAGGCAGAAAGAAAAGAGAATAGCAAGAGGCCTTTTCTCCCCGGCTGCTCTGCCAAGCCCTTCCAGCTCAAACTATGTCGTTGCTCCTCTGGAAGGATCCCTGCACCGCGGCGTAGTTTTTCCGAAGAAGCCCTGCGTTTGCAAGAGCAAATGAGGAATTCGTGGCAGGAAAGAGGAAGGAAAGAAAGTTTCTCTCCCTCTGCCTGCTTTGCTCAGAGGACCGGATGAAGTCAGGGAGTTCTCCCTTTCACTGAGAAACGTGCAGGCTGCTGTTGCCTGGGCGCTCTCTTCTTTGCAAAAGAGTCTGCAGTTCCACGCTTTGAACCGTGGAAAGGCGCCGGGCTCTGCTAAGATTTCCCCCGGCGCTTCGTTTGCCCTGGGCCAAAGCGAGCCTTCACAATAGCTGAACGCTAACACTGCATACTCGTTCCACTTCCAGAACCGGGCTACGGCGAGGCAGTTCTCCGGGGGAAAACGGCCCTTCGCGAAGGGCAGATCTGCCGAGCTCATTGCGGGAAAGCGAAAGCAAAGGACGCTTTTCTCCCTCTAACCGCTTTCGTCAGAGGAACGGGGGAAGTCACAGTGTTCTTTCTCTCCCTGAGATACACACAATCTGACGTTGCCTCTGAGCTCCGTTGCTGGCAAAGAACTGAAAGTGACATACATTCCTGTGGGGAAACACAGGGCTTTGCTAGGATTTCTCTAGGCAGTGTGTTTTCCCTGGGCCTCACTGTAGCAACACGATCTCGCCAGGGCAACACTGCATGGCACTTCCTCTGCCAGGAGAGAGCTGCTGCTTTGTAGTTTGTGCTGGGAAACCTTGCTTTGGCAAGTGCGAATTGACCGCATTCAGGCAGAAAGAAAAGAGAATAGCAAGAGGCCTTTTCTCCCCGGCTGCTCTGCCAAGCCCTTCCAGCTCAAACTATGTCGTTGCTCCTCTGGAAGGATCCCTGCACCGCGGCGTAGTTTTTCCGAAGAAGCCCTGCGTTTGCAAGAGCAAATGAGGAATTCGTGGCAGGAAAGAGGAAGGAAAGAAAGTTTCTCTCCCTCTGCCTGCTTTGCTCAGAGGACCGGATGAAGTCAGGGAGTTCTCCCTTTCACTGAGAAACGTGCCGGCTGCTGTTGCCTGGGCGCTCTCTTCTCTGCAAAAGAGTCTGCAGTTCCACGCTTTGAACCGTGGAAAGGCGCCAGGCTCTGCTAAGATTTCCCCCGGCGCTTCGTTTGCCCTGGGCCAAAGCGAGCCTTCACAATAGCTGAACGCTAACACTGCATACTCGTTCCACTTCCAGAACCGGGCTACGGCGAGGCAGTTCTCCGGGGGAAAACGGCCCTTCGCGAAGGGCAGATCTGCCGAGCTCATTGCGGGAAAGCGAAAGCAAAGGACGCTTTTCTCCCTCTAACAGCTTTCGTCAGAGGAACGGGGGAAGTCACAGTGTTCTTTCTCTCCCTGAGATACACACAATCTGACGTTGCCTCTGAGCTCCGTTGCTGGCAAAGAACTGAAAGTGACATACATTCCTGTGGGGAAACACAGGGCTTTGCTAGGATTTCTCTAGGCAGTGTGTTTTCCCTGGGCCTCACTGTAGCAACACGATCTCGCCAGGGCAACACTGCATGGCACTTCCTCTGCCAGGAGAGAGCTGCTGCTTTGTAGTTTGTGCTGGGAAACCTTGCTTTGGCAAGTGCGAATTGACCGCATTCAGGCAGAAAGAAAAGAGAATAGCAAGAGGCCTTTTCTCCCCGGCTGCTCTGCCAAGCCCTTCCAGCTCAAACTATGTCGTTGCTCCTCTGGAAGGATCCCTGCACCGCGGCGTAGTTTTTCCGAAGAAGCCCTGCGTTTGCAAGAGCAAATGAGGAATTCGTGGCAGGAAAGAGGAAGGAAAGAAAGTTTCTCTCCCTCTGCCTGCTTTGCTCAGAGGACCGGATGAAGTCAGGGAGTTCTCCCTTTCACTGAGAAACGTGCGGGCTGCTGTTGCCTGGGCGCTCTCTTCTCTGCAAAAGAGTCTGCAGTTCCACGCTTTGAACCGTGGAAAGGCGCCGGGCTCTGCTAAGATTTCCCCCGGCGCTTCGTTTGCCCTGGGCCAAAGCGAGCCTTCACAATAGCTGAACGCTAACACTGCATACTCGTTCCACTTCCAGAACCGGGCTACGGCGAGGCAGTTCTCCGGGGGAAAACGGCCCTTCGCGAAGGGCAGATCTGCCGAGCTCATTGCGGGAAAGCGAAAGCAAAGGACGCTTTTCTCCCTCTAACCGCTTTCGTCAGAGGAACGGGGGAAGTCACAGTGTTCTTTCTCTCCCTGAGATACACACAATCTGACGTTGCCTCTGAGCTCCGTTGCTGGCAAAGAACTGAAAGTGACATACATTCCTGTGGGGAAACACAGGGCTTTGCTAGGATTTCTCTAGGCAGTGTGTTTTCCCTGGGCCTCACTGTAGCAACACGATCTCGCCAGGGCAACACTGCATGGCACTTCCTCTGCCAGGAGAGAGCTGCTGCTTTGTAGTTTGTGCTGGGAAACCTTGCTTTGGCAAGTGCGAATTGACCGCATTCAGGCAGAAAGAAAAGAGAATAGCAAGAGGCCTTTTCTCCCCGGCTGCTCTGCCAAGCCCTTCCAGCTCAAACTATGTCGTTGCTCCTCTGGAAGGATCCCTGCACCGCGGCGTAGTTTTTCCGAAGAAGCCCTGCGTTTGCAAGAGCAAATGAGGAATTCGTGGCAGGAAAGAGGAAGGAAAGAAAGTTTCTCTCCCTCTGCCTGCTTTGCTCAGAGGACCGGATGAAGTCAGGGAGTTCTCCCTTTCACTGAGAAACGTGCGGGCTGCTGTTGCCTGGGCGCTCTCTTCTCTGCAAAAGAGTCTGCAGTTCCACGCTTTGAACCGTGGAAAGGCGCCAGGCTCTGCTAAGATTTCCCCCGGCGCTTCGTTTGCCCTGGTCCAAAGCGAGCCTTCACAATAGCTGAACGCTAACACTGCATACTCGTTCCACTTCCAGAACCGGGCTACGGCGAGGCAGTTCTCCGGGGGAAAACGGCCCTTCGCGAAGGGCAGATCTGCCGAGCTCATTGCGGGAAAGCGAAAGCAAAGGACGCTTTTCTCCCTCTAACCGCTTTCGTCAGAGGAACGGGGGAAGTCACAGTGTTCTTTCTCTCCCTGAGATACACACAATCTGACGTTGCCTCTGAGCTCCGTTGCTGGCAAAGAACTGAAAGTGACATACATTCCTGTGGGGAAACACAGGGCTTTGCTAGGATTTCTCTAGGCAGTGTGTTTTCCCTGGGCCTCACTGTAGCAACACGATCTCGCCAGGGCAACACTGCATGGCACTTCCTCTGCCAGGAGAGAGCTGCTGCTTTGTAGTTTGTGCTGGGAAACCTTGCTTTGGCAAGTGCGAATTGACCGCATTCAGGCAGAAAGAAAAGAGAATAGCAAGAGGCCTTTTCTCCCCGGCTGCTCTGCCAAGCCCTTCCAGCTCAAACTATGTCGTTGCTCCTCTGGAAGGATCCCTGCACCGCGGCGTAGTTTTTCCGAAGAAGCCCTGCGTTTGCAAGAGCAAATGAGGAATTCGTGGCAGGAAAGAGGAAGGAAAGAAAGTTTCTCTCCCTCTGCCTGCTTTGCTCAGAGGACCGGATGAAGTCAGGGAGTTCTCCCTTTCACTGAGAAACGTGCGGGCTGCTGTTGCCTGGGCGCTCTCTTCTCTGCAAAAGAGTCTGCAGTTCCACGCTTTGAACCGTGGAAAGGCGCCAGGCTCTGCTAAGATTTCCCCCGGCGCTTCGTTTGCCCTGGGCCAAAGCGAGCCTTCACAATAGCTGAACGCTAACACTGCATACTCGTTCCACTTCCAGAACCGGGCTACGGCGAGGCAGTTCTCCGGGGGAAAACGGCCCTTCGCGAAGGGCAGATCTGCCGAGCTCATTGCGGGAAAGCGAAAGCAAAGGACGCTTTTCTCCCTCTAACAGCTTTCGTCAGAGGAACGGGGGAAGTCACAGTGTTCTTTCTCTCCCTGAGATACACACAATCTGACGTTGCCTCTGAGCTCCGTTGCTGGCAAAGAACTGAAAGTGACATACATTCCTGTGGGGAAACACAGGGCTTTGCTAGGATTTCTCTAGGCAGTGTGTTTTCCCTGGGCCTCACTGTAGCAACACGATCTCGCCAGGGCAACACTGCATGGCACTTCCTCTGCCAGGAGAGAGCTGCTGCTTTGTAGTTTGTGCTGGGAAACCTTGCTTTGGCAAGTGCGAATTGACCGCATTCAGGCAGAAAGAAAAGAGAATAGCAAGAGGCCTTTTCTCCCCGGCTGCTCTGCCAAGCCCTTCCAGCTCAAACTATGTCGTTGCTCCTCTGGAAGGATCCCTGCACCGCGGCGTAGTTTTTCCGAAGAAGCCCTGCGTTTGCAAGAGCAAATGAGGAATTCGTGGCAGGAAAGAGGAAGGAAAGAAAGTTTCTCTCCCTCTGCCTGCTTTGCTCAGAGGACCGGATGAAGTCAGGGAGTTCTCCCTTTCACTGAGAAACGTGCGGGCTGCTGTTGCCTGGGCGCTCTCTTCTCTGCAAAAGAGTCTGCAGTTCCACGCTTTGAACCGTGGAAAGGCGCCGGGCTCTGCTAAGATTTCCCCCGGCGCTTCGTTTGCCCTGGGCCAAAGCGAGCCTTCACAATAGCTGAACGCTAACACTGCATACTCGTTCCACTTCCAGAACCGGGCTACGGCGAGGCAGTTCTCCGGGGGAAAACGGCCCTTCGCGAAGGGCAGATCTGCCGAGCTCATTGCGGGAAAGCGAAAGCAAAGGACGCTTTTCTCCCTCTAACCGCTTTCGTCAGAGGAACGGGGGAAGTCACAGTGTTCTTTCTCTCCCTGAGATACACACAATCTGACGTTGCCTCTGAGCTCCGTTGCTGGCAAAGAACTGAAAGTGACATACATTCCTGTGGGGAAACACAGGGCTTTGCTAGGATTTCTCTAGGCAGTGTGTTTTCCCTGGGCCTCACTGTAGCAACACGATCTCGCCAGGGCAACACTGCATGGCACTTCCTCTGCCAGGAGAGAGCTGCTGCTTTGTAGTTTGTGCTGGGAAACCTTGCTTTGGCAAGTGCGAATTGACCGCATTCAGGCAGAAAGAAAAGAGAATAGCAAGAGGCCTTTTCTCCCCGGCTGCTCTGCCAAGCCCTTCCAGCTCAAACTATGTCGTTGCTCCTCTGGAAGGATCCCTGCACCGCGGCGTAGTTTTTCCGAAGAAGCCCTGCGTTTGCAAGAGCAAATGAGGAATTCGTGGCAGGAAAGAGGAAGGAAAGAAAGTTTCTCTCCCTCTGCCTGCTTTGCTCAGAGGACCGGATGAAGTCAGGGAGTTCTCCCTTTCACTGAGAAACGTGCGGGCTGCTGTTGCCTGGGCGCTCTCTTCTCTGCAAAAGAGTCTGCAGTTCCACGCTTTGAACCGTGGAAAGGCGCCAGGCTCTGCTAAGATTTCCCCCGGCGCTTCGTTTGCCCTGGTCCAAAGCGAGCCTTCACAATAGCTGAACGCTAACACTGCATACTCGTTCCACTTCCAGAACCGGGCTACGGCGAGGCAGTTCTCCGGGGGAAAACGGCCCTTCGCGAAGGGCAGATCTGCCGAGCTCATTGCGGGAAAGCGAAAGCAAAGGACGCTTTTCTCCCTCTAACCGCTTTCGTCAGAGGAACGGGGGAAGTCACAGTGTTCTTTCTCTCCCTGAGATACACACAATCTGACGTTGCCTCTGAGCTCCGT
Source organism: Elephas maximus indicus (assembly GCF_024166365.1). Taxonomy (NCBI): domain Eukaryota; kingdom Metazoa; phylum Chordata; class Mammalia; order Proboscidea; family Elephantidae; genus Elephas; species Elephas maximus. Next base: position 1,741,699 of record NW_026060260.1, read on the forward strand.
TGCTGGCAAAGAACTGAAAGTGACATACATTCCTGTGGGGAAACACAGGGCTTTGCTAGGATTTCTCTAGGCAGTGTGTTTTCCCTGGGCCTCACTGTAGCAACACGATCTCGCCAGGGCAACACTGCATGGCACTTCCTCTGCCAGGAGAGAGCTGCTGCTTTGTAGTTTGTGCTGGGAAACCTTGCTTTGGCAAGTGCGAATTGACCGCATTCAGGCAGAAAGAAAAGAGAATAGCAAGAGGCCTTTTCTCCCCGGCTGCTCTGCCAAGCCCTTCCAGCTCAAACTATGTCGTTGCTCCTCTGGAAGGATCCCTGCACCGCGGCGTAGTTTTTCCGAAGAAGCCCTGCGTTTGCAAGAGCAAATGAGGAATTCGTGGCAGGAAAGAGGAAGGAAAGAAAGTTTCTCTCCCTCTGCCTGCTTTGCTCAGAGGACCGGATGAAGTCAGGGAGTTCTCCCTTTCACTGAGAAACGTGCGGGCTGCTGTTGCCTGGGCGCTCTCTTCTCTGCAAAAGAGTCTGCAGTTCCACGCTTTGAACCGTGGAAAGGCGCCGGGCTCTGCTAAGATTTCCCCCGGCGCTTCGTTTGCCCTGGGCCAAAGCGAGCCTTCACAATAGCTGAACGCTAACACTGCATACTCGTTCCACTTCCAGAACCGGGCTACGGCGAGGCAGTTCTCCGGGGGAAAACGGCCCTTCGCGAAGGGCAGATCTGCCGAGCTCATTGCGGGAAAGCGAAAGCAAAGGACGCTTTTCTCCCTCTAACCGCTTTCGTCAGAGGAACGGGGGAAGTCACAGTGTTCTTTCTCTCCCTGAGATACACACAATCTGACGTTGCCTCTGAGCTCCGTTGCTGGCAAAGAACTGAAAGTGACATACATTCCTGTGGGGAAACACAGGGCTTTGCTAGGATTTCTCTAGGCAGTGTGTTTTCCCTGGGCCTCACTGTAGCAACACGATCTCGCCAGGGCAACACTGCATGGCACTTCCTCTGCCAGGAGAGAGCTGCTGCTTTGTAGTTTGTGCTGGGAAACCTTGCTTTGGCAAGTGCGAATTGACCGCATTCAGGCAGAAAGAAAAGAGAATAGCAAGAGGCCTTTTCTCCCCGGCTGCTCTGCCAAGCCCTTCCAGCTCAAACTATGTCGTTGCTCCTCTGGAAGGATCCCTGCACCGCGGCGTAGTTTTTCCGAAGAAGCCCTGCGTTTGCAAGAGCAAATGAGGAATTCGTGGCAGGAAAGAGGAAGGAAAGAAAGTTTCTCTCCCTCTGCCTGCTTTGCTCAGAGGACAGGATGAAGTCAGGGAGTTCTCCCTTTCACTGAGAAACGTGCGGGCTGCTGTTGCCTGGGCGCTCTCTTCTCTGCAAAAGAGTCTGCAGTTCCACGCTTTGAACCGTGGAAAGGCGCCAGGCTCTGCTAAGATTTCCCCCGGCGCTTCGTTTGCCCTGGGCCAAAGCGAGCCTTCACAATAGCTGAACGCTAACACTGCATACTCGTTCCACTTCCAGAACCGGGCTACGGCGAGGCAGTTCTCCGGGGGAAAACGGCCCTTCGCGAAGGGCAGATCTGCCGAGCTCATTGCGGGAAAGCGAAAGCAAAGGACGCTTTTCTCCCTCTAACCGCTTTCGTCAGAGGAACGGGGGAAGTCACAGTGTTCTTTCTCTCCCTGAGATACACACAGTCTGACGTTGCCTCTGAGCTCCGTTGCTGGCAAAGAACTGAAAGTGACATACATTCCTGTGGGGAAACACAGGGCTTTGCTAGGATTTCTCTAGGCAGTGTGTTTTCCCTGGGCCTCACTGTAGCAACACGATCTCGCCAGGGCAACACTGCATGGCACTTCCTCTGCCAGGAGAGAGCTGCTGCTTTGTAGTTTGTGCTGGGAAACCTTGCTTTGGCAAGCGCGAATTGACCGCATTCAGGCAGAAAGAAAAGAGAATAGCAAGAGGCCTTTTCTCCCCGGCTGCTCTGCCAAGCCCTTCCAGCTCAAACTATGTCGTTGCTCCTCTGGAAGGATCCCTGCACCGCGGCGTAGTTTTTCCGAAGAAGCCCTGCGTTTGCAAGAGCAAATGAGGAATTCGTGGCAGGAAAGAGGAAGGAAAGAAAGTTTCTCTCCCTCTGCCTGCTTTGCTCAGAGGACCGGATGAAGTCAGGGAGTTCTCCCTTTCACTGAGAAACGTGCGGGCTGCTGTTGCCTGGGCGCTCTCTTCTCTGCAAAAGAGTCTGCAGTTCCACGCTTTGAACCGTGGAAAGGCGCCGGGCTCTGCTAAGATTTCCCCCGGCGCTTCGTTTGCCCTGGGCCAAAGCGAGCCTTCACAATAGCTGAACGCTAACACTGCATACTCGTTCCACTTCCAGAACAGGGCTACGGCGAGGCAGTTCTCCGGGGGAAAACGGCCCTTCGCGAAGGGCAGATCTGCCGAGCTCATTGCGGGAAAGCGAAAGCAAAGGACGCTTTTCTCCCTCTAACCGCTTTCGTCAGAGGAACGGGGGAAGTCACAGTGTTCTTTCTCTCCCTGAGATACACACAATCTGACGTTGCCTCTGAGCTCCGTTGCTGGCAAAGAACTGAAAGTGACATACATTCCTGTGGGGAAACACAGGGCTTTGCTAGGATTTCTCTAGGCAGTGTGTTTTCCCTGGGCCTCACTGTAGCAACACGATCTCGCCAGGGCAACACTGCATGGCACTTCCTCTGCCAGGAGAGAGCTGCTGCTTTGTAGTTTGTGCTGGGAAACCTTGCTTTGGCAAGTGCGAATTGACCGCATTCAGGCAGAAAGAAAAGAGAATAGCAAGAGGCCTTTTCTCCCCGGCTGCTCTGCCAAGCCCTTCCAGCTCAAACTATGTCGTTGCTCCTCTGGAAGGATCCCTGCACCGCGGCGTAGTTTTTCCGAAGAAGCCCTGCGTTTGCAAGAGCAAATGAGGAATTCGTGGCAGGAAAGAGGAAGGAAAGAAAGTTTCTCTCCCTCTGCCTGCTTTGCTCAGAGGACCGGATGAAGTCAGGGAGTTCTCCCTTTCACTGAGAAACGTGCGGGCTGCTGTTGCCTGGGCGCTCTCTTCTCTGCAAAAGAGTCTGCAGTTCCACGCTTTGAACCGTGGAAAGGCGCCGGGCTCTGCTAAGATTTCCCCCGGCGCTTCGTTTGCCCTGGGCCAAAGCGAGCCTTCACAATAGCTGAACGCTAACACTGCATACTCGTTCCACTTCCAGAACCGGGCTACGGCGAGGCAGTTCTCCGGGGGAAAACGGCCCTTCGCGAAGGGCAGATCTGCCGAGCTCATTGCGGGAAAGCGAAAGCAAAGGACGCTTTTCTCCCTCTAACCGCTTTCGTCAGAGGAACGGGGGAAGTCACAGTGTTCTTTCTCTCCCTGAGATACACACAGTCTGACGTTGCCTCTGAGCTCCGTTGCTGGCAAAGAACTGAAAGTGACATACATTCCTGTGGGGAAACACAGGGCTTTGCTAGGATTTCTCTAGGCAGTGTGTTTTCCCTGGGCCTCACTGTAGCAACACGATCTCGCCAGGGCAACACTGCATGGCACTTCCTCTGCCAGGAGAGAGCTGCTGCTTTGTAGTTTGTGCTGAGAAACCTTGCTTTGGCAAGTGCGAATTGACCGCATTCAGGCAGAAAGAAAAGAGAATAGCAAGAGGCCTTTTCTCCCCGGCTGCTCTGCCAAGCCCTTCCAGCTCAAACTATGTCGTTGCTCCTCTGGAAGGATCCCTGCACCGCGGCGTAGTTTTTCCGAAGAAGCCCTGCGTTTGCAAGAGCAAATGAGGAATTCGTGGCAGGAAAGAGGAAGGAAAGAAAGTTTCTCTCCCTCTGCCTGCTTTGCTCAGAGGACCGGATGAAGTCAGGGAGTTCTCCCTTTCACTGAGAAACGTGCGGGCTGCTGTTGCCTGGGCGCTCTCTTCTCTGCAAAAGAGTCTGCAGTTCCACGCTTTGAACCGTGGAAAGGCGCCGGGCTCTGCTAAGATTTCCCCCGGCGCTTCGTTTGCCCTGGGCCAAAGCGAGCCTTCACAATAGCTGAACGCTAACACTGCATACTCGTTCCACTTCCAGAACCGGGCTACGGCGAGGCAGTTCTCCGGGGGAAAACGGCCCTTCGCGAAGGGCAGATCTGCCGAGCTCATTGCGGGAAAGCGAAAGCAAAGGACGCTTTTCTCCCTCTAACCGCTTTCGTCAGAGGAACGGGGGAAGTCACAGTGTTCTTTCTCTCCCTGAGATACACACAATCTGACGTTGCCTCTGAGCTCCGTTGCTGGCAAAGAACTGAAAGTGACATACATTCCTGTGGGGAAACACAGGGCTTTGCTAGGATTTCTCTAGGCAGTGTGTTTTCCCTGGGCCTCACTGTAGCAACACGATCTCGCCAGGGCAACACTGCATGGCACTTCCTCTGCCAGGAGAGAGCTGCTGCTTTGTAGTTTGTGCTGGGAAACCTTGCTTTGGCAAGTGCGAATTGACCGCATTCAGGCAGAAAGAAAAGAGAATAGCAAGAGGCCTTTTCTCCCCGGCTGCTCTGCCAAGCCCTTCCAGCTCAAACTATGTCGTTGCTCCTCTGGAAGGATCCCTGCACCGCGGCGTAGTTTTTCCGAAGAAGCCCTACGTTTGCAAGAGCAAATGAGGAATTCGTGGCAGGAAAGAGGAAGGAAAGAAAGTTTCTCTCCCTCTGCCTGCTTTGCTCAGAGGACCGGATGAAGTCAGGGAGTTCTCCCTTTCACTGAGAAACGTGCGGGCTGCTGTTGCCTGGGCGCTCTCTTCTTTGCAAAAGAGTCTGCAGTTCCACGCTTTGAACCGTGGAAAGGCGCCAGGCTCTGCTAAGATTTCCCCCGGCGCTTCGTTTGCCCTGGGCCAAAGCGAGCCTTCACAATAGCTGAACGCTAACACTGCATACTCGTTCCACTTCCAGAACCGGGCTACGGCGAGGCAGTTCTCCGGGGGAAAACGGCCCTTCGCGAAGGGCAGATCTGCCGAGCTCCTTGCGGGAAAGCGAAAGCAAAGGACGCTTTTCTCCCTCTAACCGCTTTCGTCAGAGGAACGGGGGAAGTCACAGTGTTCTTTCTCTCCCTGAGATACACACAATCTGACGTTGCCTCTGAGCTCCGTTGCTGGCAAAGAACTGAAAGTGACATACATTCCTGTGGGGAAACACAGGGCTTTGCTAGGATTTCTCTAGGCAGTGTGTTTTCCCTGGGCCTCACTGTAGCAACACGATCTCGCCAGGGCAACACTGCATGGCACTTCCTCTGCCAGGAGAGAGCTGCTGCTTTGTAGTTTGTGCTGAGAAACCTTGCTTTGGCAAGTGCGAATTGACCGCATTCAGGCAGAAAGAAAAGAGAATAGCAAGAGGCCTTTTCTCCCCGGCTGCTCTGCCAAGCCCTTCCAGCTCAAACTATGTCGTTGCTCCTCTGGAAGGATCCCTGCACCGCGGCGTAGTTTTTCCGAAGAAGCCCTGCGTTGGCAATAGCAAATGAGGAATTCGTGGCAGGAAAGAGGAAGGAAAGAAAGTTTCTCTCCCTCTGCCTGCTTTGCTCAGAGGCCCGGATGAAGTCAGGGATTTCTCCCTTTCACTGAGAAACGTGCGGGCTGCTGTTGCCTGGGCGCTCTCTTCTCTGCAAAAGAGTCTGCAGTTCCACGCTTTGAACCGTGGAAAGGCGCCGGGCTCTGCTAAGATTTCCCCCGGCGCTTCGTTTGCCCTGGGCCAAAGCGAGCCTTCACAATAGCTGAACGCTAACACTGCATACTCGTTCCACTTCCAGAACCGGGCTACGGCGAGGCAGTTCTCCGGGGAAAACGGCCCTTCGCGAAGGGCAGATCTGCCGAGCTCATTGCGGGAAAGCGAAAGCAAAGGACGCTTTTCTCCCTCTAACCGCTTTCGTCAGAGGAACGGGGGAAGTCACAGTGTTCTTTCTCTCCCTGAGATACACACAGTCTGACGTTGCCTCTGAGCTCCGTTGCTGGCAAAGAACTGAAAGTGACATACATTCCTGTGGGGAAACACAGGGCTTTGCTAGGATTTCTCTAGGCAGTGTGTTTTCCCTGGGCCTCACTGTAGCAACACTATCTCGCCAGGGCAACACTGCATGGCACTTCCTCTGCCAGGAGAGAGCTGCTGCTTTGTAGTTTGTGCTGAGAAACCTTGCTTTGGCAAGTGCGAATTGACCGCATTCAGGCAGAAAGAAAAGAGAATAGCAAGAGGCCTTTTCTCCCCGGCTGCTCTGCCAAGCCCTTCCAGCTCAAACTATGTCGTTGCTCCTCTGGAAGGATCCCTGCACCGCGGCGTAGTTTTTCCGAAGAAGCCCTGCGTTTGCAAGAGCAAATGAGGAATTCGTGGCAGGAAAGAGGAAGGAAAGAAAGTTTCTCTCCCTCTGCCTGCTTTGCTCAGAGGACCGGATGAAGTCAGGGAGTTCTCCCTTTCACTGAGAAACGTGCAGGCTGCTGTTGCCTGGGCGCTCTCTTCTCTGCAAAAGAGTCTGCAGTTCCACGCTTTGAACCGTGGAAAGGCGCCGGGCTCTGCTAAGATTTCCCCCGGCGCTTCGTTTGCCCTGGGCCAAAGCGAGCCTTCACAATAGCTGAACGCTAACACTGCATACTCGTTCCACTTCCAGAACCGGGCTACGGCGAGGCAGTTCTCCGGGGGAAAACGGCCCTTCGCGAAGGGCAGATCTGCCGAGCTCATTGCGGGAAAGCGAAAGCAAAGGACGCTTTTCTCCCTCTAACCGCTTTCGTCAGAGGAACGGGGGAAGTCACAGTGTTCTTTCTCTCCCTGAGATACACACAATCTGACGTTGCCTCTGAGCTCCGTTGCTGGCAAAGAACTGAAAGTGACATACATTCCTGTGGGGAAACACAGGGCTTTGCTAGGATTTCTCTAGGCAGTGTGTTTTCCCTGGGCCTCACTGTAGCAACACGATCTCGCCAGGGCAACACTGCATGGCACTTCCTCTGCCAGGAGAGAGCTGCTGCTTTGTAGTTTGTGCTGGGAAACCTTGCTTTGGCAAGTGCGAATTGACCGCATTCAGGCAGAAAGAAAAGAGAATAGCAAGAGGCCTTTTCTCCCCGGCTGCTCTGCCAAGCCCTTCCAGCTCAAACTATGTCGTTGCTCCTCTGGAAGGATCCCTGCACCGCGGCGTAGTTTTTCCGAAGAAGCCCTGCGTTTGCAAGAGCAAATGAGGAATTCGTGGCAGGAAAGAGGAAGGAAAGAAAGTTTCTCTCCCTCTGCCTGCTTTGCTCAGAGGACCGGATGAAGTCAGGGAGTTCTCCCTTTCACTGAGAAACGTGCGGGCTGCTGTTGCCTGGGCGCTCTCTTCTCTGCAAAAGAGTCTGCAGTTCCACGCTTTGAACCGTGGAAAGGCGCCGGGCTCTGCTAAGATTTCCCCCGGCGCTTCGTTTGCCCTGGGCCAAAGCGAGCCTTCACAATAGCTGAACGCTAACACTGCATACTCGTTCCACTTCCAGAACCGGGCTACGGCGAGGCAGTTCTCCGGGGGAAAACGGCCCTTCGCGAAGGGCAGATCTGCCGAGCTCATTGCGGGAAAGCGAAAGCAAAGGACGCTTTTCTCCCTCTAACCGCTTTCGTCAGAGGAACGGGGGAAGTCACAGTGTTCTTTCTCTCCCTGAGATACACACAGTCTGACGTTGCCTCTGAGCTCCGTTGCTGGCAAAGAACTGAAAGTGACATACATTCCTGTGGGGAAACACAGGGCTTTGCTAGGATTTCTCTAGGCAGTGTGTTTTCCCTGGGCCTCACTGTAGCAACACGATCTCGCCAGGGCAACACTGCATGGCACTTCCTCTGCCAGGAGAGAGCTGCTGCTTTGTAGTTTGTGCTGAGAAACCTTGCTTTGGCAAGTGCGAATTGACCGCATTCAGGCAGAAAGAAAAGAGAATAGCAAGAGGCCTTTTCTCCCCGGCTGCTCTGCCAAGCCCTTCCAGCTCAAACTATGTCGTTGCTCCTCTGGAAGGATCCCTGCACCGCGGCGTAGTTTTTCCGAAGAAGCCCTGCGTTTGCAAGAGCAAATGAGGAATTCGTGGCAGGAAAGAGGAAGGAAAGAAAGTTTCTCTCCCTCTGCCTGCTTTGCTCAGAGGACCGGATGAAGTCAGGGAGTTCTCCCTTTCACTGAGAAACGTGCGGGCTGCTGTTGCCTGGGCGCTCTCTTCTCTGCAAAAGAGTCTGCAGTTCCACGCTTTGAACCGTGGAAAGGCGCCGGGCTCTGCTAAGATTTCCCCCGGCGCTTCGTTTGCCCTGGGCCAAAGCGAGCCTTCACAATAGCTGAACGCTAACACTGCATACTCGTTCCACTTCCAGAACCGGGCTACGGCGAGGCAGTTCTCCGGGGGAAAACGGCCCTTCGCGAAGGGCAGATCTGCCGAGCTCATTGCGGGAAAGCGAAAGCAAAGGACGCTTTTCTCCCTCTAACCGCTTTCGTCAGAGGAACGGGGGAAGTCACAGTGTTCTTTCTCTCCCTGAGATACACACAATCTGACGTTGCCTCTGAGCTCCGTTGCTGGCAAAGAACTGAAAGTGACATACATTCCTGTGGGGAAACACAGGGCTTTGCTAGGATTTCTCTAGGCAGTGTGTTTTCCCTGGGCCTCACTGTAGCAACACGATCTCGCCAGGGCAACACTGCATGGCACTTCCTCTGCCAGGAGAGAGCTGCTGCTTTGTAGTTTGTGCTGGGAAACCTTGCTTTGGCAAGTGCGAATTGACCGCATTCAGGCAGAAAGAAAAGAGAATAGCAAGAGGCCTTTTCTCCCCGGCTGCTCTGCCAAGCCCTTCCAGCTCAAACTATGTCGTTGCTCCTCTGGAAGGATCCCTGCACCGCGGCGTAGTTTTTCCGAAGAAGCCCTACGTTTGCAAGAGCAAATGAGGAATTCGTGGCAGGAAAGAGGAAGGAAAGAAAGTTTCTCTCCCTCTGCCTGCTTTGCTCAGAGGACCGGATGAAGTCAGGGAGTTCTCCCTTTCACTGAGAAACGTGCGGGCTGCTGTTGCCTGGGCGCTCTCTTCTTTGCAAAAGAGTCTGCAGTTCCACGCTTTGAACCGTGGAAAGGCGCCAGGCTCTGCTAAGATTTCCCCCGGCGCTTCGTTTGCCCTGGGCCAAAGCGAGCCTTCACAATAGCTGAACGCTAACACTGCATACTCGTTCCACTTCCAGAACCGGGCTACGGCGAGGCAGTTCTCCGGGGGAAAACGGCCCTTCGCGAAGGGCAGATCTGCCGAGCTCCTTGCGGGAAAGCGAAAGCAAAGGACGCTTTTCTCCCTCTAACCGCTTTCGTCAGAGGAACGGGGGAAGTCACAGTGTTCTTTCTCTCCCTGAGATACACACAATCTGACGTTGCCTCTGAGCTCCGTTGCTGGCAAAGAACTGAAAGTGACATACATTCCTGTGGGGAAACACAGGGCTTTGCTAGGATTTCTCTAGGCAGTGTGTTTTCCCTGGGCCTCACTGTAGCAACACGATCTCGCCAGGGCAACACTGCATGGCACTTCCTCTGCCAGGAGAGAGCTGCTGCTTTGTAGTTTGTGCTGAGAAACCTTGCTTTGGCAAGTGCGAATTGACCGCATTCAGGCAGAAAGAAAAGAGAATAGCAAGAGGCCTTTTCTCCCCGGCTGCTCTGCCAAGCCCTTCCAGCTCAAACTATGTCGTTGCTCCTCTGGAAGGATCCCTGCACCGCGGCGTAGTTTTTCCGAAGAAGCCCTGCGTTTGCAAGAGCAAATGAGGAATTCGTGGCAGGAAAGAGGAAGGAAAGAAAGTTTCTCTCCCTCTGCCTGCTTTGCTCAGAGGCCCGGATGAAGTCAGGGATTTCTCCCTTTCACTGAGAAACGTGCGGGCTGCTGTTGCCTGGGCGCTCTCTTCTCTGCAAAAGAGTCTGCAGTTCCACGCTTTGAACCGTGGAAAGGCGCCGGGCTCTGCTAAGATTTCCCCCGGCGCTTCGTTTGCCCTGGGCCAAAGCGAGCCTTCACAATAGCTGAACGCTAACACTGCATACTCGTTCCACTTCCAGAACCGGGCTACGGCGAGGCAGTTCTCCGGGGAAAACGGCCCTTCGCGAAGGGCAGATCTGCCGAGCTCATTGCGGGAAAGCGAAAGCAAAGGACGCTTTTCTCCCTCTAACCGCTTTCGTCAGAGGAACGGGGGAAGTCACAGTGTTCTTTCTCTCCCTGAGATACACACAGTCTGACGTTGCCTCTGAGCTCCGTTGCTGGCAAAGAACTGAAAGTGACATACATTCCTGTGGGGAAACACAGGGCTTTGCTAGGATTTCTCTAGGCAGTGTGTTTTCCCTGGGCCTCACTGTAGCAACACTATCTCGCCAGGGCAACACTGCATGGCACTTCCTCTGCCAGGAGAGAGCTGCTGCTTTGTAGTTTGTGCTGAGAAACCTTGCTTTGGCAAGTGCGAATTGACCGCATTCAGGCAGAAAGAAAAGAGAATAGCAAGAGGCCTTTTCTCCCCGGCTGCTCTGCCAAGCCCTTCCAGCTCAAACTATGTCGTTGCTCCTCTGGAAGGATCCCTGCACCGCGGCGTAGTTTTTCCGAAGAAGCCCTGCGTTTGCAAGAGCAAATGAGGAATTCGTGGCAGGAAAGAGGAAGGAAAGAAAGTTTCTCTCCCTCTGCCTGCTTTGCTCAGAGGACCGGATGAAGTCAGGGAGTTCTCCCTTTCACTGAGAAACGTGCAGGCTGCTGTTGCCTGGGCGCTCTCTTCTCTGCAAAAGAGTCTGCAGTTCCACGCTTTGAACCGTGGAAAGGCGCCGGGCTCTGCTAAGATTTCCCCCGGCGCTTCGTTTGCCCTGGGCCAAAGCGAGCCTTCACAATAGCTGAACGCTAACACTGCATACTCGTTCCACTTCCAGAACCGGGCTACGGCGAGGCAGTTCTCCGGGGGAAAACGGCCCTTCGCGAAGGGCAGATCTGCCGAGCTCATTGCGGGAAAGCGAAAGCAAAGGACGCTTTTCTCCCTCTAACCGCTTTCGTCAGAGGAACGGGGGAAGTCACAGTGTTCTTTCTCTCCCTGAGATACACACAATCTGACGTTGCCTCTGAGCTCCGTTGCTGGCAAAGAACTGAAAGTGACATACATTCCTGTGGGGAAACACAGGGCTTTGCTAGGATTTCTCTAGGCAGTGTGTTTTCCCTGGGCCTCACTGTAGCAACACGATCTCGCCAGGGCAACACTGCATGGCACTTCCTCTGCCAGGAGAGAGCTGCTGCTTTGTAGTTTGTGCTGGGAAACCTTGCTTTGGCAAGTGCGAATTGACCGCATTCAGGCAGAAAGAAAAGAGAATAGCAAGAGGCCTTTTCTCCCCGGCTGCTCTGCCAAGCCCTTCCAGCTCAAACTATGTCGTTGCTCCTCTGGAAGGATCCCTGCACCGCGGCGTAGTTTTTCCGAAGAAGCCCTGCGTTTGCAAGAGCAAATGAGGAATTCGTGGCAGGAAAGAGGAAGGAAAGAAAGTTTCTCTCCCTCTGCCTGCTTTGCTCAGAGGACCGGATGAAGTCAGGGAGTTCTCCCTTTCACTGAGAAACGTGCGGGCTGCTGTTGCCTGGGCGCTCTCTTCTTTGCAAAAGAGTCTGCAGTTCCACGCTTTGAACCGTGGAAAGGCGCCAGGCTCTGCTAAGATTTCCCCCGGCGCTTCGTTTGCCCTGGGCCAAAGCGAGCCTTCACAATAGCTGAACGCTAACACTGCATACTCGTTCCACTTCCAGAACCGGGCTACGGCGAGGCAGTTCTCCGGGGGAAAACGGCCCTTCGCGAAGGGCAGATCTGCCGAGCTCATTGCGGGAAAGCGAAAGCAAAGGACGCTTTTCTCCCTCTAACCGCTTTCGTCAGAGGAACGGGGGAAGTCACAGTGTTCTTTCTCTCCCTGAGATACACACAGTCTGACGTTGCCTCTGAGCTCCGTTGCTGGCAAAGAACTGAAAGTGACATACATTCCTGTGGGGAAACACAGGGCTTTGCTAGGATTTCTCTAGGCAGTGTGTTTTCCCTGGGCCTCACTGTAGCAACACTATCTCGCCAGGGCAACACTGCATGGCACTTCCTCTGCCAGGAGAGAGCTGCTGCTTTGTAGTTTGTGCTGAGAAACCTTGCTTTGGCAAGTGCGAATTGACCGCATTCAGGCAGAAAGAAAAGAGAATAGCAAGAGGCCTTTTCTCCCCGGCTGCTCTGCCAAGCCCTTCCAGCTCAAACTATGTCGTTGCTCCTCTGGAAGGATCCCTGCACCGCGGCGTAGTTTTTCCGAAGAAGCCCTGCCTTTGCAAGAGCAAATGAGGAATTCGTGGCAGGAAAGAGGAAGGAAAGAAAGTTTCTCTCCCTCTGCCTGCTTTGCTCAGAGGACCGGAGGAAGTCAGGGAGTTCTCCCTTTCACTGAGAAACGTGCGGGCTGCTGTTGCCTGGGCGCTCTCTTCTCTGCAAAAGAGTCTGCAGTTCTACGCTTTGAACCGTGGAAAGGCGCCGGGCTCTGCTAAGATTTCCCCCGGCGCTTCGTTTGCCCTGGGCCAAAGCGAGCCTTCACAATAGCTGAACGCTAACACTGCATACTCGTTCCACTTCCAGAACCGGGCTACGGCGAGGCAGTTCTCCGGGGAAAACGGCCCTTCGCGAAGGGCAGATCTGCCGAGCTCATTGCGGGAAAGCGAAAGCAAAGGACGCTTTTCTCCCTCTAACCGCTTTCGTCAGAGGAACGGGGGAAGTCACAGTGTTCTTTCTCTCCCTGAGATACACACAGTCTGACGTTGCCTCTGAGCTCCGTTGCTGGCAAAGAACTGAAAGTGACATACATTCCTGTGGGGAAACACAGGGCTTTGCTAGGATTTCTCTAGGCAGTGTGTTTTCCCTGGGCCTCACTGTAGCAACACGATCTCGCCAGGGCAACACTGCATGGCACTTCCTCTGCCAGGAGAGAGCTGCTGCTTTGTAGTTTGTGCTGAGAAACCTTGCTTTGGCAAGTGCGAATTGACCGCATTCAGGCAGAAAGAAAAGAGAATAGCAAGAGGCCTTTTCTCCCCGGCTGCTCTGCCAAGCCCTTCCAGCTCAAACTATGTCGTTGCTCCTCTGGAAGGATCCCTGCACCGCGGCGTAGTTTTTCCGAAGAAGCCCTGCGTTTGCAAGAGCAAATGAGGAATTCGTGGCAGGAAAGAGGAAGGAAAGAAAGTTTCTCTCCCTCTGCCTGCTTTGCTCAGAGGACCGGATGAAGTCAGGGAGTTCTCCCTTTCACTGAGAAACGTGCAGGCTGCTGTTGCCTGGGCGCTCTCTTCTCTGCAAAAGAGTCTGCAGTTCCACGCTTTGAACCGTGGAAAGGCGCCGGGCTCTGCTAAGATTTCCCCCGGCGCTTCGTTTGCCCTGGGCCAAAGCGAGCCTTCACAATAGCTGAACGCTAACACTGCATACTCGTTCCACTTCCAGAACCGGGCTACGGCGAGGCAGTTCTCCGGGGGAAAACGGCCCTTCGCGAAGGGCAGATCTGCCGAGCTCATTGCGGGAAAGCGAAAGCAAAGGACGCTTTTCTCCCTCTAACCGCTTTCGTCAGAGGAACGGGGGAAGTCACAGTGTTCTTTCTCTCCCTGAGATACACACAATCTGACGTTGCCTCTGAGCTCCGTTGCTGGCAAAGAACTGAAAGTGACATACATTCCTGTGGGGAAACACAGGGCTTTGCTAGGATTTCTCTAGGCAGTGTGTTTTCCCTGGGCCTCACTGTAGCAACACGATCTCGCCAGGGCAACACTGCATGGCACTTCCTCTGCCAGGAGAGAGCTGCTGCTTTGTAGTTTGTGCTGGGAAACCTTGCTTTGGCAAGTGCGAATTGACCGCATTCAGGCAGAAAGAAAAGAGAATAGCAAGAGGCCTTTCTCCCCGGCTGCTCTGCCAAGCCCTTCCAGCTCAAACTATGTCGTTGCTCCTCTGGAAGGATCCCTGCACCGCGGCGTAGTTTTTCCGAAGAAGCCCTGCGTTTGCAAGAGCAAATGAGGAATTCGTGGCAGGAAAGAGGAAGGAAAGAAAGTTTCTCTCCCTCTGCCTGCTTTGCTCAGAGGACCGGAGGAAGTCAGGGAGTTCTCCCTTTCACTGAGAAACGTGCGGGCTGCTGTTGCCTGGGCGCTCTCTTCTTTGCAAAAGAGTCTGCAGTTCCACGCTTTGAACCGTGGAAAGGCGCCAGGCTCTGCTAAGATTTCCCCCGGCGCTTCGTTTGCCCTGGGCCAAAGCGAGCCTTCACAATAGCTGAACGCTAACACTGCATACTCGTTCCACTTCCAGAACCGGGCTACGGCGAGGCAGTTCTCCGGGGGAAAACGGCCCTTCGCGAAGGGCAGATCTGCCGAGCTCATTGCGGGAAAGCGAAAGCAAAGGACGCTTTTCTCCCTCTAACCGCTTTCGTCAGAGGAACGGGGGAAGTCACAGTGTTCTTTCTCTCCCTGAGATACACACAGTCTGACGTTGCCTCTGAGCTCCGTTGCTGGCAAAGAACTGAAAGTGACATACATTCCTGTGGGGAAACACAGGGCTTTGCTAGGATTTCTCTAGGCAGTGTGTTTTCCCTGGGCCTCACTGTAGCAACACGATCTCGCCAGGGCAACACTGCATGGCACTTCCTCTGCCAGGAGAGAGCTGCTGCTTTGTAGTTTGTGCTGGGAAACCTTGCTTTGGCAAGTGCGAATTGACCGCATTCAGGCAGAAAGAAAAGAGAATAGCAAGAGGCCTTTTCTCCCCGGCTGCTCTGCCAAGCCCTTCCAGCTCAAACTATGTCGTTGCTCCTCTGGAAGGATCCCTGCACCGCGGCGTAGTTTTTCCGAAGAAGCCCTGCGTTTGCAAGAGCAAATGAGGAATTCGTGGCAGGAAAGAGGAAGGAAAGAAAGTTTCTCTCCCTCTGCCTGCTTTGCTCAGAGGACCGGATGAAGTCAGGGAGTTCTCCCTTTCACTGAGAAACGTGCGGGCTGCTGTTGCCTGGGCGCTCTCTTCTCTGCAAAAGAGTCTGCAGTTCCACGCTTTGAACCGTGGAAAGGCGCCAGGCTCTGCTAAGATTTCCCCCGGCGCTTCGTTTGCCCTGGGCCAAAGCGAGCCTTCACAATAGCTGAACGCTAACACTGCATACTCGTTCCACTTCCAGAACCGGGCTACGGCGAGGCAGTTCTCCGGGGGAAAACGGCCCTTCGCGAAGGGCAGATCTGCCGAGCTCATTGCGGGAAAGCGAAAGCAAAGGACGCTTTTCTCCCTCTAACAGCTTTCGTCAGAGGAACGGGGGAAGTCACAGTGTTCTTTCTCTCCCTGAGATACACACAATCTGACGTTGCCTCTGAGCTCCGTTGCTGGCAAAGAACTGAAAGTGACATACATTCCTGTGGGGAAACACAGGGCTTTGCTAGGATTTCTCTAGGCAGTGTGTTTTCCCTGGGCCTCACTGTAGCAACACGATCTCGCCAGGGCAACACTGCATGGCACTTCCTCTGCCAGGAGAGAGCTGCTGCTTTGTAGTTTGTGCTGGGAAACCTTGCTTTGGCAAGTGCGAATTGACCGCATTCAGGCAGAAAGAAAAGAGAATAGCAAGAGGCCTTTTCTCCCCGGCTGCTCTGCCAAGCCCTTCCAGCTCAAACTATGTCGTTGCTCCTCTGGAAGGATCCCTGCACCGCGGCGTAGTTTTTCCGAAGAAGCCCTGCGTTTGCAAGAGCAAATGAGGAATTCGTGGCAGGAAAGAGGAAGGAAAGAAAGTTTCTCTCCCTCTGCCTGCTTTGCTCAGAGGACCGGATGAAGTCAGGGAGTTCTCCCTTTCACTGAGAAACGTGCGGGCTGCTGTTGCCTGGGCGCTCTCTTCTCTGCAAAAGAGTCTGCAGTTCCACGCTTTGAACCGTGGAAAGGCGCCGGGCTCTGCTAAGATTTCCCCCGGCGCTTCGTTTGCCCTGGGCCAAAGCGAGCCTTCACAATAGCTGAACGCTAACACTGCATACTCGTTCCACTTCCAGAACCGGGCTACGGCGAGGCAGTTCTCCGGGGGAAAACGGCCCTTCGCGAAGGGCAGATCTGCCGAGCTCATTGCGGGAAAGCGAAAGCAAAGGACGCTTTTCTCCCTCTAACCGCTTTCGTCAGAGGAACGGGGGAAGTCACAGTGTTCTTTCTCTCCCTGAGATACACACAATCTGACGTTGCCTCTGAGCTCCGTTGCTGGCAAAGAACTGAAAGTGACATACATTCCTGTGGGGAAACACAGGGCTTTGCTAGGATTTCTCTAGGCAGTGTGTTTTCCCTGGGCCTCACTGTAGCAACACGATCTCGCCAGGGCAACACTGCATGGCACTTCCTCTGCCAGGAGAGAGCTGCTGCTTTGTAGTTTGTGCTGGGAAACCTTGCTTTGGCAAGTGCGAATTGACCGCATTCAGGCAGAAAGAAAAGAGAATAGCAAGAGGCCTTTTCTCCCCGGCTGCTCTGCCAAGCCCTTCCAGCTCAAACTATGTCGTTGCTCCTCTGGAAGGATCCCTGCACCGCGGCGTAGTTTTTCCGAAGAAGCCCTGCGTTTGCAAGAGCAAATGAGGAATTCGTGGCAGGAAAGAGGAAGGAAAGAAAGTTTCTCTCCCTCTGCCTGCTTTGCTCAGAGGACCGGATGAAGTCAGGGAGTTCTCCCTTTCACTGAGAAACGTGCGGGCTGCTGTTGCCTGGGCGCTCTCTTCTCTGCAAAAGAGTCTGCAGTTCCACGCTTTGAACCGTGGAAAGGCGCCGGGCTCTGCTAAGATTTCCCCCGGCGCTTCGTTTGCCCTGGGCCAAAGCGAGCCTTCACAATAGCTGAACGCTAACACTGCATACTCGTTCCACTTCCAGAACCGGGCTACGGCGAGGCAGTTCTCCGGGGGAAAACGGCCCTTCGCGAAGGGCAGATCTGCCGAGCTCATTGCGGGAAAGCGAAAGCAAAGGACGCTTTTCTCCCTCTAACCGCTTTCGTCAGAGGAACGGGGGAAGTCACAGTGTTCTTTCTCTCCCTGAGATACACACAATCTGACGTTGCCTCTGAGCTCCGTTGCTGGCAAAGAACTGAAAGTGACATACATTCCTGTGGGGAAACACAGGGCTTTGCTAGGATTTCTCTAGGCAGTGTGTTTTCCCTGGGCCTCACTGTAGCAACACGATCTCGCCAGGGCAACACTGCATGGCACTTCCTCTGCAAGGAGAGAGCTGCTGCTTTGTAGTTTGTGCTGGGAAACCTTGCTTTGGCAAGTGCGAATTGACCGCATTCAGGCAGAAAGAAAAGAGAATAGCAAGAGGCCTTTTCTCCCCGGCTGCTCTGCCAAGCCCTTCCAGCTCAAACTATGTCGTTGCTCCTCTGGAAGGATCCCTGCACCGCGGCGTAGTTTTTCCGAAGAAGCCCTGCGTTTGCAAGAGCAAATGAGGAATTCGTGGCAGGAAAGAGGAAGGAAAGAAAGTTTCTCTCCCTCTGCCTGCTTTGCTCAGAGGACCGGATGAAGTCAGGGAGTTCTCCCTTTCACTGAGAAACGTGCGGGCTGCTGTTGCCTGGGCGCTCTCTTCTCTGCAAAAGAGTCTGCAGTTCCACGCTTTGAACCGTGGAAAGGCGCCAGGCTCTGCTAAGATTTCCCCCGGCGCTTCGTTTGCCCTGGGCCAAAGCGAGCCTTCACAATAGCTGAACGCTAACACTGCATACTCGTTCCACTTCCAGAACCGGGCTACGGCGAGGCAGTTCTCCGGGGGAAAACGGCCCTTCGCGAAGGGCAGATCTGCCGAGCTCATTGCGGGAAAGCGAAAGCAAAGGACGCTTTTCTCCCTCTAACCGCTTTCGTCAGAGGAACGGGGGAAGTCACAGTGTTCTTTCTCTCCCTGAGATACACACAGTCTGACGTTGCCTCTGAGCTCCGTTGCTGGCAAAGAACTGAAAGTGACATACATTCCTGTGGGGAAACACAGGGCTTTGCTAGGATTTCTCTAGGCAGTGTGTTTTCCCTGGGCCTCACTGTAGCAACACGATCTCGCCAGGGCAACACTGCATGGCACTTCCTCTGCCAGGAGAGAGCTGCTGCTTTGTAGTTTGTGCTGGGAAACCTTGCTTTGGCAAGTGCGAATTGACCGCATTCAGGCAGAAAGAAAAGAGAATAGCAAGAGGCCTTTTCTCCCCGGCTGCTCTGCCAAGCCCTTCCAGCTCAAACTATGTCGTTGCTCCTCTGGAAGGATCCCTGCACCGCGGCGTAGTTTTTCCGAAGAAGCCCTGCGTTTGCAAGAGCAAATGAGGAATTCGTGGCAGGAAAGAGGAAGGAAAGAAAGTTTCTCTCCCTCTGCCTGCTTTGCTCAGAGGACCGGATGAAGTCAGGGAGTTCTCCCTTTCACTGAGAAACGTGCGGGCTGCTGTTGCCTGGGCGCTCTCTTCTCTGCAAAAGAGTCTGCAGTTCCACGCTTTGAACCGTGGAAAGGCGCCGGGCTCTGCTAAGATTTCCCCCGGCGCTTCGTTTGCCCTGGGCCAAAGCGAGCCTTCACAATAGCTGAACGCTAACACTGCATACTCGTTCCACTTCCAGAACCGGGCTACGGCGAGGCAGTTCTCCGGGGGAAAACGGCCCTTCGCGAAGGGCAGATCTGCCGAGCTCATTGCGGGAAAGCGAAAGCAAAGGACGCTTTTCTCCCTCTAACCGCTTTCGTCAGAGGAACGGGGGAAGTCACAGTGTTCTTTCTCTCCCTGAGATACACACAGTCTGACGTTGCCTCTGAGCTCCGTTGCTGGCAAAGAACTGAAAGTGACATACATTCCTGTGGGGAAACACAGGGCTTTGCTAGGATTTCTCTAGGCAGTGTGTTTTCCCTGGGCCTCACTGTAGCAACACGATCTCGCCAGGGCAACACTGCATGGCACTTCCTCTGCCAGGAGAGAGCTGCTGCTTTGTAGTTTGTGCTGAGAAACCTTGCTTTGGCAAGTGCGAATTGACCGCATTCAGGCAGAAAGAAAAGAGAATAGCAAGAGGCCTTTTCTCCCCGGCTGCTCTGCCAAGCCCTTCCAGCTCAAACTATGTCGTTGCTCCTCTGGAAGGATCCCTGCACCGCGGCGTAGTTTTTCCGAAGAAGCCCTGCGTTTGCAAGAGCAAATGAGGAATTCGTGGCAGGAAAGAGGAAGGAAAGAAAGTTTCTCTCCCTCTGCCTGCTTTGCTCAGAGGACCGGATGAAGTCAGGGAGTTCTCCCTTTCACTGAGAAACGTGCGGGCTGCTGTTGCCTGGGCGCTCTCTTCTTTGCAAAAGAGTCTGCAGTTCCACGCTTTGAACCGTGGAAAGGCGCCGGGCTCTGCTAAGATTTCCCCCGGCGCTTCGTTTGCCCTGGGCCAAAGCGAGCCTTCACAATAGCTGAACGCTAACACTGCATACTCGTTCCACTTCCAGAACCGGGCTACGGCGAGGCAGTTCTCCGGGGGAAAACGGCCCTTCGCGAAGGGCAGATCTGCCGAGCTCATTGCGGGAAAGCGAAAGCAAAGGACGCTTTTCTCCCTCTAACCGCTTTCGTCAGAGGAACGGGGGAAGTCACAGTGTTCTTTCTCTCCCTGAGATACACACAATCTGACGTTGCCTCTGAGCTCCGTTGCTGGCAAAGAACTGAAAGTGACATACATTCCTGTGGGGAAACACAGGGCTTTGCTAGGATTTCTCTAGGCAGTGTGTTTTCCCTGGGCCTCACTGTAGCAACACGATCTCGCCAGGGCAACACTGCATGGCACTTCCTCTGCCAGGAGAGAGCTGCTGCTTTGTAGTTTGTGCTGGGAAACCTTGCTTTGGCAAGTGCGAATTGACCGCATTCAGGCAGAAAGAAAAGAGAATAGCAAGAGGCCTTTTCTCCCCGGCTGCTCTGCCAAGCCCTTCCAGCTCAAACTATGTCGTTGCTCCTCTGGAAGGATCCCTGCACCGCGGCGTAGTTTTTCCGAAGAAGCCCTGCGTTTGCAAGAGCAAATGAGGAATTCGTGGCAGGAAAGAGGAAGGAAAGAAAGTTTCTCTCCCTCTGCCTGCTTTGCTCAGAGGACCGGATGAAGTCAGGGAGTTCTCCCTTTCACTGAGAAACGTGCGGGCTGCTGTTGCCTGGGCGCTCTCTTCTCTGCAAAAGAGTCTGCAGTTCCACGCTTTGAACCGTGGAAAGGCGCCGGGCTCTGCTAAGATTTCCCCCGGCGCTTCGTTTGCCCTGGGCCAAAGCGAGCCTTCACAATAGCTGAACGCTAACACTGCATACTCGTTCCACTTCCAGAACCGGGCTACGGCGAGGCAGTTCTCCGGGGGAAAACGGCCCTTCGCGAAGGGCAGATCTGCCGAGCTCATTGCGGGAAAGCGAAAGCAAAGGACGCTTTTCTCCCTCTAACCGCTTTCGTCAGAGGAACGGGGGAAGTCACAGTGTTCTTTCTCTCCCTGAGATACACACAATCTGACGTTGCCTCTGAGCTCCGTTGCTGGCAAAGAACTGAAAGTGACATACATTCCTGTGGGGAAACACAGGGCTTTGCTAGGATTTCTCTAGGCAGTGTGTTTTCCCTGGGCCTCACTGTAGCAACACGATCTCGCCAGGGCAACACTGCATGGCACTTCCTCTGCCAGGAGAGAGCTGCTGCTTTGTAGTTTGTGCTGAGAAACCTTGCTTTGGCAAGTGCGAATTGACCGCATTCAGGCAGAAAGAAAAGAGAATAGCAAGAGGCCTTTTCTCCCCGGCTGCTCTGCCAAGCCCTTCCAGCTCAAACTATGTCGTTGCTCCTCTGGAAGGATCCCTGCACCGCGGCGTAGTTTTTCCGAAGAAGCCCTGCGTTTGCAAGAGCAAATGAGGAATTCGTGGCAGGAAAGAGGAAGGAAAGAAAGTTTCTCTCCCTCTGCCTGCTTTGCTCAGAGGACCGGATGAAGTCAGGGAGTTCTCCCTTTCACTGAGAAACGTGCGGGCTGCTGTTGCCTGGGCGCTCTCTTCTCTGCAAAAGAGTCTGCAGTTCCACGCTTTGAACCGTGGAAAGGCGCCAGGCTCTGCTAAGATTTCCCCCGGCGCTTCGTTTGCCCTGGGCCAAAGCGAGCCTTCACAATAGCTGAACGCTAACACTGCATACTCGTTCCACTTCCAGAACCGGGCTACGGCGAGGCAGTTCTCCGGGGGAAAACGGCCCTTCGCGAAGGGCAGATCTGCCGAGCTCATTGCGGGAAAGCGAAAGCAAAGGACGCTTTTCTCCCTCTAACCGCTTTCGTCAGAGGAACGGGGGAAGTCACAGTGTTCTTTCTCTCCCTGAGATACACACAATCTGACGTTGCCTCTGAGCTCCGTTGCTGGCAAAGAACTGAAAGTGACATACATTCCTGTGGGGAAACACAGGGCTTTGCTAGGATTTCTCTAGGCAGTGTGTTTTCCCTGGGCCTCACTGTAGCAACACGATCTCGCCAGGGCAACACTGCATGGCACTTCCTCTGCCAGGAGAGAGCTGCTGCTTTGTAGTTTGTGCTGGGAAACCTTGCTTTGGCAAGTGCGAATTGACCGCATTCAGGCAGAAAGAAAAGAGAATAGCAAGAGGCCTTTTCTCCCCGGCTGCTCTGCCAAGCCCTTCCAGCTCAAACTATGTCGTTGCTCCTCTGGAAGGATCCCTGCACCGCGGCGTAGTTTTTCCGAAGAAGCCCTGCGTTTGCAAGAGCAAATGAGGAATTCGTGGCAGGAAAGAGGAAGGAAAGAAAGTTTCTCTCCCTCTGCCTGCTTTGCTCAGAGGACCGGATGAAGTCAGGGAGTTCTCCCTTTCACTGAGAAACGTGCGGGCTGCTGTTGCCTGGGCGCTCTCTTCTTTGCAAAAGAGTCTGCAGTTCCACGCTTTGAACCGTGGAAAGGCGCCAGGCTCTGCTAAGATTTCCCCCGGCGCTTCGTTTGCCCTGGGCCAAAGCGAGCCTTCACAATAGCTGAACGCTAACACTGCATACTCGTTCCACTTCCAGAACCGGGCTACGGCGAGGCAGTTCTCCGGGGGAAAACGGCCCTTCGCGAAGGGCAGATCTGCCGAGCTCCTTGCGGGAAAGCGAAAGCAAAGGACGCTTTTCTCCCTCTAACCGCTTTCGTCAGAGGAACGGGGGAAGTCACAGTGTTCTTTCTCTCCCTGAGATACACACAGTCTGACGTTGCCTCTGAGCTCCGTTGCTGGCAAAGAACTGAAAGTGACATACATTCCTGTGGGGAAACACAGGGCTTTGCTAGGATTTCTCTAGGCAGTGTGTTTTCCCTGGGCCTCACTGTAGCAACACGATCTCGCCAGGGCAACACTGCATGGCACTTCCTCTGCCAGGAGAGAGCTGCTGCTTTGTAGTTTGTGCTGAGAAACCTTGCTTTGGCAAGTGCGAATTGACCGCATTCAGGCAGAAAGAAAAGAGAATAGCAAGAGGCCTTTTCTCCCCGGCTGCTCTGCCAAGCCCTTCCAGCTCAAACTATGTCGTTGCTCCTCTGGAAGGATCCCTGCACCGCGGCGTAGTTTTTCCGAAGAAGCCCTGCGTTGGCAATAGCAAATGAGGAATTCGTGGCAGGAAAGAGGAAGGAAAGAAAGTTTCTCTCCCTCTGCCTGCTTTGCTCAGAGGACCGGATGAAGTCAGGGAGTTCTCCCTTTCACTGAGAAACGTGCGGGCTGCTGTTGCCTGGGCGCTCTCTTCTCTGCAAAAGAGTCTGCAGTTCCACGCTTTGAACCGTGGAAAGGCGCCGGGCTCTGCTAAGATTTCCCCCGGCGCTTCGTTTGCCCTGGGCCAAAGCGAGCCTTCACAATAGCTGAACGCTAACACTGCATACTCGTTCCACTTCCAGAACCGGGCTACGGCGAGGCAGTTCTCCGGGGAAAACGGCCCTTCGCGAAGGGCAGATCTGCCGAGCTCATTGCGGGAAAGCGAAAGCAAAGGACGCTTTTCTCCCTCTAACCGCTTTCGTCAGAGGAACGGGGGAAGTCACAGTGTTCTTTCTCTCCCTGAGATACACACAGTCTGACGTTGCCTCTGAGCTCCGTTGCTGGCAAAGAACTGAAAGTGACATACATTCCTGTGGGGAAACACAGGGCTTTGCTAGGATTTCTCTAGGCAGTGTGTTTTCCCTGGGCCTCACTGTAGCAACACTATCTCGCCAGGGCAACACTGCATGGCACTTCCTCTGCCAGGAGAGAGCTGCTGCTTTGTAGTTTGTGCTGAGAAACCTTGCTTTGGCAAGTGCGAATTGACCGCATTCAGGCAGAAAGAAAAGAGAATAGCAAGAGGCCTTTTCTCCCCGGCTGCTCTGCCAAGCCCTTCCAGCTCAAACTATGTCGTTGCTCCTCTGGAAGGATCCCTGCACCGCGGCGTAGTTTTTCCGAAGAAGCCCTGCGTTTGCAAGAGCAAATGAGGAATTCGTGGCAGGAAAGAGGAAGGAAAGAAAGTTTCTCTCCCTCTGCCTGCTTTGCTCAGAGGACCGGATGAAGTCAGGGAGTTCTCCCTTTCACTGAGAAACGTGCAGGCTGCTGTTGCCTGGGCGCTCTCTTCTCTGCAAAAGAGTCTGCAGTTCCACGCTTTGAACCGTGGAAAGGCGCCGGGCTCTGCTAAGATTTCCCCCGGCGCTTCGTTTGCCCTGGGCCAAAGCGAGCCTTCACAATAGCTGAACGCTAACACTGCATACTCGTTCCACTTCCAGAACCGGGCTACGGCGAGGCAGTTCTCCGGGGGAAAACGGCCCTTCGCGAAGGGCAGATCTGCCGAGCTCATTGCGGGAAAGCGAAAGCAAAGGACGCTTTTCTCCCTCTAACCGCTTTCGTCAGAGGAACGGGGGAAGTCACAGTGTTCTTTCTCTCCCTGAGATACACACAATCTGACGTTGCCTCTGAGCTCCGTTGCTGGCAAAGAACTGAAAGTGACATACATTCCTGTGGGGAAACACAGGGCTTTGCTAGGATTTCTCTAGGCAGTGTGTTTTCCCTGGGCCTCACTGTAGCAACACGATCTCGCCAGGGCAACACTGCATGGCACTTCCTCTGCCAGGAGAGAGCTGCTGCTTTGTAGTTTGTGCTGGGAAACCTTGCTTTGGCAAGTGCGAATTGACCGCATTCAGGCAGAAAGAAAAGAGAATAGCAAGAGGCCTTTTCTCCCCGGCTGCTCTGCCAAGCCCTTCCAGCTCAAACTATGTCGTTGCTCCTCTGGAAGGATCCCTGCACCGCGGCGTAGTTTTTCCGAAGAAGCCCTGCGTTTGCAAGAGCAAATGAGGAATTCGTGGCAGGAAAGAGGAAGGAAAGAAAGTTTCTCTCCCTCTGCCTGCTTTGCTCAGAGGACCGGATGAAGTCAGGGAGTTCTCCCTTTCACTGAGAAACGTGCGGGCTGCTGTTGCCTGGGCGCTCTCTTCTTTGCAAAAGAGTCTGCAGTTCCACGCTTTGAACCGTGGAAAGGCGCCAGGCTCTGCTAAGATTTCCCCCGGCGCTTCGTTTGCCCTGGGCCAAAGCGAGCCTTCACAATAGCTGAACGCTAACACTGCATACTCGTTCCACTTCCAGAACCGGGCTACGGCGAGGCAGTTCTCCGGGGGAAAACGGCCCTTCGCGAAGGGCAGATCTGCCGAGCTCATTGCGGGAAAGCGAAAGCAAAGGACGCTTTTCTCCCTCTAACCGCTTTCGTCAGAGGAACGGGGGAAGTCACAGTGTTCTTTCTCTCCCTGAGATACACACAGTCTGACGTTGCCTCTGAGCTCCGTTGCTGGCAAAGAACTGAAAGTGACATACATTCCTGTGGGGAAACACAGGGCTTTGCTAGGATTTCTCTAGGCAGTGTGTTTTCCCTGGGCCTCACTGTAGCAACACGATCTCGCCAGGGCAACACTGCATGGCACTTCCTCTGCCAGGAGAGAGCTGCTGCTTTGTAGTTTGTGCTGAGAAACCTTGCTTTGGCAAGTGCGAATTGACCGCATTCAGGCAGAAAGAAAAGAGAATAGCAAGAGGCCTTTTCTCCCCGGCTGCTCTGCCAAGCCCTTCCAGCTCAAACTATGTCGTTGCTCCTCTGGAAGGATCCCTGCACCGCGGCGTAGTTTTTCCGAAGAAGCCCTGCGTTTGCAAGAGCAAATGAGGAATTCGTGGCAGGAAAGAGGAAGGAAAGAAAGTTTCTCTCCCTCTGCCTGCTTTGCTCAGAGGACCGGATGAAGTCAGGGAGTTCTCCCTTTCACTGAGAAACGTGCGGGCTGCTGTTGCCTGGGCGCTCTCTTCTCTGCAAAAGAGTCTGCAGTTCTACGCTTTGAACCGTGGAAAGGCGCCGGGCTCTGCTAAGATTTCCCCCGGCGCTTCGTTTGCCCTGGGCCAAAGCGAGCCTTCACAATAGCTGAACGCTAACACTGCATACTCGTTCCACTTCCAGAACCGGGCTACGGCGAGGCAGTTCTCCGGGGAAAACGGCCCTTCGCGAAGGGCAGATCTGCCGAGCTCATTGCGGGAAAGCGAAAGCAAAGGACGCTTTTCTCCCTCTAACCGCTTTCGTCAGAGGAACGGGGGAAGTCACAGTGTTCTTTCTCTCCCTGAGATACACACAGTCTGACGTTGCCTCTGAGCTCCGTTGCTGGCAAAGAACTGAAAGTGACATACATTCCTGTGGGGAAACACAGGGCTTTGCTAGGATTTCTCTAGGCAGTGTGTTTTCCCTGGGCCTCACTGTAGCAACACGATCTCGCCAGGGCAACACTGCATGGCACTTCCTCTGCCAGGAGAGAGCTGCTGCTTTGTAGTTTGTGCTGAGAAACCTTGCTTTGGCAAGTGCGAATTGACCGCATTCAGGCAGAAAGAAAAGAGAATAGCAAGAGGCCTTTCTCCCCGGCTGCTCTGCCAAGCCCTTCCAGCTCAAACTATGTCGTTGCTCCTCTGGAAGGATCCCTGCACCGCGGCGTAGTTTTTCCGAAGAAGCCCTGCGTTTGCAAGAGCAAATGAGGAATTCGTGGCAGGAAAGAGGAAGGAAAGAAAGTTTCTCTCCCTCTGCCTGCTTTGCTCAGAGGACCGGATGAAATCAGGGAGTTCTCCCTTTCACTGAGAAACGTGCGGGCTGCTGTTGCCTGGGCGCTCTCTTCTTTGCAAAAGAGTCTGCAGTTCCACGCTTTGAACCGTGGAAAGGCGCCGGGCTCTGCTAAGATTTCCCCCGGCGCTTCGTTTGCCCTGGGCCAAAGCGAGCCTTCACAATAGCTGAACGCTAACACTGCATACTCGTTCCACTTCCAGAAACGGGCTACGGCGAGGCAGTTCTCCGGGGAAAACGGCCCTTCGCGAAGGGCAGATCTGCCGAGCTCATTGCGGGAAAGCGAAAGCAAAGGACGCTTTTCTCCCTCTAACCGCTTTCGTCAGAGGAACGGGGGAAGTCACAGTGTTCTTTCTCTCCCTGAGATACACACAGTCTGACGTTGCCTCTGAGCTCCGTTGCTGGCAAAGAACTGAAAGTGACATACATTCCTGTGGGGAAACACAGGGCTTTGCTAGGATTTCTCTAGGCAGTGTGTTTTCCCTGGGCCTCACTGTAGCAACACGATCTCGCCAGGGCAACACTGCATGGCACTTCCTCTGCCAGGAGAGAGCTGCTGCTTTGTAGTTTGTGCTGAGAAACCTTGCTTTGGCAAGTGCGAATTGACCGCATTCAGGCAGAAAGAAAAGAGAATAGCAAGAGGCCTTTTCTCCCCGGCTGCTCTGCCAAGCCCTTCCAGCTCAAACTATGTCGTTGCTCCTCTGGAAGGATCCCTGCACCGCGGCGTAGTTTTTCCGAAGAAGCCCTGCGTTGGCAATAGCAAATGAGGAATTCGTGGCAGGAAAGAGGAAGGAAAGAAAGTTTCTCTCCCTCTGCCTGCTTTGCTCAGAGGCCCGGATGAAGTCAGGGAGTTCTCCCTTTCACTGAGAAACGTGCGGGCTGCTGTTGCCTGGGCGCTCTCTTCTCTGCAAAAGAGTCTGCAGTTCCACGCTTTGAACCGTGGAAAGGCGCCGGGCTCTGCTAAGATTTCCCCCGGCGCTTCGTTTGCCCTGGGCCAAAGCGAGCCTTCACAATAGCTGAACGCTAACACTGCATACTCGTTCCACTTCCAGAACCGGGCTACGGCGAGGCAGTTCTCCGGGGGAAAACGGCCCTTCGCGAAGGGCAGATCTGCCGAGCTCATTGCGGGAAAGCGAAAGCAAAGGACGCTTTTCTCCCTCTAACCGCTTTCGTCAGAGGAACGGGGGAAGTCACAGTGTTCTTTCTCTCCCTGAGATACACACAATCTGACGTTGCCTCTGAGCTCCGTTGCTGGCAAAGAACTGAAAGTGACATACATTCCTGTGGGGAAACACAGGGCTTTGCTAGGATTTCTCTAGGCAGTGTGTTTTCCCTGGGCCTCACTGTAGCAACACTATCTCGCCAGGGCAACACTGCATGGCACTTCCTCTGCCAGGAGAGAGCTGCTGCTTTGTAGTTTGTGCTGGGAAACCTTGCTTTGGCAAGTGCGAATTGACCGCATTCAGGCAGAAAGAAAAGAGAATAGCAAGAGGGCTTTTCTCCCCGGCTGCTCTGCCAAGCCCTTCCAGCTCAAACTATGTCGTTGCTCCTCTGGAAGGATCCCTGCACCGCGGCGTAGTTTTTCCGAAGAAGCCCTGCGTTTGCAAGAGCAAATGAGGAATTCGTGGCAGGAAAGAGGAAGGAAAGAAAGTTTCTCTCCCTCTGCCTGCTTTGCTCAGAGGACCGGATGAAGTCAGGGAGTTCTCCCTTTCACTGAGAAACGTGCGGGCTGCTGTTGCCTGGGCGCTCTCTTCTTTGCAAAAGAGTCTGCAGTTCCACGCTTTGAACCGTGGAAAGGCGCCAGGCTCTGCTAAGATTTCCCCCGGCGCTTCGTTTGCCCTGGGCCAAAGCGAGCCTTCACAATAGCTGAACGCTAACACTGCATACTCGTTCCACTTCCAGAACCGGGCTACGGCGAGGCAGTTCTCCGGGGGAAAACGGCCCTTCGCGAAGGGCAGATCTGCCGAGCTCATTGCGGGAAAGCGAAAGCAAAGGACGCTTTTCTCCCTCTAACCGCTTTCGTCAGAGGAACGGGGGAAGTCACAGTGTTCTTTCTCTCCCTGAGATACACACAATCTGACGTTGCCTCTGAGCTCCGTTGCTGGCAAAGAACTGAAAGTGACATACATTCCTGTGGGGAAACACAGGGCTTTGCTAGGATTTCTCTAGGCAGTGTGTTTTCCCTGGGCCTCACTGTAGCAACACTATCTCGCCAGGGCAACACTGCATGGCACTTCCTCTGCCAGGAGAGAGCTGCTGCTTTGTAGTTTGTGCTGAGAAACCTTGCTTTGGCAAGTGCGAATTGACCGCATTCAGGCAGAAAGAAAAGAGAATAGCAAGAGGCCTTTTCTCCCCGGCTGCTCTGCCAAGCCCTTCCAGCTCAAACTATGTCGTTGCTCCTCTGGAAGGATCCCTGCACCGCGGCGTA
This sequence comes from Elephas maximus indicus, assembly GCF_024166365.1. Taxonomy (NCBI): domain Eukaryota; kingdom Metazoa; phylum Chordata; class Mammalia; order Proboscidea; family Elephantidae; genus Elephas; species Elephas maximus. Next base: position 1,770,070 of record NW_026060260.1, read on the forward strand.
GTTTTTCCGAAGAAGCCCTGCGTTTGCAAGAGCAAATGAGGAATTCGTGGCAGGAAAGAGGAAGGAAAGAAAGTTTCTCTCCCTCTGCCTGCTTTGCTCAGAGGACCGGATGAAGTCAGGGAGTTCTCCCTTTCACTGAGAAACGTGCGGGCTGCTGTTGCCTGGGCGCTCTCTTCTCTGCAAAAGAGTCTGCAGTTCTACGCTTTGAACCGTGGAAAGGCGCCGGGCTCTGCTAAGATTTCCCCCGGCGCTTCGTTTGCCCTGGGCCAAAGCGAGCCTTCACAATAGCTGAACGCTAACACTGCATACTCGTTCCACTTCCAGAACCGGGCTACGGCGAGGCAGTTCTCCGGGGAAAACGGCCCTTCGCGAAGGGCAGATCTGCCGAGCTCATTGCGGGAAAGCGAAAGCAAAGGACGCTTTTCTCCCTCTAACCGCTTTCGTCAGAGGAACGGGGGAAGTCACAGTGTTCTTTCTCTCCCTGAGATACACACAGTCTGACGTTGCCTCTGAGCTCCGTTGCTGGCAAAGAACTGAAAGTGACATACATTCCTGTGGGGAAACACAGGGCTTTGCTAGGATTTCTCTAGGCAGTGTGTTTTCCCTGGGCCTCACTGTAGCAACACGATCTCGCCAGGGCAACACTGCATGGCACTTCCTCTGCCAGGAGAGAGCTGCTGCTTTGTAGTTTGTGCTGGGAAACCTTGCTTTGGCAAGTGCGAATTGACCGCATTCAGGCAGAAAGAAAAGAGAATAGCAAGAGGCCTTTTCTCCCCGGCTGCTCTGCCAAGCCCTTCCAGCTCAAACTATGTCGTTGCTCCTCTGGAAGGATCCCTGCACCGCGGCGTAGTTTTTCCGAAGAAGCCCTGCGTTTGCAAGAGCAAATGAGGAATTCGTGGCAGGAAAGAGGAAGGAAAGAAAGTTTCTCTCCCTCTGCCTGCTTTGCTCAGAGGACCGGATGAAGTCAGGGAGTTCTCCCTTTCACTGAGAAACGTGCGGGCTGCTGTTGCCTGGGCGCTCTCTTCTCTGCAAAAGAGTCTGCAGTTCCACGCTTTGAACCGTGGAAAGGCGCCGGGCTCTGCTAAGATTTCCCCCGGCGCTTCGTTTGCCCTGGTCCAAAGCGAGCCTTCACAATAGCTGAACGCTAACACTGCATACTCGTTCCACTTCCAGAACCGGGCTACGGCGAGGCAGTTCTCCGGGGGAAAACGGCCCTTCGCGAAGGGCAGATCTGCCGAGCTCATTGCAGGAAAGCGAAAGCAAAGGACGCTTTTCTCCCTCTAACCGCTTTCGTCAGAGGAACGGGGGAAGTCACAGTGTTCTTTCTCTCCCTGAGATACACACAGTCTGACGTTGCCTCTGAGCTCCGTTGCTGGCAAAGAACTGAAAGTGACATACATTCCTGTGGGGAAACACAGGGCTTTGCTAGGATTTCTCTAGGCAGTGTGTTTTCCCTGGGCCTCACTGTAGCAACACGATCTCGCCAGGGCAACACTGCATGGCACTTCCTCTGCCAGGAGAGAGCTGCTGCTTTGTAGTTTGTGCTGAGAAACCTTGCTTTGGCAAGTGCGAATTGACCGCATTCAGGCAGAAAGAAAAGAGAATAGCAAGAGGCCTTTTCTCCCCGGCTGCTCTGCCAAGCCCTTCCAGCTCAAACTATGTCGTTGCTCCTCTGGAAGGATCCCTGCACCGCGGCGTAGTTTTTCCGAAGAAGCCCTGCGTTTGCAAGAGCAAATGAGGAATTCGTGGCAGGAAAGAGGAAGGAAAGAAAGTTTCTCTCCCTCTGCCTGCTTTGCTCAGAGGACCGGATGAAGTCAGGGAGTTCTCCCTTTCACTGAGAAACGTGCAGGCTGCTGTTGCCTGGGCGCTCTCTTCTTTGCAAAAGAGTCTGCAGTTCCACGCTTTGAACCGTGGAAAGGCGCCGGGCTCTGCTAAGATTTCCCCCGGCGCTTCGTTTGCCCTGGGCCAAAGCGAGCCTTCACAATAGCTGAACGCTAACACTGCATACTCGTTCCACTTCCAGAACCGGGCTACGGCGAGGCAGTTCTCCGGGGGAAAACGGCCCTTCGCGAAGGGCAGATCTGCCGAGCTCATTGCGGGAAAGCGAAAGCAAAGGACGCTTTTCTCCCTCTAACCGCTTTCGTCAGAGGAACGGGGGAAGTCACAGTGTTCTTTCTCTCCCTGAGATACACACAATCTGACGTTGCCTCTGAGCTCCGTTGCTGGCAAAGAACTGAAAGTGACATACATTCCTGTGGGGAAACACAGGGCTTTGCTAGGATTTCTCTAGGCAGTGTGTTTTCCCTGGGCCTCACTGTAGCAACACGATCTCGCCAGGGCAACACTGCATGGCACTTCCTCTGCCAGGAGAGAGCTGCTGCTTTGTAGTTTGTGCTGGGAAACCTTGCTTTGGCAAGTGCGAATTGACCGCATTCAGGCAGAAAGAAAAGAGAATAGCAAGAGGCCTTTTCTCCCCGGCTGCTCTGCCAAGCCCTTCCAGCTCAAACTATGTCGTTGCTCCTCTGGAAGGATCCCTGCACCGCGGCGTAGTTTTTCCGAAGAAGCCCTGCGTTTGCAAGAGCAAATGAGGAATTCGTGGCAGGAAAGAGGAAGGAAAGAAAGTTTCTCTCCCTCTGCCTGCTTTGCTCAGAGGACCGGATGAAGTCAGGGAGTTCTCCCTTTCACTGAGAAACGTGCGGGCTGCTGTTGCCTGGGCGCTCTCTTCTTTGCAAAAGAGTCTGCAGTTCCACGCTTTGAACCGTGGAAAGGCGCCAGGCTCTGCTAAGATTTCCCCCGGCGCTTCGTTTGCCCTGGGCCAAAGCGAGCCTTCACAATAGCTGAACGCTAACACTGCATACTCGTTCCACTTCCAGAACCGGGCTACGGCGAGGCAGTTCTCCGGGGGAAAACGGCCCTTCGCGAAGGGCAGATCTGCCGAGCTCATTGCGGGAAAGCGAAAGCAAAGGACGCTTTTCTCCCTCTAACCGCTTTCGTCAGAGGAACGGGGGAAGTCACAGTGTTCTTTCTCTCCCTGAGATACACACAGTCTGACGTTGCCTCTGAGCTCCGTTGCTGGCAAAGAACTGAAAGTGACATACATTCCTGTGGGGAAACACAGGGCTTTGCTAGGATTTCTCTAGGCAGTGTGTTTTCCCTGGGCCTCACTGTAGCAACACGATCTCGCCAGGGCAACACTGCATGGCACTTCCTCTGCCAGGAGAGAGCTGCTGCTTTGTAGTTTGTGCTGGGAAACCTTGCTTTGGCAAGCGCGAATTGACCGCATTCAGGCAGAAAGAAAAGAGAATAGCAAGAGGCCTTTTCTCCCCGGCTGCTCTGCCAAGCCCTTCCAGCTCAAACTATGTCGTTGCTCCTCTGGAAGGATCCCTGCACCGCGGCGTAGTTTTTCCGAAGAAGCCCTGCGTTGCCAAGAGCAAATGAGGAATTCGTGGCAGGAAAGAGGAAGGAAAGAAAGTTTCTCTCCCTCTGCCTGCTTTGCTCAGAGGACCGGATGAAGTCAGGGAGTTCTCCCTTTCACTGAGAAACGTGCGGGCTGCTGTTGCCTGGGCGCTCTCTTCTCTGCAAAAGAGTCTGCAGTTCCACGCTTTGAACCGTGGAAAGGCGCCGGGCTCTGCTAAGATTTCCCCCGGCGCTTCGTTTGCCCTGGGCCAAAGCGAGCCTTCACAATAGCTGAACGCTAACACTGCATACTCGTTCCACTTCCAGAACCGGGCTACGGCGAGGCAGTTCTCCGGGGGAAAACGGCCCTTCGCGAAGGGCAGATCTGCCGAGCTCATTGCGGGAAAGCGAAAGCAAAGGACGCTTTTCTCCCTCTAACCGCTTTCGTCAGAGGAACGGGGGAAGTCACAGTGTTCTTTCTCTCCCTGAGATACACACAATCTGACGTTGCCTCTGAGCTCCGTTGCTGGCAAAGAACTGAAAGTGACATACATTCCTGTGGGGAAACACAGGGCTTTGCTAGGATTTCTCTAGGCAGTGTGTTTTCCCTGGGCCTCACTGTAGCAACACGATCTCGCCAGGGCAACACTGCATGGCACTTCCTCTGCCAGGAGAGAGCTGCTGCTTTGTAGTTTGTGCTGGGAAACCTTGCTTTGGCAAGTGCGAATTGACCGCATTCAGGCAGAAAGAAAAGAGAATAGCAAGAGGCCTTTTCTCCCCGGCTGCTCTGCCAAGCCCTTCCAGCTCAAACTATGTCGTTGCTCCTCTGGAAGGATCCCTGCACCGCGGCGTAGTTTTTCCGAAGAAGCCCTGCGTTTGCAAGAGCAAATGAGGAATTCGTGGCAGGAAAGAGGAAGGAAAGAAAGTTTCTCTCCCTCTGCCTGCTTTGCTCAGAGGACCGGATGAAGTCAGGGAGTTCTCCCTTTCACTGAGAAACGTGCGGGCTGCTGTTGCCTGGGCGCTCTCTTCTTTGCAAAAGAGTCTGCAGTTCCACGCTTTGAACCGTGGAAAGGCGCCGGGCTCTGCTAAGATTTCCCCCGGCGCTTCGTTTGCCCTGGGCCAAAGCGAGCCTTCACAATAGCTGAACGCTAACACTGCATACTCGTTCCACTTCCAGAACCGGGCTACGGCGAGGCAGTTCTCCGGGGGAAAACGGCCCTTCGCGAAGGGCAGATCTGCCGAGCTCATTGCGGGAAAGCGAAAGCAAAGGACGCTTTTCTCCCTCTAACCGCTTTCGTCAGAGGAACGGGGGAAGTCACAGTGTTCTTTCTCTCCCTGAGATACACACAGTCTGACGTTGCCTCTGAGCTCCGTTGCTGGCAAAGAACTGAAAGTGACATACATTCCTGTGGGGAAACACAGGGCTTTGCTAGGATTTCTCTAGGCAGTGTGTTTTCCCTGGGCCTCACTGTAGCAACACGATCTCGCCAGGGCAACACTGCATGGCACTTCCTCTGCCAGGAGAGAGCTGCTGCTTTGTAGTTTGTGCTGGGAAACCTTGCTTTGGCAAGCGCGAATTGACCGCATTCAGGCAGAAAGAAAAGAGAATAGCAAGAGGCCTTTTCTCCCCGGCTGCTCTGCCAAGCCCTTCCAGCTCAAACTATGTCGTTGCTCCTCTGGAAGGATCCCTGCACCGCGGCGTAGTTTTTCCGAAGAAGCCCTGCGTTTGCAAGAGCAAATGAGGAATTCGTGGCAGGAAAGAGGAAGGAAAGAAAGTTTCTCTCCCTCTGCCTGCTTTGCTCAGAGGACCGGATGAAGTCAGGGAGTTCTCCCTTTCACTGAGAAACGTGCGGGCTGCTGTTGCCTGGGCGCTCTCTTCTCTGCAAAAGAGTCTGCAGTTCCACGCTTTGAACCGTGGAAAGGCGCCGGGCTCTGCTAAGATTTCCCCCGGCGCTTCGTTTGCCCTGGGCCAAAGCGAGCCTTCACAATAGCTGAACGCTAACACTGCATACTCGTTCCACTTCCAGAACCGGGCTACGGCGAGGCAGTTCTCCGGGGGAAAACGGCCCTTCGCGAAGGGCAGATCTGCCGAGCTCATTGCGGGAAAGCGAAAGCAAAGGACGCTTTTCTCCCTCTAACCGCTTTCGTCAGAGGAACGGGGGAAGTCACAGTGTTCTTTCTCTCCCTGAGATACACACAATCTGACGTTGCCTCTGAGCTCCGTTGCTGGCAAAGAACTGAAAGTGACATACATTCCTGTGGGGAAACACAGGGCTTTGCTAGGATTTCTCTAGGCAGTGTGTTTTCCCTGGGCCTCACTGTAGCAACACGATCTCGCCAGGGCAACACTGCATGGCACTTCCTCTGCCAGGAGAGAGCTGCTGCTTTGTAGTTTGTGCTGGGAAACCTTGCTTTGGCAAGCGCGAATTGACCGCATTCAGGCAGAAAGAAAAGAGAATAGCAAGAGGCCTTTTCTCCCCGGCTGCTCTGCCAAGCCCTTCCAGCTCAAACTATGTCGTTGCTCCTCTGGAAGGATCCCTGCACCGCGGCGTAGTTTTTCCGAAGAAGCCCTGCGTTGCCAAGAGCAAATGAGGAATTCGTGGCAGGAAAGAGGAAGGAAAGAAAGTTTCTCTCCCTCTGCCTGCTTTGCTCAGAGGACCGGATGAAGTCAGGGAGTTCTCCCTTTCACTGAGAAACGTGCGGGCTGCTGTTGCCTGGGCGCTCTCTTCTCTGCAAAAGAGTCTGCAGTTCCACGCTTTGAACCGTGGAAAGGCGCCGGGCTCTGCTAAGATTTCCCCCGGCGCTTCGTTTGCCCTGGGCCAAAGCGAGCCTTCACAATAGCTGAACGCTAACACTGCATACTCGTTCCACTTCCAGAACCGGGCTACGGCGAGGCAGTTCTCCGGGGGAAAACGGCCCTTCGCGAAGGGCAGATCTGCCGAGCTCATTGCGGGAAAGCGAAAGCAAAGGACGCTTTTCTCCCTCTAACCGCTTTCGTCAGAGGAACGGGGGAAGTCACAGTGTTCTTTCTCTCCCTGAGATACACACAATCTGACGTTGCCTCTGAGCTCCGTTGCTGGCAAAGAACTGAAAGTGACATACATTCCTGTGGGGAAACACAGGGCTTTGCTAGGATTTCTCTAGGCAGTGTGTTTTCCCTGGGCCTCACTGTAGCAACACGATCTCGCCAGGGCAACACTGCATGGCACTTCCTCTGCCAGGAGAGAGCTGCTGCTTTGTAGTTTGTGCTGGGAAACCTTGCTTTGGCAAGTGCGAATTGACCGCATTCAGGCAGAAAGAAAAGAGAATAGCAAGAGGCCTTTTCTCCCCGGCTGCTCTGCCAAGCCCTTCCAGCTCAAACTATGTCGTTGCTCCTCTGGAAGGATCCCTGCACCGCGGCGTAGTTTTTCCGAAGAAGCCCTGCGTTTGCAAGAGCAAATGAGGAATTCGTGGCAGGAAAGAGGAAGGAAAGAAAGTTTCTCTCCCTCTGCCTGCTTTGCTCAGAGGACCGGATGAAGTCAGGGAGTTCTCCCTTTCACTGAGAAACGTGCGGGCTGCTGTTGCCTGGGCGCTCTCTTCTTTGCAAAAGAGTCTGCAGTTCCACGCTTTGAACCGTGGAAAGGCGCCGGGCTCTGCTAAGATTTCCCCCGGCGCTTCGTTTGCCCTGGGCCAAAGCGAGCCTTCACAATAGCTGAACGCTAACACTGCATACTCGTTCCACTTCCAGAACCGGGCTACGGCGAGGCAGTTCTCCGGGGGAAAACGGCCCTTCGCGAAGGGCAGATCTGCCGAGCTCATTGCGGGAAAGCGAAAGCAAAGGACGCTTTTCTCCCTCTAACCGCTTTCGTCAGAGGAACGGGGGAAGTCACAGTGTTCTTTCTCTCCCTGAGATACACACAGTCTGACGTTGCCTCTGAGCTCCGTTGCTGGCAAAGAACTGAAAGTGACATACATTCCTGTGGGGAAACACAGGGCTTTGCTAGGATTTCTCTAGGCAGTGTGTTTTCCCTGGGCCTCACTGTAGCAACACGATCTCGCCAGGGCAACACTGCATGGCACTTCCTCTGCCAGGAGAGAGCTGCTGCTTTGTAGTTTGTGCTGGGAAACCTTGCTTTGGCAAGCGCGAATTGACCGCATTCAGGCAGAAAGAAAAGAGAATAGCAAGAGGCCTTTTCTCCCCGGCTGCTCTGCCAAGCCCTTCCAGCTCAAACTATGTCGTTGCTCCTCTGGAAGGATCCCTGCACCGCGGCGTAGTTTTTCCGAAGAAGCCCTGCGTTTGCAAGAGCAAATGAGGAATTCGTGGCAGGAAAGAGGAAGGAAAGAAAGTTTCTCTCCCTCTGCCTGCTTTGCTCAGAGGACCGGATGAAGTCAGGGAGTTCTCCCTTTCACTGAGAAACGTGCGGGCTGCTGTTGCCTGGGCGCTCTCTTCTCTGCAAAAGAGTCTGCAGTTCCACGCTTTGAACCGTGGAAAGGCGCCGGGCTCTGCTAAGATTTCCCCCGGCGCTTCGTTTGCCCTGGGCCAAAGCGAGCCTTCACAATAGCTGAACGCTAACACTGCATACTCGTTCCACTTCCAGAACCGGGCTACGGCGAGGCAGTTCTCCGGGGGAAAACGGCCCTTCGCGAAGGGCAGATCTGCCGAGCTCATTGCGGGAAAGCGAAAGCAAAGGACGCTTTTCTCCCTCTAACCGCTTTCGTCAGAGGAACGGGGGAAGTCACAGTGTTCTTTCTCTCCCTGAGATACACACAATCTGACGTTGCCTCTGAGCTCCGTTGCTGGCAAAGAACTGAAAGTGACATACATTCCTGTGGGGAAACACAGGGCTTTGCTAGGATTTCTCTAGGCAGTGTGTTTTCCCTGGGCCTCACTGTAGCAACACGATCTCGCCAGGGCAACACTGCATGGCACTTCCTCTGCCAGGAGAGAGCTGCTGCTTTGTAGTTTGTGCTGGGAAACCTTGCTTTGGCAAGTGCGAATTGACCGCATTCAGGCAGAAAGAAAAGAGAATAGCAAGAGGCCTTTTCTCCCCGGCCGCTCTGCCAAGCCCTTCCAGCTCAAACTATGTCGTTGCTCCTCTGGAAGGATCCCTGCACCGCGGCGTAGTTTTTCCGAAGAAGCCCTGCGTTTGCAAGAGCAAATGAGGAATTCGTGGCAGGAAAGAGGAAGGAAAGAAAGTTTCTCTCCCTCTGCCTGCTTTGCTCAGAGGACCGGATGAAGACAGGGAGTTCTCCCTTTCACTGAGAAACGTGCGGGCTGCTGTTGCCTGGGCGCTCTCTTCTCTGCAAAAGAGTCTGCAGTTCCACGCTTTGAACCGTGGAAAGGCGCCGGGCTCTGCTAAGATTTCCCCCGGCGCTTCGTTTGCCCTGGGCCAAAGCGAGCCTTCACAATAGCTGAACGCTAACACTGCATACTCGTTCCACTTCCAGAACCGGGCTACGGCGAGGCAGTTCTCCGGGGGAAAACGGCCCTTCGCGAAGGGCAGATCTGCCGAGCTCATTGCGGGAAAGCGAAAGCAAAGGACGCTTTTCTCCCTCTAACCGCTTTCGTCAGAGGAACGGGGGAAGTCACAGTGTTCTTTCTCTCCCTGAGATACACACAATCTGACGTTGCCTCTGAGCTCCGTTGCTGGCAAAGAACTGAAAGTGACATACATTCCTGTGGGGAAACACAGGGCTTTGCTAGGATTTCTCTAGGCAGTGTGTTTTCCCTGGGCCTCACTGTAGCAACACGATCTCGCCAGGGCAACACTGCATGGCACTTCCTCTGCCAGGAGAGAGCTGCTGCTTTGTAGTTTGTGCTGGGAAACCTTGCTTTGGCAAGTGCGAATTGACCGCATTCAGGCAGAAAGAAAAGAGAATAGCAAGAGGCCTTTTCTCCCCGGCTGCTCTGCCAAGCCCTTCCAGCTCAAACTATGTCGTTGCTCCTCTGGAAGGATCCCTGCACCGCGGCGTAGTTTTTCCGAAGAAGCCCTGCGTTTGCAAGAGCAAATGAGGAATTCGTGGCAGGAAAGAGGAAGGAAAGAAAGTTTCTCTCCCTCTGCCTGCTTTGCTCAGAGGACCGGATGAAGTCAGGGAGTTCTCCCTTTCACTGAGAAACGTGCGGGCTGCTGTTGCCTGGGCGCTCTCTTCTCTGCAAAAGAGTCTGCAGTTCCACGCTTTGAACCGTGGAAAGGCGCCGGGCTCTGCTAAGATTTCCCCCGGCGCTTCGTTTGCCCTGGTCCAAAGCGAGCCTTCACAATAGCTGAACGCTAACACTGCATACTCGTTCCACTTCCAGAACCGGGCTACGGCGAGGCAGTTCTCCGGGGGAAAACGGCCCTTCGCGAAGGGCAGATCTGCCGAGCTCATTGCGGGAAAGCGAAAGCAAAGGACGCTTTTCTCCCTCTAACCGCTTTCGTCAGAGGAACGGGGGAAGTCACAGTGTTCTTTCTCTCCCTGAGATACACACAATCTGACGTTGCCTCTGAGCTCCGTTGCTGGCAAAGAACTGAAAGTGACATACATTCCTGTGGGGAAACACAGGGCTTTGCTAGGATTTCTCTAGGCAGTGTGTTTTCCCTGGGCCTCACTGTAGCAACACGATCTCGCCAGGGCAACACTGCATGGCACTTCCTCTGCCAGGAGAGAGCTGCTGCTTTGTAGTTTGTGCTGGGAAACCTTGCTTTGGCAAGTGCGAATTGACCGCATTCAGGCAGAAAGAAAAGAGAATAGCAAGAGGCCTTTTCTCCCCGGCTGCTCTGCCAAGCCCTTCCAGCTCAAACTATGTCGTTGCTCCTCTGGAAGGATCCCTGCACCGCGGCGTAGTTTTTCCGAAGAAGCCCTGCGTTTGCAAGAGCAAATGAGGAATTCGTGGCAGGAAAGAGGAAGGAAAGAAAGTTTCTCTCCCTCTGCCTGCTTTGCTCAGAGGACCGGATGAAGTCAGGGAGTTCTCCCTTTCACTGAGAAACGTGCGGGCTGCTGTTGCCTGGGCGCTCTCTTCTCTGCAAAAGAGTCTGCAGTTCCACGCTTTGAACCGTGGAAAGGCGCCGGGCTCTGCTAAGATTTCCCCCGGCGCTTCGTTTGCCCTGGTCCAAAGCGAGCCTTCACAATAGCTGAACGCTAACACTGCATACTCGTTCCACTTCCAGAACCGGGCTACGGCGAGGCAGTTCTCCGGGGGAAAACGGCCCTTCGCGAAGGGCAGATCTGCCGAGCTCATTGCGGGAAAGCGAAAGCAAAGGACGCTTTTCTCCCTCTAACCGCTTTCGTCAGAGGAACGGGGGAAGTCACAGTGTTCTTTCTCTCCCTGAGATACACACAGTCTGACGTTGCCTCTGAGCTCCGTTGCTGGCAAAGAACTGAAAGTGACATACATTCCTGTGGGGAAACACAGGGCTTTGCTAGGATTTCTCTAGGCAGTGTGTTTTCCCTGGGCCTCACTGTAGCAACACGATCTCGCCAGGGCAACACTGCATGGCACTTCCTCTGCCAGGAGAGAGCTGCTGCTTTGTAGTTTGTGCTGGGAAACCTTGCTTTGGCAAGCGCGAATTGACCGCATTCAGGCAGAAAGAAAAGAGAATAGCAAGAGGCCTTTTCTCCCCGGCTGCTCTGCCAAGCCCTTCCAGCTCAAACTATGTCGTTGCTCCTCTGGAAGGATCCCTGCACCGCGGCGTAGTTTTTCCGAAGAAGCCCTGCGTTTGCAAGAGCAAATGAGGAATTCGTGGCAGGAAAGAGGAAGGAAAGAAAGTTTCTCTCCCTCTGCCTGCTTTGCTCAGAGGACCGGATGAAGTCAGGGAGTTCTCCCTTTCACTGAGAAACGTGCGGGCTGCTGTTGCCTGGGCGCTCTCTTCTCTGCAAAAGAGTCTGCAGTTCCACGCTTTGAACCGTGGAAAGGCGCCGGGCTCTGCTAAGATTTCCCCCGGCGCTTCGTTTGCCCTGGGCCAAAGCGAGCCTTCACAATAGCTGAACGCTAACACTGCATACTCGTTCCACTTCCAGAACCGGGCTACGGCGAGGCAGTTCTCCGGGGGAAAACGGCCCTTCGCGAAGGGCAGATCTGCCGAGCTCATTGCGGGAAAGCGAAAGCAAAGGACGCTTTTCTCCCTCTAACCGCTTTCGTCAGAGGAACGGGGGAAGTCACAGTGTTCTTTCTCTCCCTGAGATACACACAATCTGACGTTGCCTCTGAGCTCCGTTGCTGGCAAAGAACTGAAAGTGACATACATTCCTGTGGGGAAACACAGGGCTTTGCTAGGATTTCTCTAGGCAGTGTGTTTTCCCTGGGCCTCACTGTAGCAACACGATCTCGCCAGGGCAACACTGCATGGCACTTCCTCTGCCAGGAGAGAGCTGCTGCTTTGTAGTTTGTGCTGGGAAACCTTGCTTTGGCAAGTGCGAATTGACCGCATTCAGGCAGAAAGAAAAGAGAATAGCAAGAGGCCTTTTCTCCCCGGCCGCTCTGCCAAGCCCTTCCAGCTCAAACTATGTCGTTGCTCCTCTGGAAGGATCCCTGCACCGCGGCGTAGTTTTTCCGAAGAAGCCCTGCGTTTGCAAGAGCAAATGAGGAATTCGTGGCAGGAAAGAGGAAGGAAAGAAAGTTTCTCTCCCTCTGCCTGCTTTGCTCAGAGGACCGGATGAAGTCAGGGAGTTCTCCCTTTCACTGAGAAACGTGCGGGCTGCTGTTGCCTGGGCGCTCTCTTCTTTGCAAAAGAGTCTGCAGTTCCACGCTTTGAACCGTGGAAAGGCGCCGGGCTCTGCTAAGATTTCCCCCGGCGCTTCGTTTGCCCTGGGCCAAAGCGAGCCTTCACAATAGCTGAACGCTAACACTGCATACTCGTTCCACTTCCAGAACCGGGCTACGGCGAGGCAGTTCTCCGGGGGAAAACGGCCCTTCGCGAAGGGCAGATCTGCCGAGCTCATTGCGGGAAAGCGAAAGCAAAGGACGCTTTTCTCCCTCTAACCGCTTTCGTCAGAGGAACGGGGGAAGTCACAGTGTTCTTTCTCTCCCTGAGATACACACAGTCTGACGTTGCCTCTGAGCTCCGTTGCTGGCAAAGAACTGAAAGTGACATACATTCCTGTGGGGAAACACAGGGCTTTGCTAGGATTTCTCTAGGCAGTGTGTTTTCCCTGGGCCTCACTGTAGCAACACGATCTCGCCAGGGCAACACTGCATGGCACTTCCTCTGCCAGGAGAGAGCTGCTGCTTTGTAGTTTGTGCTGGGAAACCTTGCTTTGGCAAGCGCGAATTGACCGCATTCAGGCAGAAAGAAAAGAGAATAGCAAGAGGCCTTTTCTCCCCGGCTGCTCTGCCAAGCCCTTCCAGCTCAAACTATGTCGTTGCTCCTCTGGAAGGATCCCTGCACCGCGGCGTAGTTTTTCCGAAGAAGCCCTGCGTTTGCAAGAGCAAATGAGGAATTCGTGGCAGGAAAGAGGAAGGAAAGAAAGTTTCTCTCCCTCTGCCTGCTTTGCTCAGAGGACCGGATGAAGTCAGGGAGTTCTCCCTTTCACTGAGAAACGTGCGGGCTGCTGTTGCCTGGGCGCTCTCTTCTCTGCAAAAGAGTCTGCAGTTCCACGCTTTGAACCGTGGAAAGGCGCCGGGCTCTGCTAAGATTTCCCCCGGCGCTTCGTTTGCCCTGGGCCAAAGCGAGCCTTCACAATAGCTGAACGCTAACACTGCATACTCGTTCCACTTCCAGAACCGGGCTACGGCGAGGCAGTTCTCCGGGGGAAAACGGCCCTTCGCGAAGGGCAGATCTGCCGAGCTCATTGCGGGAAAGCGAAAGCAAAGGACGCTTTTCTCCCTCTAACCGCTTTCGTCAGAGGAACGGGGGAAGTCACAGTGTTCTTTCTCTCCCTGAGATACACACAATCTGACGTTGCCTCTGAGCTCCGTTGCTGGCAAAGAACTGAAAGTGACATACATTCCTGTGGGGAAACACAGGGCTTTGCTAGGATTTCTCTAGGCAGTGTGTTTTCCCTGGGCCTCACTGTAGCAACACGATCTCGCCAGGGCAACACTGCATGGCACTTCCTCTGCCAGGAGAGAGCTGCTGCTTTGTAGTTTGTGCTGGGAAACCTTGCTTTGGCAAGCGCGAATTGACCGCATTCAGGCAGAAAGAAAAGAGAATAGCAAGAGGCCTTTTCTCCCCGGCTGCTCTGCCAAGCCCTTCCAGCTCAAACTATGTCGTTGCTCCTCTGGAAGGATCCCTGCACCGCGGCGTAGTTTTTCCGAAGAAGCCCTGCGTTGCCAAGAGCAAATGAGGAATTCGTGGCAGGAAAGAGGAAGGAAAGAAAGTTTCTCTCCCTCTGCCTGCTTTGCTCAGAGGACCGGATGAAGTCAGGGAGTTCTCCCTTTCACTGAGAAACGTGCGGGCTGCTGTTGCCTGGGCGCTCTCTTCTCTGCAAAAGAGTCTGCAGTTCCACGCTTTGAACCGTGGAAAGGCGCCGGGCTCTGCTAAGATTTCCCCCGGCGCTTCGTTTGCCCTGGGCCAAAGCGAGCCTTCACAATAGCTGAACGCTAACACTGCATACTCGTTCCACTTCCAGAACCGGGCTACGGCGAGGCAGTTCTCCGGGGGAAAACGGCCCTTCGCGAAGGGCAGATCTGCCGAGCTCATTGCGGGAAAGCGAAAGCAAAGGACGCTTTTCTCCCTCTAACCGCTTTCGTCAGAGGAACGGGGGAAGTCACAGTGTTCTTTCTCTCCCTGAGATACACACAATCTGACGTTGCCTCTGAGCTCCGTTGCTGGCAAAGAACTGAAAGTGACATACATTCCTGTGGGGAAACACAGGGCTTTGCTAGGATTTCTCTAGGCAGTGTGTTTTCCCTGGGCCTCACTGTAGCAACACGATCTCGCCAGGGCAACACTGCATGGCACTTCCTCTGCCAGGAGAGAGCTGCTGCTTTGTAGTTTGTGCTGGGAAACCTTGCTTTGGCAAGTGCGAATTGACCGCATTCAGGCAGAAAGAAAAGAGAATAGCAAGAGGCCTTTTCTCCCCGGCTGCTCTGCCAAGCCCTTCCAGCTCAAACTATGTCGTTGCTCCTCTGGAAGGATCCCTGCACCGCGGCGTAGTTTTTCCGAAGAAGCCCTGCGTTTGCAAGAGCAAATGAGGAATTCGTGGCAGGAAAGAGGAAGGAAAGAAAGTTTCTCTCCCTCTGCCTGCTTTGCTCAGAGGACCGGATGAAGTCAGGGAGTTCTCCCTTTCACTGAGAAACGTGCGGGCTGCTGTTGCCTGGGCGCTCTCTTCTTTGCAAAAGAGTCTGCAGTTCCACGCTTTGAACCGTGGAAAGGCGCCGGGCTCTGCTAAGATTTCCCCCGGCGCTTCGTTTGCCCTGGGCCAAAGCGAGCCTTCACAATAGCTGAACGCTAACACTGCATACTCGTTCCACTTCCAGAACCGGGCTACGGCGAGGCAGTTCTCCGGGGGAAAACGGCCCTTCGCGAAGGGCAGATCTGCCGAGCTCATTGCGGGAAAGCGAAAGCAAAGGACGCTTTTCTCCCTCTAACCGCTTTCGTCAGAGGAACGGGGGAAGTCACAGTGTTCTTTCTCTCCCTGAGATACACACAGTCTGACGTTGCCTCTGAGCTCCGTTGCTGGCAAAGAACTGAAAGTGACATACATTCCTGTGGGGAAACACAGGGCTTTGCTAGGATTTCTCTAGGCAGTGTGTTTTCCCTGGGCCTCACTGTAGCAACACGATCTCGCCAGGGCAACACTGCATGGCACTTCCTCTGCCAGGAGAGAGCTGCTGCTTTGTAGTTTGTGCTGGGAAACCTTGCTTTGGCAAGCGCGAATTGACCGCATTCAGGCAGAAAGAAAAGAGAATAGCAAGAGGCCTTTTCTCCCCGGCTGCTCTGCCAAGCCCTTCCAGCTCAAACTATGTCGTTGCTCCTCTGGAAGGATCCCTGCACCGCGGCGTAGTTTTTCCGAAGAAGCCCTGCGTTTGCAAGAGCAAATGAGGAATTCGTGGCAGGAAAGAGGAAGGAAAGAAAGTTTCTCTCCCTCTGCCTGCTTTGCTCAGAGGACCGGATGAAGTCAGGGAGTTCTCCCTTTCACTGAGAAACGTGCGGGCTGCTGTTGCCTGGGCGCTCTCTTCTCTGCAAAAGAGTCTGCAGTTCCACGCTTTGAACCGTGGAAAGGCGCCGGGCTCTGCTAAGATTTCCCCCGGCGCTTCGTTTGCCCTGGGCCAAAGCGAGCCTTCACAATAGCTGAACGCTAACACTGCATACTCGTTCCACTTCCAGAACCGGGCTACGGCGAGGCAGTTCTCCGGGGGAAAACGGCCCTTCGCGAAGGGCAGATCTGCCGAGCTCATTGCGGGAAAGCGAAAGCAAAGGACGCTTTTCTCCCTCTAACCGCTTTCGTCAGAGGAACGGGGGAAGTCACAGTGTTCTTTCTCTCCCTGAGATACACACAATCTGACGTTGCCTCTGAGCTCCGTTGCTGGCAAAGAACTGAAAGTGACATACATTCCTGTGGGGAAACACAGGGCTTTGCTAGGATTTCTCTAGGCAGTGTGTTTTCCCTGGGCCTCACTGTAGCAACACGATCTCGCCAGGGCAACACTGCATGGCACTTCCTCTGCCAGGAGAGAGCTGCTGCTTTGTAGTTTGTGCTGGGAAACCTTGCTTTGGCAAGTGCGAATTGACCGCATTCAGGCAGAAAGAAAAGAGAATAGCAAGAGGCCTTTTCTCCCCGGCCGCTCTGCCAAGCCCTTCCAGCTCAAACTATGTCGTTGCTCCTCTGGAAGGATCCCTGCACCGCGGCGTAGTTTTTCCGAAGAAGCCCTGCGTTTGCAAGAGCAAATGAGGAATTCGTGGCAGGAAAGAGGAAGGAAAGAAAGTTTCTCTCCCTCTGCCTGCTTTGCTCAGAGGACCGGATGAAGACAGGGAGTTCTCCCTTTCACTGAGAAACGTGCGGGCTGCTGTTGCCTGGGCGCTCTCTTCTCTGCAAAAGAGTCTGCAGTTCCACGCTTTGAACCGTGGAAAGGCGCCGGGCTCTGCTAAGATTTCCCCCGGCGCTTCGTTTGCCCTGGGCCAAAGCGAGCCTTCACAATAGCTGAACGCTAACACTGCATACTCGTTCCACTTCCAGAACCGGGCTACGGCGAGGCAGTTCTCCGGGGGAAAACGGCCCTTCGCGAAGGGCAGATCTGCCGAGCTCATTGCGGGAAAGCGAAAGCAAAGGACGCTTTTCTCCCTCTAACCGCTTTCGTCAGAGGAACGGGGGAAGTCACAGTGTTCTTTCTCTCCCTGAGATACACACAATCTGACGTTGCCTCTGAGCTCCGTTGCTGGCAAAGAACTGAAAGTGACATACATTCCTGTGGGGAAACACAGGGCTTTGCTAGGATTTCTCTAGGCAGTGTGTTTTCCCTGGGCCTCACTGTAGCAACACGATCTCGCCAGGGCAACACTGCATGGCACTTCCTCTGCCAGGAGAGAGCTGCTGCTTTGTAGTTTGTGCTGGGAAACCTTGCTTTGGCAAGTGCGAATTGACCGCATTCAGGCAGAAAGAAAAGAGAATAGCAAGAGGCCTTTTCTCCCCGGCTGCTCTGCCAAGCCCTTCCAGCTCAAACTATGTCGTTGCTCCTCTGGAAGGATCCCTGCACCGCGGCGTAGTTTTTCCGAAGAAGCCCTGCGTTTGCAAGAGCAAATGAGGAATTCGTGGCAGGAAAGAGGAAGGAAAGAAAGTTTCTCTCCCTCTGCCTGCTTTGCTCAGAGGACCGGATGAAGTCAGGGAGTTCTCCCTTTCACTGAGAAACGTGCGGGCTGCTGTTGCCTGGGCGCTCTCTTCTCTGCAAAAGAGTCTGCAGTTCCACGCTTTGAACCGTGGAAAGGCGCCGGGCTCTGCTAAGATTTCCCCCGGCGCTTCGTTTGCCCTGGTCCAAAGCGAGCCTTCACAATAGCTGAACGCTAACACTGCATACTCGTTCCACTTCCAGAACCGGGCTACGGCGAGGCAGTTCTCCGGGGGAAAACGGCCCTTCGCGAAGGGCAGATCTGCCGAGCTCATTGCGGGAAAGCGAAAGCAAAGGACGCTTTTCTCCCTCTAACCGCTTTCGTCAGAGGAACGGGGGAAGTCACAGTGTTCTTTCTCTCCCTGAGATACACACAATCTGACGTTGCCTCTGAGCTCCGTTGCTGGCAAAGAACTGAAAGTGACATACATTCCTGTGGGGAAACACAGGGCTTTGCTAGGATTTCTCTAGGCAGTGTGTTTTCCCTGGGCCTCACTGTAGCAACACGATCTCGCCAGGGCAACACTGCATGGCACTTCCTCTGCCAGGAGAGAGCTGCTGCTTTGTAGTTTGTGCTGGGAAACCTTGCTTTGGCAAGTGCGAATTGACCGCATTCAGGCAGAAAGAAAAGAGAATAGCAAGAGGCCTTTTCTCCCCGGCTGCTCTGCCAAGCCCTTCCAGCTCAAACTATGTCGTTGCTCCTCTGGAAGGATCCCTGCACCGCGGCGTAGTTTTTCCGAAGAAGCCCTGCGTTTGCAAGAGCAAATGAGGAATTCGTGGCAGGAAAGAGGAAGGAAAGAAAGTTTCTCTCCCTCTGCCTGCTTTGCTCAGAGGACCGGATGAAGTCAGGGAGTTCTCCCTTTCACTGAGAAACGTGCGGGCTGCTGTTGCCTGGGCGCTCTCTTCTCTGCAAAAGAGTCTGCAGTTCCACGCTTTGAACCGTGGAAAGGCGCCGGGCTCTGCTAAGATTTCCCCCGGCGCTTCGTTTGCCCTGGTCCAAAGCGAGCCTTCACAATAGCTGAACGCTAACACTGCATACTCGTTCCACTTCCAGAACCGGGCTACGGCGAGGCAGTTCTCCGGGGGAAAACGGCCCTTCGCGAAGGGCAGATCTGCCGAGCTCATTGCGGGAAAGCGAAAGCAAAGGACGCTTTTCTCCCTCTAACCGCTTTCGTCAGAGGAACGGGGGAAGTCACAGTGTTCTTTCTCTCCCTGAGATACACACAGTCTGACGTTGCCTCTGAGCTCCGTTGCTGGCAAAGAACTGAAAGTGACATACATTCCTGTGGGGAAACACAGGGCTTTGCTAGGATTTCTCTAGGCAGTGTGTTTTCCCTGGGCCTCACTGTAGCAACACGATCTCGCCAGGGCAACACTGCATGGCACTTCCTCTGCCAGGAGAGAGCTGCTGCTTTGTAGTTTGTGCTGGGAAACCTTGCTTTGGCAAGCGCGAATTGACCGCATTCAGGCAGAAAGAAAAGAGAATAGCAAGAGGCCTTTTCTCCCCGGCTGCTCTGCCAAGCCCTTCCAGCTCAAACTATGTCGTTGCTCCTCTGGAAGGATCCCTGCACCGCGGCGTAGTTTTTCCGAAGAAGCCCTGCGTTTGCAAGAGCAAATGAGGAATTCGTGGCAGGAAAGAGGAAGGAAAGAAAGTTTCTCTCCCTCTGCCTGCTTTGCTCAGAGGACCGGATGAAGTCAGGGAGTTCTCCCTTTCACTGAGAAACGTGCGGGCTGCTGTTGCCTGGGCGCTCTCTTCTCTGCAAAAGAGTCTGCAGTTCCACGCTTTGAACCGTGGAAAGGCGCCGGGCTCTGCTAAGATTTCCCCCGGCGCTTCGTTTGCCCTGGGCCAAAGCGAGCCTTCACAATAGCTGAACGCTAACACTGCATACTCGTTCCACTTCCAGAACCGGGCTACGGCGAGGCAGTTCTCCGGGGGAAAACGGCCCTTCGCGAAGGGCAGATCTGCCGAGCTCATTGCGGGAAAGCGAAAGCAAAGGACGCTTTTCTCCCTCTAACCGCTTTCGTCAGAGGAACGGGGGAAGTCACAGTGTTCTTTCTCTCCCTGAGATACACACAATCTGACGTTGCCTCTGAGCTCCGTTGCTGGCAAAGAACTGAAAGTGACATACATTCCTGTGGGGAAACACAGGGCTTTGCTAGGATTTCTCTAGGCAGTGTGTTTTCCCTGGGCCTCACTGTAGCAACACGATCTCGCCAGGGCAACACTGCATGGCACTTCCTCTGCCAGGAGAGAGCTGCTGCTTTGTAGTTTGTGCTGGGAAACCTTGCTTTGGCAAGTGCGAATTGACCGCATTCAGGCAGAAAGAAAAGAGAATAGCAAGAGGCCTTTTCTCCCCGGCCGCTCTGCCAAGCCCTTCCAGCTCAAACTATGTCGTTGCTCCTCTGGAAGGATCCCTGCACCGCGGCGTAGTTTTTCCGAAGAAGCCCTGCGTTTGCAAGAGCAAATGAGGAATTCGTGGCAGGAAAGAGGAAGGAAAGAAAGTTTCTCTCCCTCTGCCTGCTTTGCTCAGAGGACCGGATGAAGACAGGGAGTTCTCCCTTTCACTGAGAAACGTGCGGGCTGCTGTTGCCTGGGCGCTCTCTTCTCTGCAAAAGAGTCTGCAGTTCCACGCTTTGAACCGTGGAAAGGCGCCGGGCTCTGCTAAGATTTCCCCCGGCGCTTCGTTTGCCCTGGGCCAAAGCGAGCCTTCACAATAGCTGAACGCTAACACTGCATACTCGTTCCACTTCCAGAACCGGGCTACGGCGAGGCAGTTCTCCGGGGGAAAACGGCCCTTCGCGAAGGGCAGATCTGCCGAGCTCATTGCGGGAAAGCGAAAGCAAAGGACGCTTTTCTCCCTCTAACCGCTTTCGTCAGAGGAACGGGGGAAGTCACAGTGTTCTTTCTCTCCCTGAGATACACACAATCTGACGTTGCCTCTGAGCTCCGTTGCTGGCAAAGAACTGAAAGTGACATACATTCCTGTGGGGAAACACAGGGCTTTGCTAGGATTTCTCTAGGCAGTGTGTTTTCCCTGGGCCTCACTGTAGCAACACGATCTCGCCAGGGCAACACTGCATGGCACTTCCTCTGCCAGGAGAGAGCTGCTGCTTTGTAGTTTGTGCTGGGAAACCTTGCTTTGGCAAGTGCGAATTGACCGCATTCAGGCAGAAAGAAAAGAGAATAGCAAGAGGCCTTTTCTCCCCGGCTGCTCTGCCAAGCCCTTCCAGCTCAAACTATGTCGTTGCTCCTCTGGAAGGATCCCTGCACCGCGGCGTAGTTTTTCCGAAGAAGCCCTGCGTTTGCAAGAGCAAATGAGGAATTCGTGGCAGGAAAGAGGAAGGAAAGAAAGTTTCTCTCCCTCTGCCTGCTTTGCTCAGAGGACCGGATGAAGTCAGGGAGTTCTCCCTTTCACTGAGAAACGTGCGGGCTGCTGTTGCCTGGGCGCTCTCTTCTCTGCAAAAGAGTCTGCAGTTCCACGCTTTGAACCGTGGAAAGGCGCCGGGCTCTGCTAAGATTTCCCCCGGCGCTTCGTTTGCCCTGGTCCAAAGCGAGCCTTCACAATAGCTGAACGCTAACACTGCATACTCGTTCCACTTCCAGAACCGGGCTACGGCGAGGCAGTTCTCCGGGGGAAAACGGCCCTTCGCGAAGGGCAGATCTGCCGAGCTCATTGCGGGAAAGCGAAAGCAAAGGACGCTTTTCTCCCTCTAACCGCTTTCGTCAGAGGAACGGGGGAAGTCACAGTGTTCTTTCTCTCCCTGAGATACACACAATCTGACGTTGCCTCTGAGCTCCGTTGCTGGCAAAGAACTGAAAGTGACATACATTCCTGTGGGGAAACACAGGGCTTTGCTAGGATTTCTCTAGGCAGTGTGTTTTCCCTGGGCCTCACTGTAGCAACACGATCTCGCCAGGGCAACACTGCATGGCACTTCCTCTGCCAGGAGAGAGCTGCTGCTTTGTAGTTTGTGCTGGGAAACCTTGCTTTGGCAAGTGCGAATTGACCGCATTCAGGCAGAAAGAAAAGAGAATAGCAAGAGGCCTTTTCTCCCCGGCTGCTCTGCCAAGCCCTTCCAGCTCAAACTATGTCGTTGCTCCTCTGGAAGGATCCCTGCACCGCGGCGTAGTTTTTCCGAAGAAGCCCTGCGTTTGCAAGAGCAAATGAGGAATTCGTGGCAGGAAAGAGGAAGGAAAGAAAGTTTCTCTCCCTCTGCCTGCTTTGCTCAGAGGACCGGATGAAGTCAGGGAGTTCTCCCTTTCACTGAGAAACGTGCGGGCTGCTGTTGCCTGGGCGCTCTCTTCTCTGCAAAAGAGTCTGCAGTTCCACGCTTTGAACCGTGGAAAGGCGCCGGGCTCTGCTAAGATTTCCCCCGGCGCTTCGTTTGCCCTGGTCCAAAGCGAGCCTTCACAATAGCTGAACGCTAACACTGCATACTCGTTCCACTTCCAGAACCGGGCTACGGCGAGGCAGTTCTCCGGGGGAAAACGGCCCTTCGCGAAGGGCAGATCTGCCGAGCTCATTGCGGGAAAGCGAAAGCAAAGGACGCTTTTCTCCCTCTAACCGCTTTCGTCAGAGGAACGGGGGAAGTCACAGTGTTCTTTCTCTCCCTGAGATACACACAGTCTGACGTTGCCTCTGAGCTCCGTTGCTGGCAAAGAACTGAAAGTGACATACATTCCTGTGGGGAAACACAGGGCTTTGCTAGGATTTCTCTAGGCAGTGTGTTTTCCCTGGGCCTCACTGTAGCAACACGATCTCGCCAGGGCAACACTGCATGGCACTTCCTCTGCCAGGAGAGAGCTGCTGCTTTGTAGTTTGTGCTGAGAAACCTTGCTTTGGCAAGTGCGAATTGACCGCATTCAGGCAGAAAGAAAAGAGAATAGCAAGAGGCCTTTTCTCCCCGGCTGCTCTGCCAAGCCCTTCCAGCTCAAACTATGTCGTTGCTCCTCTGGAAGGATCCCTGCACCGCGGCGTAGTTTTTCCGAAGAAGCCCTGCGTTTGCAAGAGCAAATGAGGAATTCGTGGCAGGAAAGAGGAAGGAAAGAAAGTTTCTCTCCCTCTGCCTGCTTTGCTCAGAGGACCGGATGAAGTCAGGGAGTTCTCCCTTTCACTGAGAAACGTGCAGGCTGCTGTTGCCTGGGCGCTCTCTTCTTTGCAAAAGAGTCTGCAGTTCCACGCTTTGAACCGTGGAAAGGCGCCGGGCTCTGCTAAGATTTCCCCCGGCGCTTCGTTTGCCCTGGTCCAAAGCGAGCCTTCACAATAGCTGAACGCTAACACTGCATACTCGTTCCACTTCCAGAACCGGGCTACGGCGAGGCAGTTCTCCGGGGGAAAACGGCCCTTCGCGAAGGGCAGATCTGCCGAGCTCATTGCGGGAAAGCGAAAGCAAAGGACGCTTTTCTCCCTCTAACCGCTTTCGTCAGAGGAACGGGGGAAGTCACAGTGTTCTTTCTCTCCCTGAGATACACACAGTCTGACGTTGCCTCTGAGCTCCGTTGCTGGCAAAGAACTGAAAGTGACATACATTCCTGTGGGGAAACACAGGGCTTTGCTAGGATTTCTCTAGGCAGTGTGTTTTCCCTGGGCCTCACTGTAGCAACACGATCTCGCCAGGGCAACACTGCATGGCACTTCCTCTGCCAGGAGAGAGCTGCTGCTTTGTAGTTTGTGCTGAGAAACCTTGCTTTGGCAAGTGCGAATTGACCGCATTCAGGCAGAAAGAAAAGAGAATAGCAAGAGGCCTTTTCTCCCCGGCTGCTCTGCCAAGCCCTTCCAGCTCAAACTATGTCGTTGCTCCTCTGGAAGGATCCCTGCACCGCGGCGTAGTTTTTCCGAAGAAGCCCTGCGTTTGCAAGAGCAAATGAGGAATTCGTGGCAGGAAAGAGGAAGGAAAGAAAGTTTCTCTCCCTCTGCCTGCTTTGCTCAGAGGACCGGATGAAGTCAGGGAGTTCTCCCTTTCACTGAGAAACGTGCAGGCTGCTGTTGCCTGGGCGCTCTCTTCTTTGCAAAAGAGTCTGCAGTTCCACGCTTTGAACCGTGGAAAGGCGCCGGGCTCTGCTAAGATTTCCCCCGGCGCTTCGTTTGCCCTGGGCCAAAGCGAGCCTTCACAATAGCTGAACGCTAACACTGCATACTCGTTCCACTTCCAGAACCGGGCTACGGCGAGGCAGTTCTCCGGGGGAAAACGGCCCTTCGCGAAGGGCAGATCTGCCGAGCTCATTGCGGGAAAGCGAAAGCAAAGGACGCTTTTCTCCCTCTAACCGCTTTCGTCAGAGGAACGGGGGAAGTCACAGTGTTCTTTCTCTCCCTGAGATACACACAATCTGACGTTGCCTCTGAGCTCCGTTGCTGGCAAAGAACTGAAAGTGACATACATTCCTGTGGGGAAACACAGGGCTTTGCTAGGATTTCTCTAGGCAGTGTGTTTTCCCTGGGCCTCACTGTAGCAACACGATCTCGCCAGGGCAACACTGCATGGCACTTCCTCTGCCAGGAGAGAGCTGCTGCTTTGTAGTTTGTGCTGGGAAACCTTGCTTTGGCAAGTGCGAATTGACCGCATTCAGGCAGAAAGAAAAGAGAATAGCAAGAGGCCTTTTCTCCCCGGCTGCTCTGCCAAGCCCTTCCAGCTCAAACTATGTCGTTGCTCCTCTGGAAGGATCCCTGCACCGCGGCGTAGTTTTTCCGAAGAAGCCCTGCGTTTGCAAGAGCAAATGAGGAATTCGTGGCAGGAAAGAGGAAGGAAAGAAAGTTTCTCTCCCTCTGCCTGCTTTGCTCAGAGGACCGGATGAAGTCAGGGAGTTCTCCCTTTCACTGAGAAACGTGCGGGCTGCTGTTGCCTGGGCGCTCTCTTCTTTGCAAAAGAGTCTGCAGTTCCACGCTTTGAACCGTGGAAAGGCGCCAGGCTCTGCTAAGATTTCCCCCGGCGCTTCGTTTGCCCTGGGCCAAAGCGAGCCTTCACAATAGCTGAACGCTAACACTGCATACTCGTTCCACTTCCAGAACCGGGCTACGGCGAGGCAGTTCTCCGGGGGAAAACGGCCCTTCGCGAAGGGCAGATCTGCCGAGCTCATTGCGGGAAAGCGAAAGCAAAGGACGCTTTTCTCCCTCTAACCGCTTTCGTCAGAGGAACGGGGGAAGTCACAGTGTTCTTTCTCTCCCTGAGATACACACAGTCTGACGTTGCCTCTGAGCTCCGTTGCTGGCAAAGAACTGAAAGTGACATACATTCCTGTGGGGAAACACAGGGCTTTGCTAGGATTTCTCTAGGCAGTGTGTTTTCCCTGGGCCTCACTGTAGCAACACGATCTCGCCAGGGCAACACTGCATGGCACTTCCTCTGCCAGGAGAGAGCTGCTGCTTTGTAGTTTGTGCTGGGAAACCTTGCTTTGGCAAGCGCGAATTGACCGCATTCAGGCAGAAAGAAAAGAGAATAGCAAGAGGCCTTTTCTCCCCGGCTGCTCTGCCAAGCCCTTCCAGCTCAAACTATGTCGTTGCTCCTCTGGAAGGATCCCTGCACCGCGGCGTAGTTTTTCCGAAGAAGCCCTGCGTTGCCAAGAGCAAATGAGGAATTCGTGGCAGGAAAGAGGAAGGAAAGAAAGTTTCTCTCCCTCTGCCTGCTTTGCTCAGAGGACCGGATGAAGACAGGGAGTTCTCCCTTTCACTGAGAAACGTGCGGGCTGCTGTTGCCTGGGCGCTCTCTTCTCTGCAAAAGAGTCTGCAGTTCCACGCTTTGAACCGTGGAAAGGCGCCGGGCTCTGCTAAGATTTCCCCCGGCGCTTCGTTTGCCCTGGGCCAAAGCGAGCCTTCACAATAGCTGAACGCTAACACTGCATACTCGTTCCACTTCCAGAACCGGGCTACGGCGAGGCAGTTCTCCGGGGGAAAACGGCCCTTCGCGAAGGGCAGATCTGCCGAGCTCATTGCGGGAAAGCGAAAGCAAAGGACGCTTTTCTCCCTCTAACCGCTTTCGTCAGAGGAACGGGGGAAGTCACAGTGTTCTTTCTCTCCCTGAGATACACACAATCTGACGTTGCCTCTGAGCTCCGTTGCTGGCAAAGAACTGAAAGTGACATACATTCCTGTGGGGAAACACAGGGCTTTGCTAGGATTTCTCTAGGCAGTGTGTTTTCCCTGGGCCTCACTGTAGCAACACGATCTCGCCAGGGCAACACTGCATGGCACTTCCTCTGCCAGGAGAGAGCTGCTGCTTTGTAGTTTGTGCTGGGAAACCTTGCTTTGGCAAGTGCGAATTGACCGCATTCAGGCAGAAAGAAAAGAGAATAGCAAGAGGCCTTTTCTCCCCGGCTGCTCTGCCAAGCCCTTCCAGCTCAAACTATGTCGTTGCTCCTCTGGAAGGATCCCTGCACCGCGGCGTAGTTTTTCCGAAGAAGCCCTGCGTTTGCAAGAGCAAATGAGGAATTCGTGGCAGGAAAGAGGAAGGAAAGAAAGTTTCTCTCCCTCTGCCTGCTTTGCTCAGAGGACCGGATGAAGTCAGGGAGTTCTCCCTTTCACTGAGAAACGTGCGGGCTGCTGTTGCCTGGGCGCTCTCTTCTTTGCAAAAGAGTCTGCAGTTCCACGCTTTGAACCGTGGAAAGGCGCCGGGCTCTGCTAAGATTTCCCCCGGCGCTTCGTTTGCCCTGGGCCAAAGCGAGCCTTCACAATAGCTGAACGCTAACACTGCATACTCGTTCCACTTCCAGAACCGGGCTACGGCGAGGCAGTTCTCCGGGGGAAAACGGCCCTTCGCGAAGGGCAGATCTGCCGAGCTCATTGCGGGAAAGCGAAAGCAAAGGACGCTTTTCTCCCTCTAACCGCTTTCGTCAGAGGAACGGGGGAAGTCACAGTGTTCTTTCTCTCCCTGAGATACACACAGTCTGACGTTGCCTCTGAGCTCCGTTGCTGGCAAAGAACTGAAAGTGACATACATTCCTGTGGGGAAACACAGGGCTTTGCTAGGATTTCTCTAGGCAGTGTGTTTTCCCTGGGCCTCACTGTAGCAACACGATCTCGCCAGGGCAACACTGCATGGCACTTCCTCTGCCAGGAGAGAGCTGCTGCTTTGTAGTTTGTGCTGGGAAACCTTGCTTTGGCAAGCGCGAATTGACCGCATTCAGGCAGAAAGAAAAGAGAATAGCAAGAGGCCTTTTCTCCCCGGCTGCTCTGCCAAGCCCTTCCAGCTCAAACTATGTCGTTGCTCCTCTGGAAGGATCCCTGCACCGCGGCGTAGTTTTTCCGAAGAAGCCCTGCGTTTGCAAGAGCAAATGAGGAATTCGTGGCAGGAAAGAGGAAGGAAAGAAAGTTTCTCTCCCTCTGCCTGCTTTGCTCAGAGGACCGGATGAAGTCAGGGAGTTCTCCCTTTCACTGAGAAACGTGCGGGCTGCTGTTGCCTGGGCGCTCTCTTCTCTGCAAAAGAGTCTGCAGTTCCACGCTTTGAACCGTGGAAAGGCGCCGGGCTCTGCTAAGATTTCCCCCGGCGCTTCGTTTGCCCTGGTCCAAAGCGAGCCTTCACAATAGCTGAACGCTAACACTGCATACTCGTTCCACTTCCAGAACCGGGCTACGGCGAGGCAGTTCTCCGGGGGAAAACGGCCCTTCGCGAAGGGCAGATCTGCCGAGCTCATTGCGGGAAAGCGAAAGCAAAGGACGCTTTTCTCCCTCTAACCGCTTTCGTCAGAGGAACGGGGGAAGTCACAGTGTTCTTTCTCTCCCTGAGATACACACAATCTGACGTTGCCTCTGAGCTCCGTTGCTGGCAAAGAACTGAAAGTGACATACATTCCTGTGGGGAAACACAGGGCTTTGCTAGGATTTCTCTAGGCAGTGTGTTTTCCCTGGGCCTCACTGTAGCAACACGATCTCGCCAGGGCAACACTGCATGGCACTTCCTCTGCCAGGAGAGAGCTGCTGCTTTGTAGTTTGTGCTGGGAAACCTTGCTTTGGCAAGTGCGAATTGACCGCATTCAGGCAGAAAGAAAAGAGAATAGCAAGAGGCCTTTTCTCCCCGGCCGCTCTGCCAAGCCCTTCCAGCTCAAACTATGTCGTTGCTCCTCTGGAAGGATCCCTGCACCGCGGCGTAGTTTTTCCGAAGAAGCCCTGCGTTTGCAAGAGCAAATGAGGAATTCGTGGCAGGAAAGAGGAAGGAAAGAAAGTTTCTCTCCCTCTGCCTGCTTTGCTCAGAGGACCGGATGAAGACAGGGAGTTCTCCCTTTCACTGAGAAACGTGCGGGCTGCTGTTGCCTGGGCGCTCTCTTCTCTGCAAAAGAGTCTGCAGTTCCACGCTTTGAACCGTGGAAAGGCGCCGGGCTCTGCTAAGATTTCCCCCGGCGCTTCGTTTGCCCTGGGCCAAAGCGAGCCTTCACAATAGCTGAACGCTAACACTGCATACTCGTTCCACTTCCAGAACCGGGCTACGGCGAGGCAGTTCTCCGGGGGAAAACGGCCCTTCGCGAAGGGCAGATCTGCCGAGCTCATTGCGGGAAAGCGAAAGCAAAGGACGCTTTTCTCCCTCTAACCGCTTTCGTCAGAGGAACGGGGGAAGTCACAGTGTTCTTTCTCTCCCTGAGATACACACAATCTGACGTTGCCTCTGAGCTCCGTTGCTGGCAAAGAACTGAAAGTGACATACATTCCTGTGGGGAAACACAGGGCTTTGCTAGGATTTCTCTAGGCAGTGTGTTTTCCCTGGGCCTCACTGTAGCAACACGATCTCGCCAGGGCAACACTGCATGGCACTTCCTCTGCCAGGAGAGAGCTGCTGCTTTGTAGTTTGTGCTGGGAAACCTTGCTTTGGCAAGTGCGAATTGACCGCATTCAGGCAGAAAGAAAAGAGAATAGCAAGAGGCCTTTTCTCCCCGGCTGCTCTGCCAAGCCCTTCCAGCTCAAACTATGTCGTTGCTCCTCTGGAAGGATCCCTGCACCGCGGCGTAGTTTTTCCGAAGAAGCCCTGCGTTTGCAAGAGCAAATGAGGAATTCGTGGCAGGAAAGAGGAAGGAAAGAAAGTTTCTCTCCCTCTGCCTGCTTTGCTCAGAGGACCGGATGAAGTCAGGGAGTTCTCCCTTTCACTGAGAAACGTGCGGGCTGCTGTTGCCTGGGCGCTCTCTTCTCTGCAAAAGAGTCTGCAGTTCCACGCTTTGAACCGTGGAAAGGCGCCGGGCTCTGCTAAGATTTCCCCCGGCGCTTCGTTTGCCCTGGTCCAAAGCGAGCCTTCACAATAGCTGAACGCTAACACTGCATACTCGTTCCACTTCCAGAACCGGGCTACGGCGAGGCAGTTCTCCGGGGGAAAACGGCCCTTCGCGAAGGGCAGATCTGCCGAGCTCATTGCGGGAAAGCGAAAGCAAAGGACGCTTTTCTCCCTCTAACCGCTTTCGTCAGAGGAACGGGGGAAGTCACAGTGTTCTTTCTCTCCCTGAGATACACACAATCTGACGTTGCCTCTGAGCTCCGTTGCTGGCAAAGAACTGAAAGTGACATACATTCCTGTGGGGAAACACAGGGCTTTGCTAGGATTTCTCTAGGCAGTGTGTTTTCCCTGGGCCTCACTGTAGCAACACGATCTCGCCAGGGCAACACTGCATGGCACTTCCTCTGCCAGGAGAGAGCTGCTGCTTTGTAGTTTGTGCTGGGAAACCTTGCTTTGGCAAGTGCGAATTGACCGCATTCAGGCAGAAAGAAAAGAGAATAGCAAGAGGCCTTTTCTCCCCGGCTGCTCTGCCAAGCCCTTCCAGCTCAAACTATGTCGTTGCTCCTCTGGAAGGATCCCTGCACCGCGGCGTAGTTTTTCCGAAGAAGCCCTGCGTTTGCAAGAGCAAATGAGGAATTCGTGGCAGGAAAGAGGAAGGAAAGAAAGTTTCTCTCCCTCTGCCTGCTTTGCTCAGAGGACCGGATGAAGTCAGGGAGTTCTCCCTTTCACTGAGAAACGTGCGGGCTGCTGTTGCCTGGGCGCTCTCTTCTCTGCAAAAGAGTCTGCAGTTCCACGCTTTGAACCGTGGAAAGGCGCCGGGCTCTGCTAAGATTTCCCCCGGCGCTTCGTTTGCCCTGGGCCAAAGCGAGCCTTCACAATAGCTGAACGCTAACACTGCATACTCGTTCCACTTCCAGAACCGGGCTACGGCGAGGCAGTTCTCCGGGGGAAAACGGCCCTTCGCGAAGGGCAGATCTGCCGAGCTCATTGCGGGAAAGCGAAAGCAAAGGACGCTTTTCTCCCTCTAACCGCTTTCGTCAGAGGAACGGGGGAAGTCACAGTGTTCTTTCTCTCCCTGAGATACACACAGTCTGACGTTGCCTCTGAGCTCCGTTGCTGGCAAAGAACTGAAAGTGACATACATTCCTGTGGGGAAACACAGGGCTTTGCTAGGATTTCTCTAGGCAGTGTGTTTTCCCTGGGCCTCACTGTAGCAACACGATCTCGCCAGGGCAACACTGCATGGCACTTCCTCTGCCAGGAGAGAGCTGCTGCTTTGTAGTTTGTGCTGAGAAACCTTGCTTTGGCAAGTGCGAATTGACCGCATTCAGGCAGAAAGAAAAGAGAATAGCAAGAGGCCTTTTCTCCCCGGCTGCTCTGCCAAGCCCTTCCAGCTCAAACTATGTCGTTGCTCCTCTGGAAGGATCCCTGCACCGCGGCGTAGTTTTTCCGAAGAAGCCCTGCGTTTGCAAGAGCAAATGAGGAATTCGTGGCAGGAAAGAGGAAGGAAAGAAAGTTTCTCTCCCTCTGCCTGCTTTGCTCAGAGGACCGGATGAAGTCAGGGAGTTCTCCCTTTCACTGAGAAACGTGCAGGCTGCTGTTGCCTGGGCGCTCTCTTCTTTGCA